>NW_028283726.1:0-364678 GCF_059441095.1 Idiotropiscis lumnitzeri | reverse complement strand
TTTCTATTTCTATTTCTAATGTAAATACTAGCCCTTCTTATCAAATTACCATCTTTTTTTTCCGTGTCATTTCCATCTGTGCATTTCATTCCAGTTACTAACTACAGTTACCTTAATAGAAAGATCATCAACTGAAGTATGAAACATAACATATTTATTTCTTCAAATCATCCTTACAGCAGAACCTAATTCTTATCCTTATTCATTTGTTCAAGTCACACCTTCTTCAATCACCAAACTCTCTCTCTGACTTCCTCCCCCTACTTGGGAACGAGCATCTAACTTCAAAGAGCTGTTAACTCTTTGTTACAGCACACTCATGAGTTACGATTACACCAATACCCATTGCCCTCTGTCAAACTTTCCTCACTCCTTTTTTTTTTTTAATTTTCCAAATTCACTGTAGCCTTACCAAAGCCACTCAAAACTATCAAGGTATCAAATCAAAAACTACAAAATCAGGAAACACCTATGCTCCTACAAGGGTTTCTCATGCTCACTTCTTCATTCAATTAAGATTTCACAACACCTACTCCTCTCTTTCTGAAAAAGACACAAGTATACAATTAAGTAAAACCCATCATCAGAATGATATACCTTGTCTGTCGGATCATGTAAGTATAAATTGTGCCATCAATAATCTTTTTCTGTAAATTAATCACATCCCCACAACTTGGGCTCTCATTGTTCTGTAAAAGTAAACCTAATTTCAATTCATGCAACCAACTCAGTGTCCTTCTGGGTCCCTCAACCACACAGGTTCTAATTCTTTTACTCTAGACAGTTTTCCACTTGCAAATCTGACTATGACACATTTCTCTTGCTCTATCATTTGGAATTAATTTATTACAAGCAATCCTACATGCACCAGTGTCACATAAAAAGGTAATTGGTGACCCATTTACCAATAAGGTTATTTCAGCTCAGTTATTTCATCAAAGGCCAATATCTCTTGTAAATTTAGGAGGACCTCTTCATCTAGAAACTCATCTGTTCCTTGATCAGCCTCTAAATCCTGTTTAGATGCTTCCTATCCTAGTCATGCTGAAGGTTGCTTTTTCTCAGGGCAATCTCTTGCTATATGGCCTTCTTTACCACAACGCCAGCAGCCTGATGTATTTTGCCTGTTTGCTCCTCTTCCTATTCTTCCTCCTCTCTGTCGTCTGCCCCTTTGTCCTCTAAAGCTACCTAGGCCCTTTCCACCTCGATAAAAGACCTCCTGTCCTACCTGTCCTACCTGACCTGTCCTGTCTATAGACCTCTGCTTCTTTTTATTTTCTATCTTCTCAGCATGGAGGGCGTGATTTACATACTCCTCCAGGGTACCTGTTGGCAGGCAAAGGAAATGTTTATTTACCCACTTATGAATTACCTCTCTTGAGCCTGCATGTAAAGCATTCTTCAACTGCTGTTGAAATGGCCCATTTACATTACCATTTTCCTGTAGCCCGCTGTGATTTTTAAACACAGCTGTCATTCTCACTTTGTGTTGCTCAAAAGTCTCATCATCCTTTTGTTTTACTCTTCCTATTTCAGTGTAATTTGCTCTATCTGACTTTTCGCATTCCTTTCCTTTGCTTATTTTGTTTTCATTCTCTTTTTGTTTCCTGTATCCCTCTTCTCTTTTTAAGGCTACCCTCATCCAATATTCTGTTTCCTCAAAGCCATTTTTCTTCATCTTTTTGGGGTCTTTTTCGTCTTTCCTATGATTGATCCCTGCAATGCGGCTATTTTTTGTGTATTTAACTGACCATTAAAGCCATGTTCAGTTATCCATGTATCTAAATACTGAGTTTTATCAGGATCCTGTTTTTCGATGAACTTCCAATCTCTACACTGCAGCGTATCCCTGGGTTTTATTTTACTACCTAATATCCCCATTTTAGAAAATTTGGACCAGTTTGTCAACACCTAAGGTGTTCTAAAAACTGGTTTCTCATCAGTAGGACAGCAACTCAAATTTCCTGTTGTGGTAATTCTCAATTCAACCTTTTCAGGTGGAGAATTATTGCCTTTGCATCCACACCAGTCTGCTGTGTACAACCCTACTGTATTACATCGGATAAAATACCAAGTGGTATTTGTAATCCCCAATCACACCGTTCACTCACTTTACATACGGTTTGCGCAAACATTCACACACGGAATTTAAGTGTACACACAGACTCCGCCGTCCTACTTTCTCCACGGAATTTCTCGGACTCCGCCGTCATATACCTGCCATTGACTAGTATTCACAGGGTTTTTTTATTTCTCACTCCACTGTCCTTCATGGACCTGCCATCGACTAGTATGCACAGGATTTCTTATCTATACACAATTTCTTTCTCTTTTCTCTATCTTTCTTTCTTTCTCTTTTCTTATTTCATCTCTACTTCATGTCTTTCTTTGCTTTTTTTTCTTTTTTATGTTTTATTTTTATTTATTTATTCTTAATGCTCATTTATTTATTCTGAACACTTATTTATTTATTCTTAACGCGCAATGACCTCCAGTCAGTCACTTCCCCCCTAAAAAAAAATATCTCACCACTGTTGTCTTCCCTCCATTGGATCGCCGTCAACCGTCAGATCCCAGCTGGTGGGGTGAGGTCCAGTCCTGGAAAAGGATTTTTAGGCTCTCTCTAGTGAGCCTGCCATGGCCATGGTCTTTCTGGAGTTCACCACACCCGCTGGAATCCTCAGGTATCTTGGCTTCCCGCTCGAAGGACCAAAATAATGTCAGGTTCAATCACCTAAGCATTCACTGAACAAAGGCAAAATGAATGAAAGGAAGACAAGAGTTGATCTTTTACTCGCGAGGAGAACGAACGGAGGTGTGCTCAGTTACATCTCCAACTTCGTTCTGGAGCACACTCCGCCGAGCCCTCTATTTTATTTGGGAAGTCCCTAAACAATACAATGTATTTGCACTAAGGAACGAAGGGGGGAGCACCAGCAGGAACATGTAAACATTTCAGACACAAGAGGAAAGACAGACATCAATGGCAGTCATTTACTGATTGAAAAGGCAGATATGCCTTTTAGTGCTCTGGCACTAAAGTCTCAGTCCTTTTGGTTCAGAGGTGTGTCTCGGCACACCTCCTTTGATGTTGTAGACGTTGATCCTGTCTTCAGGCATCCGCTTCTCTTGAAGTCTTCTCATCCATATGGTCAAACATAGGTCACACTGTGGAACAATTCTTTTGCAATACTAATAGAGTAAAATATGGGATAAAATATATCTTCAACCTAACAATAGTGTAAACTGACATACTGAAGACTGGACAGTCATTAATTTGATTGTCCAGTCTTTCCCTCATGAGATAATGCTTCACTTAGAAAATGTGTACAGCGCGAGCTGAAAATGCATTTGCAGTACTAAACTACCACATTTCTATAACAGCTTAATTCAACGTTTCCAATGTAAATTTCTTCCTTTATATAGTGTAAACTGACATACTGAAGACTGGACAGTCATTAATTTGATTGTCCAGTATTTCCCTTATGAGATATTGCCTCACTTTGCAAATGTGCACAGCGCAAGCTGAAAATGCATTTGCAGCACAATAAAAACCCAAACTTCTATAACAGCTAAACCAAACGTTTCCAATGAAAGATTCCACCTTTATATCGTGGAAAAAGACATCCTGAAGCCTGGACAGTCATTAATTTGATTGTCCAGTATTTCCCTTATGAGATAATGCCTCACATAGCAGAATCATAAAAACATGGACGTGATGGTAAACTGTCCATTGTGCCGATAGATGGTATTCTCATGAGGTTAGGCTTGCTATGGAGAGTGGCATGGGGGTTGTGTCTCATGGTTGGAATGGGAAAGATGTCAATTTGGGACACATCGTCAGTAGTGTTCCATCAAATCACTGGGTGTTTCGGCCTTTATCACTAGACACCCTCATCGATGGTGGCCAGCGGCCGGTTGATCACGCCCGCGCTTATGTCCCATGCCCAATTAACTGTGGTGGATGGTTCTGCCCTGGGTACTCAAGTGGGATGACGCAGATTAGTGGTGGGATGGGGAGGGGGGACGGGGGTCATGTTGCTGATCTATGAGCCCAGTAGGGGTCCTTCCTCTTCATCCAGATCCACTGGCTGCTTCTTTCAGCCGCTTTAGAGAGCGATCTGACTGTGTGCCGCAGAGCCTGTCCATGGATTCCCAGGTCTTTCAGCAGCTTGATGGTTGATGAGGCCAGAAACCCTCTGCATCCAACTTCGACGGGATAGACCTTGGCTTTCCACCCTCGTTGTTGTGCGTCCGCCGCCAGTTCAGTGTAGCGCAACTTCTTACGCTCATAGGCCTCTTCAACTGCATTTTCCCACGGGACTGTGAGCTCTGCAATGTAGACAGTCTTCAATGAATGGGACCACAGCACTAAGTCTGGCCTTAGGGTGGTGGTTGCAATCTCTGCTGGGAAGATTAGTTGCTGACCTATATCGACCAGCATCTTCCAATCCCGAGCCTTGGTTAGCTGACCAACTTCTGGCTTGAGAAAAGGATGGTTGGGCTTTTCCTGTCCCTCTCGGACAAATTTTGGTGCTGTAATGGTAGTGGTGGCTCTTAAGGGCAAGGAGTTGATGGTAGTTCTCCTGCTTTCAAGCACTGCTGCCAAGCTCTTGAGGACCTGGTTGTGCCTCCAGGTATAGCGGCCTTGTGTGAGGCTGGTCTTACAACCAGTCAGGATGTGTTTGAGAGTTGCTGGTGTTGGGCAGAGGGCACAGGTTGGATCTTCGCCATACCACTGGTGGAGGTTTTTTGGGGATGGCAGCACGTCATTGGTAGCTCTGATGATGAAGCTGATGTTGCTAGCTTCCATCTCCCAGAGATCCCTCCAGCCAAGCTTTCTTTTCTCCAGGCCTTCCCACCTCATCCACTGTCCCTGCTTGGCAAGCGAGACAGCCTTTGCAGACCTTTCAGCCTCTTCCTGGCGGCGCACCTCCTCCACGACCATTTTTTTCCTCTCTGCGGTTGAGGCCTTACACCAAGTTGGTTTGCTTGCTGTAAGGCCAAAGCCTCCTCTTCCCCTCTGGACGTGTCCCACAATATCGCTGTGCCTCAGGGCTGCTGTGGCATGCTGCACTGCACTGGATGGTGTCCATTTCCGTGCAGTTGACAGGGGTGGTGCCGTTTCACTGATGGTCCGGTCTCTGGAGTCCGTCAGCGTCATCTGTAGTCTCACTTTAGAGCACTTGTATTCTTCAGTGAGACTTGTGATGGGCAGTTCGAGGACTCCTTTGCCATAGAGGCTGATGTTATTCAGACAGCGTGGGACACCAAGCCACTGTTTCACATATACTGTGATGGCTCGCTCCATCTTCTCCACAGTTGTTAGTGGGACCTCGTAGACAGTGAGTGGCCACATCACGAGAGGGAGAAGCCCAAATTGCAGACACCAGAGCTTGAGCTTCCCTGGTAGTGGAGTCTTGTTGATGTTGTTCAGGTCGTTGATGATATCCTGTCTTAGCTGCTGCACCTGGTTTTTATCCTTAAGACTTGAGTCATACCATCTGCCCAGGCTTTTGACAGGTTGTTCTGCCACCGTTGGTATTGGTTCGTCACCAATGCAGAACTTCACGTCTTTTAGCTCTCCCTTGATTATCGAGATGCTACGTGACTTGTTCGGCTTGATTTTCATCCGGGCCCAGCTGATGTTTTCCTGCAGCTTACCAAGTAGCCGCCTGGTGCAAGCTGCAGTGGTGGTCAGAGTGGTCATGTCGTCCATATATACTCGGACGGTGGAAGGCGGATCCCGTTCCTGGTTCGCTCACCCCGCCACCCATTTTGAGGCCCTGATGATGACCTCCATGGCCATTGTAAAGGCCAGGGGTGAGATCGTGCAACCTGCCATGATGCCTACTTCTACTTGCTGCCATGATGTTTTGAAGTCGGGTGTTGTGAAGCACAGCTGCAGGTCTTCAAAGTAGAATTTTACCAAGGTAGTGATGGATGTTGGAACGCGGAAGAAGTTGAAGGACTCCCAGAGAAGGCTATGCGGAACTGAACCAAAGGCATTGGCTAGGTCGAGAAAGATGACATGAAGATCCCCTTTGTTCTTCTTCGCTGCTTGAATCTGATGCCAGATCATACTGGTGTGCTCCAAGCAGCCAGAGAATCCAGAAATTCCAGCCTTTTGTACGGATGTGTCAATGTACTCGTTTTTTCTCCAGGTAGGTGGTGTGTGTCAAGACGCTGAAAAAGATTTTCCCTTCAACGTTGAGAAGGCTGATTGGCCGAAATTGACTGATATCAGCGTCCTTCTCTTTTGGAATTAGTACACCTCCAGCCCTTCGCCATGCCTTTGGTATTATCCCCTTCTGCCAGACGATTCTCATTAGCCTCCAAAGATAGCGTAGGACATCTGGTGAGTTCTTGTAGAGCTTATATGACACTCCATTTGGTCCTGGTGCAGATCCTGATCTTGCACGCCCACCATGTTCTCCACTTCTTTCCATTTTGGAGGGCCGGTCTCGATGTTGACCTCTGGTGGTCGAATGGGGGGGATATCATGTGGGATGGCTAGCTGTTCATGCCTTTTCGTGTCTTGGTAGACCTTTTCCAGGTGCTCTTCAAGTTCCTTCTTTGAAGTTTGCAGGAACCCGCTTTTGTCCTTAGCGAAGAGATCTTTGACAAACTTGAAGGGATTTTTATAGAACAGGGTTCTTGTGTGTTCCTTCTTCCTGCGAAGTTTCCTCAAGTTCTCTGCTCTTCGTAAGGTTTTCAACCGGAGCTTGATGTCCCCATGGAGCAGCATGAGACCTTCTCTCTCTGGATCAGAGGCTTTTCTCCACTGTTTCCGCAGGTCCCTTCTTTCCCTGATCAGTCTCTCTATCTCTTGTTGCCTCCTAGGTTTGGTTGGTGGTGGTATTTTGTTGGTGGTTTTCCAGCTGTTCACTCCAAAGCGCTCCTCTCCATAGTGGTAGATGATGTCACCGATGTGTTCCAGCTTTCTCTCTGCAGTGCCCACTTGTTGCTCCAACATTTTCACCAGGTCGTTATTGACGGTTTCCCACTCTCTCTTCTCAATAGTTTTGGGCCACCTCACACTCTGTCTGTGCCCTTTGATCTTGTTCTCTTTGGGAGGTCTCTGTGGCTGAGTGGGTTCTACCTCCTGCAATTCTGTGTTTATAATACCCTCCTCAGTGACAGGGGGGCTGATGCTCTGCGAACTTTGGGTTTTTTCCCGTCGCTGTGCTTCACTCGACTGATTTGACGCATTACTTCGTAAGAAGTATTGGTCAATGCGAGGCCCTTGACTCGGCTTTCCCAAACACCACTTCTTTCCTTGGTGGATCTTCAACCCTGTAACTGATGTTACTTTTGCCCAGCCACAGGTGCAGACCTGAAGTGAGTGTCCTGCTGCCATTGTCTCATGCACCGTGTTCTTGCTCGTAGTCATGTTTGTTCCTAGGTCTGTAACCGTGTGGTCAGTCATTGAGCCATCTTGCGCCCCCGCTCTCGCAGGCTGTAGGGGTGTCATTCTTTGTAGACTTTCTGTAGCACTTGGCGGGTGTCTCCAACAAACTGAACACAGTGTCAGAGACTGCCAGCATGGGTAGCTAGCCCATGTCAGCCCCAGTGGGGTCTATTCCCTCCTGTCAGCAGTCTCTCCAGGCTGTCACACAGACTTTTTCTAAGTGTTGCTGTATCTCATGAAGGAAATACTGGACAAAGAAATTAATGACTTCCCAGGCTTCAGGATGCATTTTTACACTATATAAATGTGGAAATTTACATTGGAAACGTTTGGTTTAGCTGTTAATGAAGTTTCGTTTTTTTAGTGCTGCAAATTCATTGTCTGCTGGCGCTGTACACATTTTCTAAGTGTTGCAATATCTCATGAAGGAAATACTGGACAATCAAATTAATGACTTTCCAGGCTTCAGGATGCCTTTCTACACTATATAAAGGTGGAAATTTACATTGGAAACGTTTGGTTTAGCTGTTATAAAAGTTTGTTTTTTTAGTGCTGTAAATGCATTCTCAGCTCGCGCTGTACACATTTGCTATGTGAGGCATTATCTCATAAGGGAAATACTGGACAATCAAATTAATGACTTCCCAGGCTTCAGGATGCCTTTTTACACTATATAAAGGTGGAAATTTACATTGGAAACGTTTGGTTTAGCTGTTATAAAAGTTTGGTTTTTTAGTGCTGTAAATGCATTTTCAGCTCGCGCTGTACACATTTGCTATGTGAGGCATTATCTCAAAAGGGAAATACTGGACAATCAAATTAATGACTTCCCAGGCTTCAGGATGCCTTTTTACACTATATAAAGGTGGAAATTTACATTGGAAACGTTTGGTTTAGCTGTTATAAAAGTTTGGTTTTTTAGTGCTGTAAATGCATTTTCAGCTCGCGCTGTACACATTTGCTATGGTGAGGCATTATCTCATAAGGGAAATACTGGACAATCAAATTAATGACTTCCCAGGCTTCAGGATGTCTTTTTACACTATATAAAGGTGGAAATTTACATTGGAAACGTTTGGTTTAGCTGTTATAAAAGTTTGTTTTTTTTGTGCTGTAAATGCATTTTCAGCTCACGCTGTACACATTTGCTATGAGAGGCATTATCTCATAAGGGAAATATTGGACAATCAAATTAATGACTGCCCAGGCTTCAGGATGCCTTTCTACACTATATAAAGGTGGAAATTTACATTGGAAACGTTTGGTTTAGCTGTTAATGAAGTTTCGTTTTTTTAGTGCTGCAAATTCATTGTCTGCTGGCGCTGTACACTTTTTCTAAGTGTTGCAATATCTCATGAAGGAAATACTGGACAATCAAATTAATGACTTTCCAGGCTTCAGGATGCCTTTCTACACTATATAAAGGTGGAAATTTACATTGGAAACGTTTGGTTTAGCTGTTATAAAAGTTTGGTTTTTTAGTGCTGTAAATGCATTTTCAGCTCGCGCTGTACACATTTGCTATGAGAGGCATTATCTCATAAGGGAAATATTGGACAATCAAATTAATGACTGCCCAGGCTTCAGGATGTCTTTTTACACTATATAAAGGTGAAAATTTACATTGGAAACGTTTAGTTTAGCTGTTATAAAAGTTTGTTTTTTTAGTGCTGTAAATGCATTTTCAGCTCGCGCTGTACACATTTGCTATGTGAGGCATTATCTCATAAGGGAAATACTGGACAATCAAATTAATGACTTCCCAGGCTTCAGGATGCCTTTTTACACTATATAAATGTGGAAATTTACATTGGAAACGTTTGGTTTAGCTGGAAATGAAGTTTCGTTTTTTTAGTGCTGCAAATTCATTGTCTGCTGGCGCTGTACACTTTTTCTAAGTGTTGCAATATCTCATGAAGGAAATACTGGACAATCAAATTCATGACTTTCCAGGCTTCAGGATGCCTTTCTACACTATATAAAGGTGGAAATTTACATTGGACACGTTTGGTTTAGCTGTTATAAAAGTTTGGTTTTTTAGTGCTGTAAATGCATTTTCAGCTCGCACTGTACACATTTGCTATGTGAGGCATTATCTCATAAGGGAAATACTGGACAATCAAATTAATGACTTCCCAGGCTTCAGGATGCCTTTTTACACTATATAAAGGTGGAAATGTACATTGGAAACGTTTGGTTTAGCTGTTATAAAAGTTTGGTTTTTTAGTGCTGTAAATGCATTTTCAGCTCGCGCTGTACTCATTTGCTATGTGAGGCATTATCTCATAAGGGAAATACTGGACAATCAAATTAATGACTTCCCAGGGTTCAGGATGCCTTTTTACACTATATAAATGTGGAAATTTACATTGGAAACGTTTGGTTTAGCTGTTAATGAAGTTTCGTTTTTTTAGTGCTGAAAATTCATTGTCTGCTGGCGCTGTACACTTTTTCTAAGTGTTGCAATATCTCATGAAGGAAATACTGGACAATCAAATTAATGACTTTCCAGGCTTCAGGATGCCTTTCTACACTATATAAAGGTGGAAATTTACATTGGAAACGTTTGGTTTAGCTGTTATAAAAGTTTGGTTTTTTAGTGCTGTAAATGCTATGTGAGGCATTATCTCATAAGGGAAATATTGGACAATCAAATTAATGACTGCCCAGGCTTCAGGATGTCTTTTTTACACTATATAAAGGTGGAAATTTACATTGGAAACGTTTAGTTTAGCTGTTATAAAAGTTAGTTTTTTTAGTGCTGTAAATGCATTTTCAGCTCGCGCTGTACACATTTGCTATGTGAGGCATTATCTCATAAGGGAAATACTGGACAATCAAATTAATGACTTCCCAGGCTTCAGGATGCCTTTTTACACTATATAAATGTGGAAATTTACATTGGAAACGTTTGGTTTAGCTGTTAATGAAGTTTCGTTTTTTTAGTGCTGCAAATTCATTGTCTGCTGGCGCTGTACACTTTTTCTAAGTGTTGCAATATCTCATGAAGGAAATACTGGACAATCAAATTAATGACTTCCCAGGCTTCAGGATGCCTTTTTACACTATATAAATGTGGAAATTTACATTGGAAACGTTTGGTTTAGCTGTTAATGAAGTTTCGTTTTTTTAGTGCTGCAAATTCATTGTCTGCTGTCGCTGTACACTTTTTCTAAGTGTTGCAATATCTCATGAAGGAAATACTGGACAATCAAATTAATGACTTTCCAGGCTTCAGGATGCCTTTTTACACTATATAAAGGTGTAAATTTACATTGGAAACGTTTGGTTTAGCTGTTATAAACGTTTGTTTTTTTAGTGCTGTAAATGCATTTTCAGCTCGCGCTGTACACATTTGCTATGTGAGGCATTATCCCATAAGGGAAATACTGGACAATCAAATTAATGACTTACCAGGCTTCAGGAGACCTTTTTACACTATATAGAGGTGGAAATTTACATTGGAAACGTTTAGTTTAGCTGTTATAAAAGTTTGTTTTTTTAGTGCTGTAAATGCATTTTCAGCTCGCGCTGTACACATTTGCTATGTGAGGCATTATCTCATAAGGGAAATAATGGACAATCAAATTAATGACTTCCCAGGCTTCAGGATGCCTTTTTACACTATATAAATGTGGAAATTTACATTGGAAACGTTTGGTTTAGCTGTTAATGAAGTTTCGTTTTTTTAGTGCTGCAAATTCATTGTCTGCTGGCGCTGTACACTTTTTCTAAGTGTTGCATTTTCTCATGAAGGAAATACTGGACAATCAAATTAATGACTTTCCAGGCTTCAGGATGCCTTTTTACACTATATAAAGGTGGAAATTTACATTGTAAACGTTTGGTTTAGCTGTTATAAAAGTTTGTTTTTTTAGTGCTGTAAATGCATTTTCAGCTCGCGCTGTACACATTTGCTATGTGAGACATTATCTCATAATGGAAATGCTGGACAATCAAATTAATGACTTCCCAGGCTTCAGGAGACCTTTTTACACTATATAATTGTGGAAATTTACATTGGAAACGTTTGGTTTAGCTGTTATAAAAGTTTGGTTTTTTAGTGCTGTAAATGCATTTTCAGCTCGCGCTGTACACATTTGCTATGAGAGGCATTATCTCATAAGGAAAATATTGGACAATCAAATTAATGACTGCCCAGGCTTCAGGATATCTTTTTACACTATATAAAGGTGGAAATTTACATTGGAAACGTTTGGTTTAGCTGTTAATGAAGTTTCGTTTTTTTAGTGCTGCAAATTCATTGTCTGCTGGCGCTGTACACTTTTTCTAAGTGTTGCAATATCTCATGAAGGAAATACTGGACAATCAAATTAATGACTTTCCAGGCTTCAGGATGCCTTTCTACACTATATAAAGGTGGAAATTTACATTGGAAACGTTTGGTTTAGCTGTTATAAAAAGTTTGGTTTTTTAGTGCTGTAAATGCATTTTCAGCTCGCGCTGTACACATTTGCTATGAGAGGCATTATCTCATAAGGGAAATATTGGACAATCAAATTAATGACTGCCCAGGCTTCAGGATGTCTTTTTACACTATATAAAGGTGAAAATTTACATTGGAAACGTTTAGTTTAGCTGTTATAAAAGTTTGTTTTTTTAGTGCTGTAAATGCATTTTCAGCTCGCGCTGTACACATTTGCTATGTGAGGCATTATCTCATAAGGGAAATACTGGACAATCAAATTAATGACTTCCCAGGCTTCAGGATGCCTTTTTACACTATATAAATGTGGAAATTTACATTGGAAACGTTTGGTTTAGCTGTAAATGAAGTTTCGTTTTTTTAGTGCTGCAAATTCATTGTCTGCTGGCGTTGTACACTTTTTCTAAGTGTTGCAATATCTCATGTAGGAAATACTGGACAATCAAATTAATGACTTTCCAGGCTTCAGGATGCCTTTCTACACTATATAAAGGTGGAAATTTACATTGGAAACGTTTGGTTTAGCTGTTATAAAAGTTTGGTTTTTTAGTGCTGTAAATGCATTTTCAGCTCGCGCTGTACACATTTGCTATGAGAGGCATTATCTCATAAGGGAAATATTGGACAATCAAATTAATGACTGCCCAGGCTTCAGGATGTTTTTTTACACTATATAAAGGTGGAAATTTACATTGGAAACGTTTGGTTTAGCTGTTATAAAAGTTTGGTTTTTTAGTGCTGTAAATGCATTTTCAGCTCGCGCTGTACACATTTTCTATGAGAGGCATTATCTCATAAGGGAAATATTGGACAATCAAATTAATGACTGCCCAGGCTTCAGGATGTCTTTTTACACTATATAAAGGTGGAAATTTACATTGGAAACGTTTAGTTTAGCTGTTATAAAAGTTTGTTTTTTTAGTGCTGTAAATGCATTTTCAGCTCGCGCTGTACACATTTGCTATGTGAGGCATTATCTCATAAGGGAAATACTGGACAATCAAATTAATGACTTCCCAGGCTTCAGGATGCCTTTTTACACTATATAAATGTGGAAATTTACATTGGAAACGTTTGGTTTAGCTGTTATAAAAGTTTGTTTTTTTCGTGCTGTAAATGCATTTTCAGCACTAAAAAACCATACTTTTATAACAGCTAAACCAAACGTTTCCAATGTAAATTTCCACCTTTATATAGTGTAAAAAGACATCCTGAAGCCTGGGCAGTCATTAATTTGATTGTCCAATATTTCCCTTATGAGATAATGCCTCTCATAGCAAATGTGTACAGCGCGAGCTGAAAATGCATTTACAGCACTAAAAAACCAAACTTTTATTACAGCTAAACCAAACGTTTCCAATGTAAATTTCCACCTTTATATAGTGTAAAAAGGCATCCTGAAGCCTGGAAAGTCATTAATTTGATTGTCCAGTATTTCCTTCATGAGATATTGCAACACTTAGAAAAAGTGTACAGCGCCAGCAGACAATGAATTTTCAGCACTAAAAAACGAAACTTCATTAACAGCTAAACCAAACGTTTCCAATGTAAATTTCCACATTTATAGAGTGTAAAAAGGCATCCTGAAGCCTGGGAAGTCATTAATTTGATTGTCCAGTATTTCCCTTATGAGATAATGCCTCACATAGCAAATGTGTACAGTGCGAGCTGAAAATGCATTTTCAGCACTAAAAAACCAAACTTTTATAACAGCTAAACCAAACGTTTCCAATGTAAATTTCCACCTTTATATAGTGTAAAAAGACATCCTGAAGCCTGGGCAGTCATTCATTTGATTGTCCAATATTTCCCTTATGAGATAATGCCTCTCATAGCAAATGTGTACAGCGCGAGCTGAAAATGCATTTACAGCACTAAAAAACCAAACTTTTATAACAGCTAAACCAAACGTTTCCAATGTACATTTCCACCTTTATATAGTGTAGAAAGGCATCCTGAAGCCTGGAAAGTCATTAATTTGATTGTCCAGTATTTCCTTCATGAGATATTGCAACACTTAGAAAAAGTGTACAGCGCCAGCAGACAATGAATTTTCAGCACTAAAAAAACGAAACTTCATTAACAGCTAAACTAAACGTTTCCAATGTAAATTTCCACCTTTATATAGTGTAAAAAGACATCCTGAAGCCTGGGCAGTCATTAATTTGATTGTCCAATATTTCCATTATGAGATAATGCCTCTCATAGCAAATGTGTACAGCGCGAGCTGAAAATGCATATACAGCACTAAAAAACCAAACTTTTATAACAGCTAAACCAAACGTTTCCAATGTAAATTTCCACCTTTAGATAGTGTAAAAAGACATCCTGAAGCCTGGGCAGTCATTAATTTGATTGTCCAGTATTTCCCTTATGAGATAATGCCTCACATAGCAAATGTGTCCAGTGCGAGCTGAAAATGCATTTTCAGCACTAAAAAACCAAACTTTTATAACAGCTAAACCAAACGTTTCCAATGTAAATTTCCACCTTTAGATAGTGTAAAAAGACATCCTGAAGCCTGGGCAGTCATTAATTTGATTGTCCAGTATTTCCCTTATGAGATAATGCCTCACATAGCAAATGTGTACAGTGCGAGCTGAAAATGCATTTTCAGCACTAAAAAAAACAAACTTTTATAACAGCTAAACCAAACGTTTCCAATGTAAATTTCCACCTTTATATAGTGTAAAAAGACATCCTGAAGCCTGGGCAGTCATTAATTTGATTGTCCAATATTTCCCTTATGAGATAATGCCTCTCATAGCAAATGTGTACAGCGCGAGCTGAAAATGCATTTACAGCACTAAAAAACCAAACTTTTATAACAGCTAAACCAAACGTTTCCAATGTAAATTTCCACCTTTATATAGTGTAGAAAGGCATCCTGAAGCCTGGAAAGTCATTAATTTGATTGTCCAGTATTTCCTTCATGAGATATTGCAACACTTAGAAAAAGTGTACAGCGCCAGCAGACAATGAATTTTCAGCACTAAAAAAACGAAACTTCATTAACAGCTAAACCAAACGTTTCCAATGTAAATTTCCACATTTATAGAGTGTAAAAAGGCATCCTGAAGCCTGGGAAGTCATTAATTTGATTGTCCAGTATTTCCCTTATGAGATAATGCCTCACATAGCAAATGTGTACAGTGCGAGCTGAAAATGCATTTTCAGCACTAAAAAAACAAACTTTTATAACAGCTAAACCAAACGTTTCCAATGTAAATTTCCACCTTTATATAGTGTAAAAAGACATCCTGAAGCCTGGGCAGTCATTAATTTGATTGTCCAGTATTTCCCTTATGAGATAATGCCTCACATAGCAAATGTGTACAGTGCGAGCTGAAAATGCATTTTCAGCACTAAAAAAACCAAACTTTTATAACAGCTAAACCAAACGTTTCCAATGTAAATTTCCACCTTTATATATTGTAAAAAGACATCCTGAAGCCTAGGCAGTCATTAATTTGATTGTCCAATATTTCCCTTATGAGACAATGCCTCTCATAGCAAATGTGTACAGCGCGAGCTGAAAATGCATTTTCAGCACTAAAAAAACAAACTTTTATAACAGCTAAACCAAACGTTTCCAATGTAAATTTCCACCTTTATATAGTGTAGAAAGGCATCCTGAAGCCTGGAAAGTCATTAATTTGATTGTCCAGTATTTCCTTCATGAGATATTGCAACACTTAGAAAAAGTGTACAGCGCCAGCAGACAATGAATTTTCAGCACTAAAAAAACGAAACTTCATTAACAGCTAAACCAAACGTTTCCAATGTAAATTTCCACATTTATAGAGTGTAAAAAGGCATCCTGAAGCCTGGGAAGTCATTAATTTGATTGTCCAGTATTTCCCTTATGAGATAATGCCTCACATAGCAAATGTGTACAGTGCGAGCTGAAAATGCATTTTCAGCACTAAAAAAAACAAACTTTTATAACAGCTAAACCAAACGTTTCCAATGTAAATTTCCACCTTTATATAGTGTAAAAAGACATCCTGAAGCCTGGGCAGTCATTAATTTGATTGTCCAGTATTTCCCTTATGAGATAATGCCTCACATAGCAAATGTGTACAGTGCGAGCTGAAAATGCATTTTCAGCACTAAAAAAACCAAACTTTTATAACAGCTAAACCAAACGTTTCCAATGTAAATTTTCACCTTTATATAGTGTAAAAAGACATCCTGAAGCCTAGGCAGTCATTAATTTGATTGTCCAATATTTCCCTTATGAGACAATGCCTCTCATAGCAAATGTGTACAGCGCGAGCTGAAAATGCATTTTCAGCACTAAAAAAACAAACTTTTATAACAGCTAAACCAAACGTTTCCAATGTACATTTCCACCTTTATATAGTGTAGAAAGGCATCCTGAAGCCTGGAAAGTCATTGATTTGATTGTCCAGTATTTCCTTCATGAGATATTGCAACACTTAGAAAAAGTGTACAGCGCCAGCAGACAATGAATTTTCAGCACTAAAAAAACGAAACTTCATTAACAGCTAAACTAAACGTTTCCAATGTAAATTTCCAACTTTATATAGAGTAAAAAGACATCCTGAAGCCTGGGCAGCCATTAATTTGATTGTCCAATATTTCCCTTATGAGATAATGCCTCTCGTAGCAAATGTGTACAGCGCGAGCTGAAAATGCATTTACAGCACTAAAAAAACAAACTTTTATAACAGCTAAACCAAACGTTTCCAATGTAAATTTCCACCTTTATATAGTGTAAAAAGACATCCTGAAGCCTGGGCAGTCATTAATTTGATTGTCCAATATTTCCCTTATGAGATAATGCCTCTCATAGCAAATGTGTACAGCGCGAGCTGAAAATGCATTTACAGCACTAAAAAACCAAACTTTTATAACAGCTAAACCAAACGTTTCCAATGTAAATTTCCACCTTTATATAGTGTAGAAAGGCATCCTGAAGCCTGGAAAGTCATTAATTTGATTGTCCAGTATTTCCTTCATGAGATATTGCAACACTTAGAAAAAGTGTACAGCGCCAGCAGACAATGAATTTTCAGCACTAAAAAAAACGAAACTTCATTAACAGCTAAACTAAACGTTTCCAATGTAAATTTCCACCTTTATATAGTGTAAAAAGACATCCTGAAGCCTGGGCAGTCATTAATTTGATTGTCCAATATTTCCCTTATGAGATAATGCCTCTCATAGCAAATGTGTACAGTGCGAGCTGAAAATGCATTTACAGCACTAAAAAACCAAACTTTTATAACAGCTAAACCAAACGTTTCCAATGTAAATTTCCACCTTTATATAGTGTAAAAAGACATCCTGAAGCCTGGGCAGTCATTAATTTGATTGTCCAATATTTCCCTTTTGAGATAATGCCTCTCATAGCAAATGTGTACAGCGCGAGCTGAAAATGCATTTACAGCACTAAAAAACCAAACTTTTATAACAGCTAAACCAAACGTTTCCAATGTACATTTCCACCTTTATATAGTGTAGAAAGGCATCCTGAAGCCTGGAAAGTCATTAATTTGATTGTCCAGTATTTCCTTCATGAGATATTGCAACACTTAGAAAAAGTGTACAGCGCCAGCAGACAATGAATTTTCAGCACTAAAAAAACGAAACTTCATTAACAGCTAAACTAAACGTTTCCGATGTAAATTTCCACCCTTATATAGTGTAAAAAGACATCCTGAAGCCTGGGCAGTCATTAATTTGATTGTCTAATATTTCCCTTATGAGATAATGCCTCTCATAGCAAATGTGTACAGCGCGAGCTGAAAATGCATTTACAGCACTAAAAAACCAAACTTTTATAACAGCTAAACCAAACGTTTCCAATGTACATTTCCACCTTTATATAGTGTAGAAAGGCATCCTGAAGCCTGGAAAGTCATTAATTTGATTGTCCAGTATTTCCTTCATGAGATATTGCAACACTTAGAAAAAGTGTACAGCGCCAGCAGACAATGAATTTTCAGCACTAAAAAAACGAAACTTCATTAACAGCTAAACTAAACGTTTCCAATGTATATTTCCACCTTTATATAGTGTAAAAAGACATCCTGAAGCCTGGGCAGTCATTAATTTGATTGTCCAATATTTCCCTTATGAGATAATGCCTCTCATAGCAAATGTGTACAGCGCGAGCTGAAAATGCATTTACAGCACTAAAAAAACAAACTTTTATAACAGCTAAACCAAACGTTTCCAATGTAAATTTCCACCTTTATATAGTGTAAAAAGACATCCTGAAGCCTGGGCAGTCATTAATTTGATTGTCCAGTATTTCCCTTATGAGATAATGCCTCACATAGCAAATGTGGACAGTGCGAGCTGAAAATGCATTTTCAGCACTAAAAAAACCAAACTTTTATAACAGCTAAACCAAACGTTTCCAATGTAAATTTCCACCTTTATATAGTGTAAAAAGACATCCTGAAGCCTGGGCAGTCATTAATTTGATTGTCCAGTATTTCCCTTATGAGATAATGCCTCACACAGCAAATGTGTACAGTGCGAGCTGAAAATGCATTTTCAGCACTAAAAAAACCAAACTTTTATAACAGCTAAACCAAACGTTTCCAATGTAAATTTCCACCTTTATATAGTGTAAAAAGACATCCTGAAGCCTGGGCAATCATTAATTTGATTGTCCAATATTTCCCTTCTGAGATAATGCCTCTCATAGCAAATGTGTACAGCGCGAGCTGAAAATGCATTTACAGCACTAAAAAACCAAACTTTTATAACAGCTAAACCAAACGTTTCCAATGTACATTTCCACCTTTATATAGTGTAGAAAGGCATCCTGAAGCCTGGAAAGTAATTAATTTGATTGTCCAGTATTTCCTTCATGAGATATTGCAACACATAGAAAAAGTGTACAGCGCCAGCAGACAATGAATTTTCAGCACTAAAAAAACGAAACTTCATTAACAGCTAAACTAAACGTTTCCAATGTAAATTTCCACCTTTATATAGTGTAGAAAGGCATCCTGAAGCCTGGAAAGTCATTAATTTGATTGTCCAGTATTTCCTTCATGAGATATTGCAACACTTAGAAAAAGTGTACAGCGCCAGCAGACAATGAATTTTCAGCACTAAAAAAACGAAACTTCATTAACAGCTAAACTAAACGTTTCCAATGTAAATTTCCACCCTTATATAGTGTAAAAAGACATCCTGAAGCCTGGGCAGTCATTAATTTGATTGTCCAATATTTCCCTTATGAGATAATGCTTCTCATAGCAAATGTGTACAGCGCGAGCTGAAAATGCATTTACAGCACTAAAAAACCAAACTTTTATAACAGCTAAACCAAACGTTTCCAATGTAAATTTCCACCTTTATATAGTGTAGAAAGGCATCCTGAAGCCTGGAAAGTCATTAATTTGATTGTCCAGTATTTCCTTCATGAGATATTGCAACACTTAGAAAAAGTGTACAGCGCCAGCAGACAATGAATTTTCAGCACTAAAAAAACGAAACTTCATTAACAGCTAAACCAAACGTTTCCAATGTAAATTTCCACATTTATAGAGTGTAAAAAGGCATCCTGAAGCCTGGGAAGTCATTAATTTGATTGTCCAGTATTTCCCTTATGAGATAATGCCTCACATAGCAAATGTGTACAGTGCGAGCTGAAAATGCATTTTCAGCACTAAAAAACCAAACTTTTATAACAGCTAAACCAAACGTTTCCAATGTAAATTTCCACCTTTATATAGTGTAAAAAGACATCCTGAAGCCTGGGCAGTCATTAATTTGATTGTCCAGTATTTCCCTTATGAGATAATGCCTCACACAGCAAATGTGTACAGTGCGAGCTGAAAATGCATTTTCAGCACTAAAAAAACCAAACTTTTATAACAGCTAAACCAAACGTTTCCAATGTAAATTTCCACCTTTATATAGTGTAAAAAGACATCCTGAAGCCTGGGCAGTCATTAATTTGATTGTCCAATATTTCCCTTCTGAGATAATGCCTCTCATAGCAAATGTGTACAGCGCGAGATGAAAATGCATTTACAGCACTAAAAAACCAAACTTTTATAACAGCTAAACCAAACGTTTCCAATGTACATTTCCACCTTTATATAGTGTAGAAAGGCATCCTGAAGCCTGGAAAGTCATTAATTTGATTGTCCAGTATTTCCTTCATGAGATATTGCAACACTTAGAAAAAGTGTACAGCGCCAGCAGACAATGAATTTTCAGCACTAAAAAAACGAAACTTCATTAACAGCTAAACTAAACGTTTCCAATGTAAATTTCCACCCTTATATAGTGTAAAAATACATCCTGAAGCCTGGGCAGTCATTAATTTGATTGGCCAATATTTCCCTTATGAGATAATGCCTCTCATAGCAAATGTGTACAGCGCGAGCTGAAAATGCATTTACAGCACTAAAAAAACAAACTTTTATAACAGCTAAACCAAACGTTTCCAATGTAAATTTCCACCTTTATATAGTGTAGAAAGGCATCCTGAAGCCTGGAAAGTCATTAATTTGATTGTCCAGTATTTCCTTCATGAGATATTGCAACACTTAGAAAAAGTGTACAGCGCCAGCAGACAATGAATTTTCAGCACTAAAAAAACGAAACTTCATTAACAGCTAAACCAAACGTTTCCAATGTAAATTTCCACATTTATAGAGTGTAAAAAGGCATCCTGAAGCCTGGGAAGTCATTAATTTGATTGTCCAGTATTTCCCTTATGAGATAATGCCTCACATAGCAAATGTGTACAGTGCGAGCTGAAAATGCATTTTCAGCACTAAAAAAACAAACTTTTATAACAGCTAAACCAAACGTTTCCAATGTAAATTTCCACCTTTATATAGTGTAAAAAGACATCCTGAAGCCTGGGCAGTCATTAATTTGATTGTCCAGTATTTCCCTTATGAGATAATGCCTCACATAGCAAATGTGTACAGTGCGAGCTGAAAATGCATTTTCAGCACTAAAAAAACCAAACTTTTATAACAGCTAAACCAAACGTTTCCAATGTAAATTTCCACCTTTATATAGTGTAAAAAGACATCCTGAAGCCTAGGCAGTCATTAATTTGATTGTCCAATATTTCCCTTATGAGACAATGCCTCTCATAGCAAATGTGTACAGCGCGAGCTGAAAATGCATTTTCAGCACTAAAAAAACAAACTTTTATAACAGCTAAACCAAACGTTTCCAATGTACATTTCCACCTTTATATAGTGTAGAAAGGCATCCTGAAGCCTGGAAAGTCATTGATTTGATTGTCCAGTATTTCCTTCATGAGATATTGCAACACTTAGAAAAAGTGTACAGCGCCAGCAGACAATGAATTTTCAGCACTAAAAAAACGAAACTTCATTAACAGCTAAACTAAACGTTTCCAATGTAAATTTCCAACTTTATATAGAGTAAAAAGACATCCTGAAGCCTGGGCAGCCATTAATTTGATTGTCCAATATTTCCCTTATGAGATAATGCCTCTCGTAGCAAATGTGTACAGCGCGAGCTGAAAATGCATTTACAGCACTAAAAAACCAAACTTTTATAACAGCTAAACCAAACGTTTCCAATGTAAATTTCCACCTTTATATAGTGTAAAAAGACATCCTGAAGCCTGGGCAGTCATTAATTTGATTGTCCAATATTTCCCTTATGAGATAATGCCTCTCATAGCAAATGTGTACAGCGCGAGCTGAAAATGCATTAACAGCACTAAAAAACCAAACTTTTATAACAGCTAAACCAAACGTTTCCAATGTAAATTTCCACCTTTATATAGTGTAGAAAGGCATCCTGAAGCCTGGAAAGTCATTAATTTGATTGTCCAGTATTTCCTTCATGAGATATTGCAACACTTAGAAAAAGTGTACAGCGCCAGCAGACAATGAATTTTCAGCACTAAAAAAAACGAAACTTCATTAACAGCTAAACTAAACGTTTCCAATGTAAATTTCCACCTTTATATAGTGTAAAAAGACATCCTGAAGCCTGGGCAGTCATTAATTTGATTGTCCAATATTTCCCTTATGAGATAATGCCTCTCATAGCAAATGTGTACAGCGCGAGCTGAAAATGCATTTACAGCACTAAAAAACCAAACTTTTATAACAGCTAAACCAAACGTTTCCAATGTAAATTTCCACCTTTATATAGTGTAGAAAGGCATCCTGAAGCCTGGAAAGTCATTAATTTGATTGTCCAGTATTTCCTTCATGAGATATTGCAACACTTAGAAAAAGTGTACAGCGCCAGCAGACAATGAATTTTCAGCACTAAAAAAACGAAACTTCATTAACAGCTAAACCAAACGTTTCCAATGTAAATTTCCACATTTATAGAGTGTAAAAAGGCATCCTGAAGCCTGGGAAGTCATTAATTTGATTGTCCAGTATTTCCCTTATGAGATAATGCCTCACATAGCAAATGTGTACAGTGCGAGCTGAAAATGCATTTTCAGCACTAAAAAACCAAACTTTTATAACAGCTAAACCAAACGTTTCCAATGTAAATTTCCACCTTTTTATAGTGTAAAAAGACATCCTGAAGCCTGGGCAGTCATTAATTTGATTGTCCAATATTTCCCTTTTGAGATAATGCCTCTCATAGCAAATGTGTACAGCGCGAGCTGAAAATGCATTTACAGCACTAAAAAACCAAACTTTTATAACAGCTAAACCAAACGTTTCCAATGTACATTTCCACCTTTATATAGTGTAGAAAGGCATCCTGAAGCCTGGAAAGTCATTAATTTGATTGTCCAGTATTTCCTTCATGAGATATTGCAACACTTAGAAAAAGTGTACAGCGCCAGCAGACAATGAATTTTCAGCACTAAAAAAACGAAACTTCATTAACAGCTAAACTAAACGTTTCCGATGTAAATTTCCACCCTTATATAGTGTAAAAAGACATCCTGAAGCCTGGGCAGTCATTAATTTGATTGTCTAATATTTCCCTTATGAGATAATGCCTCTCATAGCAAATGTGTACAGCGCGAGCTGAAAATGCATTTACAGCACTAAAAAACCAAACTTTTATAACAGCTAAACCAAACGTTTCCAATGTACATTTCCACCTTTATATAGTGTAGAAAGGCATCCTGAAGCCTGGAAAGTCATTAATTTGATTGTCCAGTATTTCCTTCATGAGATATTGCAACACTTAGAAAAAGTGTACAGCGCCAGCAGACAATGAATTTTCAGCACTAAAAAAACGAAACTTCATTAACAGCTAAACCAAACGTTTCCAATGTAAATTTCCACATTTATAGAGTGTAAAAAGGCATCCTGAAGCCTGGGAAGTCATTAATTTGATTGTCCAGTATTTCCCTTATGAGATAATGCCTCTCATAGCAAATGTGTACAGCGCGAGCTGAAAATGCATTTACAGCACTAAAAAACCAAACTTTTATAACAGCTAAACCAAACGTTTCCAATGTACATTTCCACCTTTATATAGTGTAGAAAGGCATCCTGAAGCCTGGAAAGTCATTAATTTGATTGTCCAGTATTTCCTTCATGAGATATTGCAACACTTAGAAAAAGTGTACAGCGCCAGCAGACAATGAATTTTCAGCACTAAAAAAACGAAACTTCATTAACAGCTAAACTAAACGTTTCCAATGTAAATTTCCACCTTTATATAGTGTAAAAAGACATCCTGAAGCCTGGGCAGTCATTAATTTGATTGTCCAATATTTCCATTATGAGATAATGCCTCTCATAGCAAATGTGTACAGCGCGAGCTGAAAATGCATATACAGCACTAAAAAACCAAACTTTTATAACAGCTAAACCAAACGTTTCCAATGTAAATTTCCACCTTTATATAGTGTAGAAAGGCATCCTGAAGCCTGGAAAGTCATTAAATTGATTGTCCAGTATTTCCTTCATGAGAAATTGCAACACTTAGAAAAAGTGTACAGCGCCAGCAGACAATGAATTTTCAGTACCAAAAAAACGAAACTTCATTAACAGCTAAACTAAACGTTTCCAATATAAATTTCCACCCTTATATAGTGTAAAAATACACCCTGAAGCCTGGGCAGTCATTAATTTGATTGTCCAATATTTCCCTTATGAGATAATGCCTCTCATAGCAAATGTGTACAGCGCGAGCTGAAAATGCATTTACAGCACTAAAAAACCAAACTTTTATAACAGCTAAACCAAACGTTTCCAATGTAAATTTCCACCTTTATATAGTGTAAAAAGACATCCTGAAGCCTGGGCAGTCATTAATTTGATTGTCCAGTATTTCCCTTATGAGATAATGCCTCACATAGCAAAAGTGTACAGTGCGAGCTGAAAATGCATTTTCAGCACTAAAAAAACCAAACTTTTATAACAGCTAAACCAAACGTTTCCAATGTAAATTTCCACCTTTATATAGTGTAAAAAGACATCCTGAAGCCTGGGCAGTCATTAATTTGATTGTCCAATATTTCCCTTCTGAGATAATGCCTCTCATAGCAAATGTGTACAGCGCGAGCTGAAAATGCATTTACAGCACTAAAAAACCAAACTTTTATAACAGCTAAACCAAACGTTTCCAATGTACATTTCCACCTTTATATAGTGTAGAAAGGCATCCTGAAGCCTGGAAAGTCATTAATTTGATTGTCCAGTATTTCCTTCATGAGATATTGCAACACTTAGAAAAAGTGTACAGCGCCAGCAGACAATGAATTTTCAGCACTAAAAAAACGAAACTTCATTAACAGCTAAACTAAACGTTTCCAATGTAAATTTCCACCCTTATATAGTGTAAAAATACATCCTGAAGCCTGGGCAGTCATTAATTTGATTGTCCAATATTTCCCTTATGAGATAATGCCTCTCATAGCAAATGTGTACAGCGCGAGCTGAAAATGCATTTACAGCACTAAAAAACCAAACTTTTATAACAGCTAAACCAAACGTTTCCAATGTAAATTTCCACCTTTATATAGTGTAGAAAGGCATCCTGAAGCCTGGAAAGTCATTAATTTGATTGTCCAGTATTTCCTTCATGAGATATTGCAACACTTAGAAAAAGTGTACAGCGCCAGCAGACAATGAATTTTCAGCACTAAAAAAACGAAACTTCATTAACAGCTAAACCAAACGTTTCCAATGTAAATTTCCACATTTATAGAGTGTAAAAAGGCATCCTGAAGCCTGGGAAGTCATTAATTTGATTGTCCAGTATTTCCCTTATGAGATAATGCCTCACATAGCAAATGTGTACAGTGCGAGCTGAAAATGCATTTTCAGCACTAAAAAAACAAACTTTTATAACAGCTAAACCAAACGTTTCCAATGTAAATTTCCACCTTTATATAGTGTAAAAAGACATCCTGAAACCTGGGCAGTCATTAATTTGATTGTCCAGTATTTCCCTTATGAGATAATGCCTCACACAGCAAATGTGTACAGTGCGAGCTGAAAATGCATTTTCAGCACTAAAAAAACCAAACTTTTATAACAGCTAAACCAAACGTTTCCAATGTAAATTTCCACCTTTATATAGTGTAAAAAGACATCCTGAAGCCTGGGCAGTCATTAATTTGATTGTCCAATATTTCCCTTCTGAGATAATGCCTCTCATAGCAAATGTGTACAGCGCGAGCTGAAAATGCATTTACAGCACTTAAAAAACCAAACTTTTATAACAGCTAAACCAAACGTTTCCAATGTACATTTCCACCTTTATATAGTGTAGAAGGCATCCTGAAGCCTGGAAAGTCATTAATTTGATTGTCCAGTATTTCCTTCATGAGATATTGCAACACTTAGAAAAAGTGTACAGCGCCAGCAGACAATGAATTTTCAGCACTAAAAAAACGAAACTTAATTAACAGCTAAACTAAACGTTTCCAATGTAAATTTCCACCCTTATATAGTGTAAAAAGACATCCTGAAGCCTGGGCAGTCATTAATTTGATTGTCCAATATTTCCCTTATGAGATAATGCCTCTCATAGCAAATGTGTACAGCGCGAGCTGAAAATGCATTTTCAGCACTAAAAAACCAAACTTTTATAACAGCTAAACCAAACGTTTCCAATGTAAATTTCCACCTTTATATAGTGTAGAAAGGCATCTTGAATCCTGGAAAGTCATTAATTTGATTGTCCAGTATTTCCTTCATGAGATATTGCAACACTTAGAAAAAGTGTACAGCGCCAGCAGACAATGAATTTTCAGCACTAAAAAAACGAAACTTCATTAACAGCTAAACCAAACGTTTCCAATGTAAATTTCCACATTTATAGAGTGTAAAAAGGCATCCTGAAGCCTGGGAAGTCATTAATTTGATTGTCCAGTATTTCCCTTATGAGATAATGCCTCACATAGCAAATGTGTACAGTGCGAGCTGAAAATGCATTTTCAGCACTAAAAAACCAAACTTTTATAACAGCTAAACCAAACGTTTCCAATGTAAATTTCCACCTTTATATAGTGTAAAAAGACATCCTGAAGCCTGGGCAGTCATTAATTTGATTGTCCAGTATTTCCCTTATGAGATAATGCCTCACATAGCAAATGTGTACAGTGCGAGCTGAAAATGCATTTTCAGCACTAAAAAAACCAAACTTTTATAACAGCTAAACCAAACGTTTCCAATGTAAATTTCCACCTTTATATAGTGTAAAAAGACATCCTGAAGCCTGGGCAGTCATTAATTTGATTGTCCAATATTTCCCTTCTGAGATAATGCCTCTCATAGCAAATGTGTACAGCGCGAGCTGAAAATGCATTTACAGCACTAAAAAACCAAACTTTTATAACAGCTAAACCAAACGTTTCCAATGTACATTTCCACCTTTATATAGTGTAGAAAGGCATCCTGAAGCCTGGAAAGTCATTAATTTGATTGTCCAGTATTTCCTTCATGAGATATTGCAACACTTAGAAAAAGTGTACAGCGCCAGCAGACAATGAATTTTCAGCACTAAAAAAACGAAACTTCATTAACAGCTAAACCAAACGTTTCCAATGTAAATTTCCACCTTTATATAGTGTAAAAAGACATCCTGAAGCCTGGGCAGTCATTAATTTGATTGTCCAGTATTTCCCTTATGAGATAATGCCTCACATAGCAAATGTGTACAGTGCGAGCTGAAAATGCATTTTCAGCACTAAAAAAACCAAACTTTTATAACAGCTAAACCAAACGTTTCCAATGTAAATTTCCACCTTTATATAGTGTAAAAAGACATCCTGAAGCCTGGGCAGTCATTAATTTGATTGTCCAATATTTCCCTTCTGAGATAATGCCTCTCATAGCAAATGTGTACAGCGCGAGCTGAAAATGCATTTACAGCACTAAAAAACCAAACTTTTATAACAGCTAAACCAAACGTTTCCAATGTACATTTCCACCTTTATATAGTGTAGAAAGGCATCCTGAAGCCTGGAAAGTCATTAATTTGATTGTCCAGTATTTCCTTCATGAGATATTGCAACACTTAGAAAAAGTGTACAGCGCCAGCAGACAATGAATTTTCAGCACTAAAAAAACGAAACTTCATTAACAGCTAAACTAAACGTTTCCAATGTAAATTTCCACCCTTATATAGTGTAAAAAGACATCCTGAAGCCTGGGCAGTCATTAATTTGATTGTCCAATATTTCCCTTATGAGATAATGCTTCTCATAGCAAATGTGTACAGCGCGAGCTGAAAATGCATTTACAGCACTAAAAAACCAAACATTTATAACAGCTAAACCAAACGTTTCCAATGTAAATTTCCACCTTTATATAGTGTAGAAAGGCATCCTGAAGCCTGGAAAGTCATTAATTTGATTGTCCAGTATTTCCTTCATGAGATATTGCAACACTTAGAAAAAGTGTACAGCGCCAGCAGACAATGAATTTTCAGCACTAAAAAAACGAAACTTCATTAACAGCTAAACCAAACGTTTCCAATGTAAATTTCCACATTTATAGAGTGTAAAAAGGCATCCTGAAGCCTGGGAAGTCATTAATTTGATTGTCCAGTATTTCCCTTATGAGATAATGCCTCACATAGCAAATGTGTACAGTGCGAGCTGAAAATGCATTTTCAGCACTAAAAAACCAAACTTTTATAACAGCTAAACCAAACGTTTCCAATGTAAATTTCCACCTTTATATAGTGTAAAAAGACATCCTGAAGCCTGGGCAGTCATTAATTTGATTGTCCAGTATTTCCATTATGAGATAATGCCTCACACAGCAAAAGTGTACAGTGCGAGCTGAAAATGCATTTTCAGCTCTAAAAAAACCAAACTTTTATAACAGCTAAACCAAACGTTTCCAATGTAAATTTCCACCTTTATATAGTGTAAAAAGACATCCTGAAGCCTGGGCAGTCATTAATTTGATTGTCCAATATTTCCCTTATGAGATAATGCCTCTCATAGCAAATGTGTACAGTGCGAGCTGAAAATGCATTTTCAGCACTAAAAAACCAAACTTTTATAACAGCTAAACCAAACGTTTCCAATGTAAATTTCCACCTTTATATAGTGTAAAAAGACATCCTGAAGCCTGGGCAGTCATTAATTTGATTGTCCAGTATTTCCCTTATGAGATAATGCCTCACACAGCAAATGTGTACAGTGCGAGCTGAAAATGCATTTTCAGCACTAAAAAAACCAAACTTTTATAACAGCTAAACCAAACGTTTCCAATGTAAATTTCCACCTTTATATAGTGTAAAAAGACATCCTGAAGCCTGGGCAGTCATTAATTTGATTGTCCAATATTTCCCTTCTGAGATAATGCCTCTCATAGCAAATGTGTACAGCGCGAGCTGAAAATGCATTTACAGCACTAAAAAACCAAACTTTTATAACAGCTAAACCAAACGTTTCCAATGTAAATTTCCACCTTTATATAGTGTAGAAAGGCATCCTGAAGCCAGGAAAGTCATTAATTTGATTGTCCAGTATTTCCTTCATGAGATATTGCAACACTTAGAAAAAGTGTACAGCGCCAGCAGACAATGAATTTTCAGCACTAAAAAAACGAAACTTCATTAACAGCTAAACTAAACGTTTCCAATGTAAATTTCCACCCTTATATAGTGTAAAAAGACATCCTGAAGCCTGGGCAGTCATTAATTTGATTGTCCAATATTTCCCTTATGAGATAATGCCTCTCATAGCAAATGTGTACAGCGCGAGCTGAAAATGCATTTACAGCACTAAAAAACCAAACTTTTATAACAGCTAAACCAAACGTTTCCAATGTAAATTTCCACCTTTATATAGTGTAGAAAGGCATCCTGAAGCCTGGAAAGTCATTAATTTGATTGTCCAGTATTTCCTTCATGAGATATTGCAACACTTAGAAAAAGTGTACAGCGCCAGCAGACAATGAATTTTCAGCACTAAAAAAACGAAACTTCATTAACAGCTAAACCAAACGTTTCCAATGTAAATTTCCACATTTATAGAGTGTAAAAAGGCATCCTGAAGCCTGGGAAGTCATTAATTTGATTGTCCAGTATTTCCCTTATGAGATAATGCCTCACATAGCAAATGTGTACAGTGCGAGCTGAAAATGCATTTACAGCACTAAAAAAACAAACTATTTATAACAGCTAAACCAAACGTTTCCAATGTAAATTTCCACCTTTATATAGTGTAGAAAGGCATCTGAAGCCTGGAAAGTCATTAATTTGATTGTCCAGTATTTCCTTCATGAGATATTGCAACACTTAGAAAAAGTGTACAGCGCCAGCAGACAATGAATTTTCAGCACTAAAAAAACGAAACTTCATTAACAGCTAAACTAAACGTTTCCAATGTAAATTTCCACCTTTATATAGTGTAAAAAGACATCCTGAAGCCTGGGCAGCCATTAATTTGATTGTCCAATATTTCCCTTATGAGATAATGCCTCTCATAGCAAATGTGTACAGCGCGAGCTGAAAATGCATTTACAGCACTAAAAAACCAAACTTTTATAACAGCTAAACCAAACGTTTCCAATGTAAATTTCCACCTTTATATAGTGTAGAAAGGCATCCTGAAGCCTGGAAAGTCATTAATTTGATTGTCCAGTATTTCCTTCATGAGATATTGCAACACTTAGAAAAAGTGTACAGCGCCAGCAGACAATGAATTTTCAGCACTAAAAAAAACGAAACTTCATTAACAGCTAAACCAAACGTTTCCAATGTAAATTTCCACCTTTATATAGTGTAGAAAGGCATCCTGAAGCCTGGAAAGTCATTAATTTGATTGTCCAGTATTTCCTTCATGAGATATTGCAACACTTAGAAAAAGTGTACAGCGCCAGCAGACAATGAATTTTCAGCACTAAAAAAACGAAACTTCATTAACAGCTAAACCAAACGTTTCCAATGTAAATTTCCACATTTATAGAGTGTAAAAAGGCATCCTGAAGCCTGGGAAGTCATTAATTTGATTGTCCAGTATTTCCCTTATGAGATAATGCCTCACATAGCAAATGTGTACAGTGCGAGCTGAAAATGCATTTTCAGCACTAAAAAACCAAACTTTTATAACAGCTAAACCAAACGTTTCCAATGTAAATTTCCACCTTTATATAGTGTAAAAAGACATCCTGAAGCCTGGGCAGTCATTAATTTGATTGTCCAATATTTCCCTTATGAGATAATGCCTCTCATAGCAAATGTGTACAGCGCGAGCTGAAAATGCATTTACAGCACTAAAAAACCAAACTTTTATAACAGCTAAACCAAACGTTTCAAATGTAAATTTCCACCTTTATATAGTGTAAAAGACATCCTGAAGCCTGGGCAGTCATTAATTTGATTGTCCAGTATTTCCCTTATGAGATAATGCCTCACATAGCAAATGTGGACAGTGCGAGCTGAAAATGCATTTTCAGCACTAAAAAAAACAAACTTTTATAACAGCTAAACCAAACGTTTCCAATGTAAATTTCCACCTTTATATAGTGTAAAAAGACATCCTGAAGCCTGGGCAGTCATTATTTGATTGTCCAATATTTCCCTTATGAGATAATGCCTCTCATAGCAAATGTGTACAGCGCGAGCTGAAAATGCATTTACAGCACTAAAAAACCAAACTTTTATAACAGCTAAACCAAACGTTTCCAATGTACATTTCCACCTTTATATAGTGTAGAAAGGCATCCTGAAGCCTGGAAAGTCATTAATTTGATTGTCCAGTATTTCCTTCATGAGATATTGCAACACTTAGAAAAAGTGTACAGCGCCAGCAGACAATGAATTTTCAGCACTAAAAAAACGAAACTTCATTAACAGCTAAACTAAACGTTTCCAATGTAAATTTCCACCCGTATATAGTGTAAAAAGACATCCTGAAGCCTGGGCAGTCATTAATTTGATTGTCCAATATTTCCCTTATGAGATAATGCCTCTCATAGCAAATGTGTACAGCGCGAGCTGAAAATGCATTTACAGCACTAAAAAACCAAACTTTTATAACAGCTAAACCAAACGTTTCCAATGTAAATTTCCACCTTTATATAGTGTAGAAAGGCATCCTGAAGCCTGGAAAGTCATTAATTTGATTGTCCAGTATTTCCTTCATGAGATATTGCAACACTTAGAAAAAGTGTACAGCGCCAGCAGACAATGAATTTTCAGCACTAAAAAAACGAAACTTCATTAACAGCTAAACCAAACGTTTCCAATGTAATTTTCCACATTTATAGAGTGTAAAAAGGCATCCTGAAGCCTGGGAAGTCATTAATTTGATTGTCCAGTATTTCCCTTATGAGATATTGCCTCACATAGCAAATGTGTACAGTGCGAGCTGAAAATGCATTTACAGCACTAAAAAAACAAACTATTTATAACAGCTAAACCAAACGTTTCCAATGTAAATTTCCACCTTTATATAGTGTAGAAAGGCATCCTGAAGCCTGGAAAGTCATTAATTTGATTGTCCAGTATTTCCTTCATGAGATATTGCAACACTTAGAAAAAGTGTACAGCGCCAGCAGACAATGAATTTTCAGCACTAAAAAAACGAAACTTCATTAACAGCTAAACTAAACGTTTCCAATGTAAATTTCCACCTTTATATAGTGTAAAAATACATCCTGAAGCCTGGGCAGCCATTAATTTGATTGTCCAATATTTCCCTTATGAGATAATGCCTCTCATAGCAAATGTGTACAGCGCGAGTTGAAAATGCATTTACAGCACTAAAAAAACAAACTTTTATAACAGCTAAACCAAACGTTTCCAATGTAAATTTCCACCTTTATATAGTGTAAAAAGACATCCTGAAGCCTGGGCAGTCATTAATTTGATTGTCCAATATTTCCCTTATGAGATAATGCCTCTCATAGCAAATGTGTACAGCGCGAGCTGAAAATGCATTTACAGCACTAAAAAAACAAACTTTTATAACAGCTAAACCAAACGTTTCCAATGTAAATTTCCACCTTTATATAGTGTAGAAAGGCATCCTGAAGCCTGGAAAGTCATTAATTTGATTGTCCAGTATTTCCTTCATGAGATATTGCAACACTTAGAAAAAGTGTACAGCGCCAGCAGACAATGAATTTTCAGCACTAAAAAAAACGAAACTTCATTAACAGCTAAACCAAACGTTTCCAATGTAAATTTCCACCTTTATATAGTGTAGAAAGGCACCCTGAAGCCTGGAAAGTCATTAATTTGATTGTCCAGTATTTCCTTCATGAGATATTGCAACACCTAGAAAAAGTGTACAGCGCCAGCAGACAATGAATTTTCAGCACTAAAAAAACGAAACTTCATTAACAGCTAAACCAAACGTTTCCAATGTAAATTTCCACATTTATAGAGTGTAAAAAGGCATCCTGAAGCCTGGGAAGTCATTAATTTGATTGTCCAGTATTTCCCTTATGAGATAATGCCTCACATAGCAAATGTGTACAGTGCGAGCTGAAAATGCATTTTCAGCACTAAAAAACCAAACTTTTATAACAGCTAAACCAAACGTTTCCAATGTAAATTTCCACCTTTATATAGTGTAAAAAGACATCCTGAAGCCTGGGCAGTCATTAATTTGATTGTCCAATATTTCCCTTATGAGATAATGCCTCTCATAGCAAATGTGTACAGCGCGAGCTGAAAATGCATTTACAGCACTAAAAAACCAAACTTTTATAACAGCTAAACCAAACGTTTCCAATGTAAATTTCCACCTTTATATAGTGTAAAAAGGCATCCTGAAGCCTGGAAAGTCTTTAATTTGATTGTCCAGTATTTCCTTCATGAGATATTGCAACACTTAGAAAAAGTGTACAGCGCCAGCAGACAATGAATTTTCAGCACTAAAAAAACGAAACTTCATTAACAGCTAAACCAAACGTTTCCAATGTAAATTTCCACATTTATAGAGTGTAAAAAGGCATCCTGAAGCCTGGGAAGTCATTAATTTGATTGTCCAGTATTTCCCTTATGAGATAATGCCTCACATAGCAAATGTGTACAGTGCGAGCTGAAAATGCATTTTCAGCACTAAAAAACCAAACTTTTATAACAGCTAAACCAAACGTTTCCAATGTAAATTTCCACCTTTATATAGTGTAAAAAGACATCCTGAAGCCTGGGCAGTCATTAATTTGATTGTCCAGTATTTCCCTTATGAGATAATGCCTCACATAGCAAATGTGTACAGCGCGAGCTGAAAATGCATTTACAGCACTAAAAAAACAAACTTTTATAACAGCTAAACCAAACGTTTCCAATGTAAATTTCCACATTTATAGAGTGTAAAAATGCATCCTGAAGCCTGGGAAGTCATTAATTTGATTGTCCAGTATTTCCCTTATGAGATAATGCCTCACATAGCAAATGTGTACAGTGCGAGCTGAAAATGCATTTACAGCACTAAAAAAACAAACTATTTATAACAGCTAAACCAAACGTTTCCAATGTAAATTTCCACCTTTATATAGTGTAGAAAGGCATCTGAAGCCTGGAAAGTCATTAATTTGATTGTCCAGTATTTCCTTCATGAGATATTGCAACACTTAGAAAAAGTGTACAGCGCCAGCAGACAATGAATTTTCAGCACTAAAAAAACGAAACTTCATTAACAGCTAAACTAAACGTTTCCAATGTAAATGTCCACCTTTATATAGTGTAAAAAGACATCCTGAAGCCTGGGCAGCCATTAATTTGATTGTCCAATGTTTCCCTTATGAGATAATGCCTCTCATAGCAAATGTGTACAGCGCGAGCTGAAAATGCATTTACAGCACTAAAAAAACAAACTTTTATAACAGCTAAACCAAACGTTTCCAATGTAAATTTCCACCTTTATATAGTGTAAAAAGACATCCTGAAGCCTGGGCAGTCATTAATTTGATTGTCCAATATTTCCCTTATGAGATAATGCCTCTCATAGCAAATGTGTACAGCGCGAGCTGAAAATGTATTTACAGCACTAAAAAACCAAACTTTTATAACAGCTAAACCAAACGTTTCCAATGTAAATTTCCACCTTTATATAGTGTAGAAAGGCATCCTGAAGCCTGGAAAGTCATTAATTTGATTGTCCAGTATTTCCTTCATGAGATATTGCAACACTTAGAAAAAGTGTACAGCGCCAGCAGACAATGAATTTTCAGCACTAAAAAAAACGAAACTTCATTAACAGCTAAACCAAACGTTTCCAATGTAAATTTCCACCTTTATATAGTGTAGAAAGGCATCCTGAAGCCTGGAAAGTCATTAATTTGATTGTCCAGTATTTCCTTCATGAGATATTGCAACACTTAGAAAAAGTGTACAGCGCCAGCAGACAATGAATTTTCAGCACTAAAAAAACGAAACTTCATTAACAGCTAAACCAAACGTTTCCAATGTAAATTTCCACATTTATAGAGTGTAAAAAGGCATCCTGAAGCCTGGGAAGTCATTAATTTGATTGTCCAGTATTTCCCTTATGAGATAATGCCTCACATAGCAAATGTGTACAGTGCGAGCTGAAAATGCATTTTCAGCACTAAAAAACCAAACTTTTATAACAGCTAAACCAAACGTTTCCAATGTAAATTTCCACCTTTATATAGTGTAAAAAGACATCCTGAAGCCTGGGCAGTCATTAATTTGATTGTCCAATATTTCCCTTATGAGATAATGCCTCTCATAGCAAATGTGTACAGCGCGAGCTGAAAATGCATTTACAGCACTAAAAAACCAAACTTTTATAACAGCTAAACCAAACGTTTCAAATGTAAATTTCCACCTTTATATAGTGTAAAAAGACATCCTGAAGCCTGGGCAGTCATTAATTTGATTGTCCAGTATTTCCCTTATGAGATAATGCCTCACATAGCAAATGTGGACAGTGCGAGCTGAAAATGCATTTTCAGCACTAAAAAAACCAAACTTTTATAACAGCTAAACCAAACGTTTCCAATGTAAATTTCCACCTTTATATAGTGTAAAAAGACATCCTGAAGCCTGGGCAGTCATTAATTTGATTGTCCAATATTTCCCTTATGAGATAATGCCTCTCATAGCAAATGTGTACAGCGCGAGCTGAAAATGCATTTACAGCACTAAAAAACCAAACTTTTATAACAGCTAAACCAAACGTTTCCAATGTACATTTCCACCTTTATATAGTGTAGAAAGGCATCCTGAAGCCTGGAAAGTCATTAATTTGATTGTCCAGTATTTCCTTCATGAGATATTGCAACACTTAGAAAAAGTGTACAGCGCCAGCAGACAATGAATTTTCAGCACTAAAAAAACGAAACTTCATTAACAGCTAAACTAAACGTTTCCAATGTAAATTTCCACCCTTATATAGTGTAAAAAGACATCCTGAAGCCTGGGCAGTCATTAATTTGATTGTCCAATATTTCCCTTATGAGATAATGCCTCTCATAGCAAATGTGTACAGCGCGAGCTGAAAATGCATTTACAGCACTAAAAAACCAAACTTTTATAACAGCTAAACCAAACGTTTCCAATGTAAATTTCCACCTTTATATAGTGTAGAAAGGCATCCTGAAGCCTGGAAAGTCATTAATTTGATTGTCCAGTATTTCCTTCATGAGATATTGCAACACTTAGAAAAAGTGTACAGCGCCAGCAGACAATGAATTTTCAGCACTAAAAAAACGAAACTTCATTAACAGCTAAACCAAACGTTTCCAATGTAATTTTCCACATTTATAGAGTGTAAAAAGGCATCCTGAAGCCTGGGAAGTCATTAATTTGATTGTCCAGTATTTCCCTTATGAGATAATGCCTCACATAGCAAATGTGTACAGTGCGAGCTGAAAATGCATTTACAGCACTAAAAAAACAAACTATTTATAACAGCTAAACCAAACGTTTCCAATGTAAATTTCCACCTTTATATAGTGTAGAAAGGCATCCTGAAGCCTGGAAAGTCATTAATTTGATTGTCCAGTATTTCCTTCATGAGATATTGCAACACTTAGAAAAAGTGTACAGCGCCAGCAGACAATGAATTTTCAGCACTAAAAAAACGAAACTTCATTAACAGCTAAACTAAACGTTTCCAATGTAAATTTCCACCTTTATATAGTGTAAAAATACATCCTGAAGCCTGGGCAGCCATTAATTTGATTGTCCAATATTTCCCTTATGAGATAATGCCTCTCATAGCAAATGTGTACAGCGCGAGCTGAAAATGCATTTACAGCACTAAAAAAACAAACTTTTATAACAGCTAAACCAAACGTTTCCAATGTAAATTTCCACCTTTATATAGTGTAAAAAGACACCCTGAAGCCTGGGCAGTCATTAATTTGATTGTCCAATATTTCCCTTATGAGATAATGCCTCTCATAGCAAATGTGTACAGCGCGAGCTGAAAATGCATTTACAGCACTAAAAAAACAAACTTTTATAACAGCTAAACCAAACGTTTCCAATGTAAATTTCCACCTTTATATAGTGTAGAAAGGCATCCTGAAGCCTGGAAAGTCATTAATTTGATTGTCCAGTATTTCCTTCATGAGATATTGCAACACTTAGAAAAAGTGTACAGCGCCAGCAGACAATGAATTTTCAGCACTAAAAAAAACGAAACTTCATTAACAGCTAAACCAAACGTTTCCAATGTAAATTTCCACCTTTATATAGTGTAGAAAGGCATCCTGAAGCCTGGAAAGTCATTAATTTGATTGTCCAGTATTTCCTTCATGAGATATTGCAACACTTAGAAAAAGTGTACAGCGCCAGCAGACAATGAATTTTCAGCACTAAAAAAACGAAACTTCATTAACAGCTAAACCAAACGTTTCCAATGTAAATTTCCACATTTATAGAGTGTAAAAAGGCATCCTGAAGCCTGGGAAGTCATTAATTTGATTGTCCAGTATTTCCCTTATGAGATAATGCCTCACATAGCAAATGTGTACAGTGCGAGCTGAAAATGCATTTACAGCACTAAAAAAACAAACTTTTATAACAGCTAAAGTAAACGTTTCCAATGTAAATTTCCACCTTTATATAGTGTAAAAAGACATCCTGAAGCCTGGGCAGTCATTAATTTGATTGTCCAATATTTCCCTTATGAGATAATGCCTCTCATAGCAAATGTGTACAGTGCGAGCTGAAAATGCATTTACAGCACTAAAAAAACAAACTTTTATAACAGCTAAACCAAACGTTTCCAATGTAAATTTCCACCTTTATATAGTGTAAAAAGACATCCTGAAGCCTGGGCAGTCATTAATTTGATTGTCCAATATTTCCCTTATGAGATAATGCCTCTCATAGCAAATGTGTACAGCGCGAGCTGAAAATGCATTTACAGCACTAAAAAACCAAACTTTTATAACAGCTAAACCAAACGTTTCCAATGTAAATTTCCACCTTTATATAGTGTAAAAAGACATCCTGAAGCCTGGGCAGTCATTAATTTGATTGTCCAATATTTCCCTTATGAGATAATGCCTCTCATAGCAAATGTGTACAGCGCGAGCTGAAAATGCATTTACAGCACTAAAAAACCAAACTTTTATAACAGCTAAACCAAACGTTTCCAATGTAAATTTCCACCTTTATATAGTGTAGAAAGGCATCCTGAAGCCTGGAAAGTCATTAATTTGATTGTCCAGTATTTCCTTCATGAGATATTGCAACACTTAGAAAAAGTGTACAGCGCCAGCAGACAATGAATTTTCAGCACTAAAAAAAACGAAACTTCATTAACAGCTAAACCAAACGTTTCCAATGTAAATTTCCACATTTATAGAGTGTAAAAAGGCATCCTGAAGCCTGGGAAGTCATTAATTTGATTGTCCAGTATTTCCCTTATGAGATAATGCCTCTCATTGCAAATGTGTACAGCGCGAGCTGAAAATGCATTTTCAGCACTAAAAAACCAAACTTTTATAACACCTAAACCAAACGTTTCCAATGTAAATTTCCTCCTTTATATAGTGTAAAAAGACATCCTGAAGCCTGGGCAGTCATTAATTTGATTGTCCAATATTTCCCTTATGAGATAATGCCTCTCATAGCAAATGTGTACAGCGCGAGCTGAAAATGCATTTACAGCACTAAAAAACCAAACTTTTATAACAGCTAAACCAAACGTTTCCAATGTAAATTTCCACCTTTATATAGTGTAGAAAGGCATCCTGAAGCCTGGAAAGTCATTAATTTGATTGTCCAGTATTTCCTTCATGAGATATTGCAACACTTAGAAAAAGTGTACAGCGCCAGCAGACAATGAATTTTCAGCACTAAAAAAAACGAAACTTCATTAACAGCTAAACCAAACGTTTCCAATGTAAATTTCCACATTTATAGAGTGTAAAAAGGCATCCTGAAGCCTGGGAAGTCATTAATTTGATTGTCCAGTATTTCCCTTATGAGATAATGCCTCACATAGCAAATGTGTACAGTGCGAGCTGAAAATGCATTTACAGCACTAAAAAAACAAACTTTTATAACAGCTAAACCAAACGTTTCCAATGTAAATTTCCACCTTTATATAGTGTAGAAAGGCATCCTGAAGCCTGGAAAGTCATTAATTTGATTGTCCAGTATTTCCTTCATGAGATATTGCAACACTTAGAAAAAGTGTACAGCGCCAGCAGACAATGAATTTTCAGCACTAAATAAACGAAACTTCATTAACAGCTAAAGTAAACGTTTCCAATGTAAATTTCCACCTTTATATAGTGTAAAAAGACATCCTGAAGCCTGGGCAGTCATTAATTTGATTGTCCAATATTTCCCTTATGAGATAATGCCTCTCATAGCAAATGTGTACAGTGCGAGCTGAAAATGCATTTACAGCACTAAAAAAACAAACTTTTATAACAGCTAAACCAAACGTTTCCAATGTAAATTTCCACCTTTATATAGTGTAAAAAGACATCCTGAAGCCTGGGCAGTCATTAATTTGATTGTCCAATATTTCCCTTATGAGATAATGCCTCTCATAGCAAATGTGTACAGCGCGAGCTGAAAATGCATTTACAGCACTAAAAAACCAAACTTTTATAACAGCTAAACCAAACGTTTCCAATGTAAATTTCCACCTTTATATAGTGTAGAAAGGCATCCTGAAGCCTGGAAAGTCATTAATTTGATTGTCCAGTATTTCCTTCATGAGATATTGCAACACTTAGAAAAAGTGTACAGCGCCAGCAGACAATGAATTTTCAGCACTAAAAAAACGAAACTTCATTAACAGCTAAACCAAACGTTTCCAATGTAAATTTCCACATTTATAGAGTGTAAAAAGGCATCCTGAAGCCTGGGCAGTCATTAATTTGATTGTCCAGTATTTCCCTTATGAGATAATGCCTCACATAGCAAATGTGTACAGTGCGAGCTGAAAATGCATTTTCAGCACTAAAAAACCAAACTTTTATAACAGCTAAACCAAACGTTTCCAATGTAAATTTCCACCTTTATATAGTGTAAAAAGACATCCTGAAGCCTGGGCAGTCATTAATTTGATTATCCAGTATTTCCCTTATGAGATAATGCCTCACATAGCAAATGTGTACAGTGCGAGCTGAAAATGCATTTTCAGCACTAAAAAAAACAAACTTTTATAACAGCTAAACCAAACGTTTCCAATGTAAATTTCCACCTTTATATAGTGTAGAAAGGCATCCTGAAGCCTGGAAAGTCATTAATTTGATTGTCAAGTATTTCCTTCATGAGATATTGCAACACTTAGAAAAAGTGTACAGCGCCAGCAGACAATGAATTTTCAGCACTAAAAAAACGAAACTTCATTAACAGCTAAACCAAACGTTTCCAATGTAAATTTCCACATTTATAGAGTGTAAAAAGGCATCCTGAAGCCTGGGAAGTCATTAATTTGATTGTCCAGTATTTCCCTTATGAGATAATGCCTCACATAGCAAATATGTACAGTGCGAGCTGAAAATGCATTTACAGCACTAAAAAAACAAACTTTTATAACAGCTAAACGAAACGTTTCCAATGTAAATTTCCACCTTTATATAGTGTAGAAAGGCATCCTGAAGCCTGGAAAGTCATTAATTTGATTGTCCAGTATTTCCTTCATGAGATATTGCAACACTTAGAAAAAGTGTACAGCGCCAGCAGACAATGAATTTTCAGCACTAAATAAACGAAACTTCATTAACAGCTAAAGTAAACGTTTCCAATGTAAATTTCCACCTTTATATAGTGTAAAAAGACATCCTGAAGCCTGGGCAGTCATTAATTTGATTGTCCAATATTTCCCTTATGAGATAATGCCTCTCATAGCAAATGTGTACAGTGCGAGCTGAAAATGCATTTACAGCACTAAAAAAACAAACTTTTATAACAGCTAAACCAAACGTTTCCAATGTAAATTTCCACCTTTATATAGTGTAAAAAGACATCCTGAAGCCTGGGCAGTCATTAATTTGATTGTCCAATATTTCCCTTATGAGATAATGCCTCTCATAGCAAATGTGTACAGCGCGAGCTGAAAATGCATTTACAGCACTAAAAAACCAAACTTTTATAACAGCTAAACCAAACGTTTCCAATGTAAATTTCCACCTTTATATAGTGTAGAAAGGCATCCTGAAGCCTGGAAAGTCATTAATTTGATTGTCCAGTATTTCCTTCATGAGATATTGCAACACTTAGAAAAAGTGTACAGCGCCAGCAGACAATGAATTTTCAGCACTAAAAAAAACGAAACTTCATTAACAGCTAAACCAAACGTTTCCAATGTAAATTTCCACATTTATAGAGTGTAAAAAGGCATCCTGAAGCCTGGGAAGTCATTAATTTGATTGTCCAGTATTTCCCTTATGAGATAATGCCTCACATAGCAAATGTGTACAGTGCGAGCTGAAAATGCATTTACAGCACTAAAAAAACAAACTTTTATAACAGCTAAACCAAACGTTTCCAATGTAAATTTCCACCTTTATATAGTGTAGAAAGGCATCCTGAAGCCTGGAAAGTCATTAATTTGATTGTCCAGTATTTCCTTCATGAGATATTGCAACACTTAGAAAAAGTGTACAGCGCCAGCAGACAATGAATTTTCAGCACTAAATAAACGAAACTTCATTAACAGCTAAAGTAAACGTTTCCAATGTAAATTTCCACCTTTATATAGTGTAAAAAGACATCCTGAAGCCTGGGCAGTCATTAATTTGATTGTCCAATATTTCCCTTATGAGATAATGCCTCTCATAGCAAATGTGTACAGCGCGAGCTGAAAATGCATTTACAGCACTAAAAAAACAAACTTTTATAACAGCTAAACCAAACGTTTCCAATGTAAATTTCCACCTTTATATAGTGTAAAAAGACATCCTGAAGCCTGGGCAGTCATTAATTTGATTGTCCAATATTTCCCTTATGAGATAATGCCTCTCATAGCAAATGTGTACAGCGCGAGCTGAAAATGCATTTACAGCACTAAAAAACCAAACTTTTATAACAGCTAAACCAAACGTTTCCAATGTAAATTTCCACCTTTATATAGTGTAGAAAGGCATCCTGAAGCCTGGAAAGTCATTAATTTGATTGTCCAGTATTTCCTTCATGAGATATTGCAACACTTAGAAAAAGTGTACAGCGCCAGCAGACAATGAATTTTCAGCACTAAAAAAAACGAAACTTCATTAACAGCTAAACCAAACGTTTCCAATGTAAATTTCCACATTTATAGAGTGTAAAAAGGCATCCTGAAGCCTGGGAAGTCATTAATTTGATTGTCCAGTATTTCCCTTATGAGATAATGCCTCTCATTGCAAATGTGTACAGCGCGAGCTGAAAATGCATTTTCAGCACTAAAAAACCAAACTTTTATAACACCTAAACCAAACGTTTCCAATGTAAATTTCCTCCTTTATATAGTGTAAAAAGACATCCTGAAGCCTGGGCAGTCATTAATTTGATTGTCCAATATTTCCCTTATGAGATAATGCCTCTCATAGCAAATGTGTACAGCGCGAGCTGAAAATGCATTTACAGCACTAAAAAACCAAACTTTTATAACAGCTAAACCAAACGTTTCCAATGTAAATTTCCACCTTTATATAGTGTAGAAAGGCATCCTGAAGCCTGGAAAGTCATTAATTTGATTGTCCAGTATTTCCTTCATGAGATATTGCAACACTTAGAAAAAGTGTACAGCGCCAGCAGACAATGAATTTTCAGCACTAAAAAAACGAAACTTCATTAACAGCTAAACCAAACGTTTCCAATGTAAATTTCCACATTTATAGAGTGTAAAAAGGCATCCTGAAGCCTGGGAAGTCATTAATTTGATTGTCCAGTATTTCCCTTATGAGATAATGCCTCACATAGCAAATGTGTACAGTGCGAGCTGAAAATGCATTTACAGCACTAAAAAAACAAACTTTTATAACAGCTAAACCAAACGTTTCCAATGTAAATTTCCACCTTTATATAGTGTAGAAAGGCATCCTGAAGCCTGGAAAGTCATTAATTTGATTGTCCAGTATTTCCTTCATGAGATATTGCAACACTTAGAAAAAGTGTACAGCGCCAGCAGACAATGAATTTTCAGCACTAAATAAACGAAACTTCATTAACAGCTAAAGTAAACGTTTCCAATGTAAATTTCCACCTTTATATAGTGTAAAAAGACATCCTGAAGCCTGGGCAGTCATTAATTTGATTGTCCAATATTTCCCTTATGAGATAATGCCTCTCATAGCAAATGTGTACAGTGCGAGCTGAAAATGCATTTACAGCACTAAAAAAACAAACTTTTATAACAGCTAAACCAAACGTTTCCAATGTAAATTTCCACCTTTATATAGTGTAAAAAGACATCCTGAAGCCTGGGCAGTCATTAATTTGATTGTCCAATATTTCCCTTATGAGATAATGCCTCTCATAGCAAATGTGTACAGCGCGAGCTGAAAATGCATTTACAGCACTAAAAAACCAAACTTTTATAACAGCTAAACCAAACGTTTCCAATGTAAATTTCCACCTTTATATAGTGTAGAAAGGCATCCTGAAGCCTGGAAAGTCATTAATTTGATTGTCCAGTATTTCCTTCATGAGATATTGCAACACTTAGAAAAAGTGTACAGCGCCAGCAGACAATGAATTTTCAGCACTAAAAAAACGAAACTTCATTAACAGCTAAACCAAACGTTTCCAATGTAAATTTCCACATTTATAGAGTGTAAAAAGGCATCCTGAAGCCTGGGCAGTCATTAATTTGATTGTCCAGTATTTCCCTTATGAGATAATGCCTCACATAGCAAATGTGTACAGTGCGAGCTGAAAATGCATTTTCAGCACTAAAAAAAACAAACTTTTATAACAGCTAAACCAAACGTTTCCAATGTAAATTTCCACCTTTATATAGTGTAGAAAGGCATCCTGAAGCCTGGAAAGTCATTAATTTGATTGTCAAGTATTTCCTTCATGAGATATTGCAACACTTAGAAAAAGTGTACAGCGCCAGCAGACAATGAATTTTCAGCACTAAAAAAACGAAACTTCATTAACAGCTAAACCAAACGTTTCCAATGTAAATTTCCACATTTATAGAGTGTAAAAAGGCATCCTGAAGCCTGGGAAGTCATTAATTTGATTGTCCAGTATTTCCCTTATGAGATAATGCCTCACATAGCAAATGTGTACAGTGCGAGCTGAAAATGCATTTACAGCACTAAAAAAACAAACTTTTATAACAGCTAAACGAAACGTTTCCAATGTAAATTTCCACCTTTATATAGTGTAGAAAGGCATCCTGAAGCCTGGAAAGTCATTAATTTGATTGTCCAGTATTTCCTTCATGAGATATTGCAACACTTAGAAAAAGTGTACAGCGCCAGCAGACAATGAATTTTCAGCACTAAATAAACGAAACTTCATTAACAGCTAAAGTAAACGTTTCCAATGTAAATTTCCACCTTTATATAGTGTAAAAAGACATCCTGAAGCCTGGGCAGTCATTAATTTGATTGTCCAATATTTCCCTTATGAGATAATGCCTCTCATAGCAAATGTGTACAGTGCGAGCTGAAAATGCATTTACAGCACTAAAAAAACAAACTTTTATAACAGCTAAACCAAACGTTTCCAATGTAAATTTCCACCTTTATATAGTGTAAAAAGACATCCTGAAGCCTGGGCAGTCATTAATTTGATTGTCCAATATTTCCCTTATGAGATAATGCCTCTCATAGCAAATGTGTACAGCGCGAGCTGAAAATGCATTTACAGCACTAAAAAACCAAACTTTTATAACAGCTAAACCAAACGTTTCCAATGTAAATTTCCACCTTTATATAGTGTAGAAAGGCATCCTGAAGCCTGGAAAGTCATTAATTTGATTGTCCAGTATTTCCTTCATGAGATATTGCAACACTTAGAAAAAGTGTACAGCGCCAGCAGACAATGAATTTTCAGCACTAAAAAAACGAAACTTCATTAACAGCTAAACCAAACGTTTCCAATGTAAATTTCCACATTTATAGAGTGTAAAAAGGCATCCTGAAGCCTGGGAAGTCATTAATTTGATTGTCCAGTATTTCCCTTATGAGATAATGCCTCACATAGCAAATGTGTACAGTGCGAGCTGAAAATGCATTTACAGCACTAAAAAAACAAACTTTTATAACAGCTAAACCAAACGTTTCCAATGTAAATTTCCACCTTTATATAGTGTAGAAAGGCATCCTGAAGCCTGGAAAGTCATTAATTTGATTGTCCAGTATTTCCTTCATGAGATATTGCAACACTTAGAAAAAGTGTACAGCGCCAGCAGACAATGAATTTTCAGCACTAAATAAACGAAACTTCATTAACAGCTAAAGTAAACGTTTCCAATGTAAATTTCCACCTTTATATAGTGTAAAAAGACATCCTGAAGCCTGGGCAGTCATTAATTTGATTGTCCAATATTTCCCTTATGAGATAATGCCTCTCATAGCAAATGTGTACAGTGCGAGCTGAAAATGCATTTACAGCACTAAAAAAACAAACTTTTATAACAGCTAAACCAAACGTTTCCAATGTAAATTTCCACCTTTATATAGTGTAGAAAGGCATCCTGAAGCCTGGAAAGTCATTAATTTGATTGTCCAGTATTTCCTTCATGAGATATTGCAACACTTAGAAAAAGTGTACAGCGCCAGCAGACAATGAATTTTCAGCACTAAATAAACGAAACTTCATTAACAGCTAAAGTAAACGTTTCCAATGTAAATTTCCACCTTTATATAGTGTAAAAAGACATCCTGAAGCCTGGGCAGTCATTAATTTGATTGTCCAGTATTTCCCTTATGAGATAATGCCTCTCATTGCAAATGTGTACAGCGCGAGCTGAAAATGCATTTTCAGCACTAAAAAACCAAACTTTTATAACACCTAAACCAAACGTTTCCAATGTAAATTTCCTCCTTTATATAGTGTAAAAAGACATCCTGAAGCCTGGGCAGTCATTAATTTGATTGTCCAATATTTCCCTTCTGAGATAATGCCTCTCATAGCAAATGTGTACAGCGCGAGCTGAAAATGCATTTACAGCACTAAAAAACCAAACTTTTATAAAAGCTAAACCAAACGTTTCCAATGTAAATTTCCACCTTTATATAGTGTAGAAAGGCATCCTGAAGCCTGGAAAGTCATTAATTTGATTGTCCAGTATTTCCTTCATGAGATATTGCAACATTTAGAAAAAGTGTACAGCGCCAGCAGACAATGAATTTTCAGCACTAAAAAAACGAAACTTCATTAACAGCTAAACTAAACGTTTCCAATGTAAATTTCCACCTTTATATAGTGTAAAAAGACATCCTGAAGCCCGGGCAGCCATTAATTTGATTGTCCAATATTTCCCTTATGAGATAATGCCTCTCATAGCAAATGTGTACAGCGCGAGCTGAAAATGCATTTACAGCACTAAAAAACCAAACTTTTATAACAGCTAAACCAAACGTTTCCAATGTAAATTTCCACCTTTATATAGTGTAAAAAGACATCCTGAAGCCTGGGCAGTCATTAATTTGATTGTCCAATATTTCCCTTATGAGATAATGCCTCTCATAGCAAATGTGTACAGCGCGAGCTGAAAATGCATTTACAGCACTAAAAAAACAAACTTTTATAACAGCTAAACCAAACGTTTCCAATGTAAATTTCCACCTTTATATAGTGTAGAAAGGCATCCTGAAGCCTGGAAAGTCATTAATTTGATTGTCCAGTATTTCCTTCATGAGATATTGCAACACTTAGAAAACGTGTACAGCGCCAGCAGACAATGAATTTTCAGCACTAAAAAAACGAAACTTCATTAACAGCTAAACTAAATGTTTCCAATGTAAATTTCCACCTTTATATAGTGTAAAAAGACATCCTGAAGCCTGGGCAGTCATTAATTTGATTGTCCAATATTTCCCTTATGAGATAATGCCTCTCATAGCAAATGTGTACAGCGCGAGCTGAAAATGCATTTACAGCACTAAAAAACCAAACTTTTATAACAGCTAAACCAAACGTTTCCAATGTAAATTTCCACCTTTATATAGTGTAGAAAGGCATCCTGAAGCCTGGAAAGTCATTAATTTGATTGTCCAGTATTTCCTTCATGAGATATTGCAACACTTAGAAAAAGTGTACAGCGCCAGCAGACAATGAATTTTCAGCACTAAAAAAACGAAACTTCATTAACAGCTAAACCAAACGTTTCCAATGTAAATTTCCACCTTTATATAGTGTAAAAAGACATCCTGAAGCCTGGGCAGTCATTAATTTGATTGTCCAATATTTCCCTTATGAGATAATGCCTCTCATAGCAAATGTGTACAGCGCGAGCTGAAAATGCATTTACAGCACTAAAAAACCAAACTTTTATAACAGCTAAACCAAACGTTTCCAATGTAAATTTCCACCTTTATATAGTGTAGAAAGGCATCCTGAAGCCTGGAAAGTCATTAATTTGATTGTCCAGTATTTCCTTCATGAGATATTGCAACACTTAGAAAAAGTGTACAGCGCCAGCAGACAATGAATTTTCAGCACTAAAAAAAACGAAACTTCATTAACAGCTAAACCAAACGTTTCCAATGTAAATTTCCACATTTATAGAGTGTAAAAAGGCATCCTGAAGCCTGGGAAGTCATTAATTTGATTGTCCAGTATTTCCCTTATGAGATAATGCCTCTCATTGCAAATGTGTACAGCGCGAGCTGAAAATGCATTTTCAGCACTAAAAAACCAAACTTTTATAACACCTAAACCAAACGTTTCCAATGTAAATTTCCTCCTTTATATAGTGTAAAAAGACATCCTGAAGCCTGGGCAGTCATTAATTTGATTGTCCAATATTTCCCTTATGAGATAATGCCTCTCATAGCAAATGTGTACAGCGCGAGCTGAAAATGCATTTACAGCACTAAAAAACCAAACTTTTATAAAAGCTAAACCAAACGTTTCCAATGTAAATTTCCACCTTTATATAGTGTAGAAAGGCATCCTGAAGCCTGGAAAGTCATTAATTTGATTGTCCAGTATTTCCTTCATGAGATATTGCAACATTTAGAAAAAGTGTACAGCGCCAGCAGACAATGAATTTTCAGCACTAAAAAAACGAAACTTCATTAACAGCTAAACTAAACGTTTCCAATGTAAATTTCCACCTTTATATAGTGTAAAAAGACATCCTGAAGCCCGGGCAGCCATTAATTTGATTGTCCAATATTTCCCTTATGAGATAATGCCTCTCATAGCAAATGTGTACAGCGCGAGCTGAAAATGCATTTACAGCACTAAAAAACCAAACTTTTATAACAGCTAAACCAAACGTTTCCAATGTAAATTTCCACCTTTATATAGTGTAAAAAGACATCCTGAAGCCTGGGCAGTCATTAATTTGATTGTCCAATATTTCCCTTATGAGATAATGCCTCTCATAGCAAATGTGTACAGCGCGAGCTGAAAATGCATTTACAGCACTAAAAAAACAAACTTTTATAACAGCTAAACCAAACGTTTCCAATGTAAATTTCCACCTTTATATAGTGTAGAAAGGCATCCTGAAGCCTGGAAAGTCATTAATTTGATTGTCCAGTATTTCCTTCATGAGATATTGCAACACTTAGAAAACGTGTACAGCGCCAGCAGACAATGAATTTTCAGCACTAAAAAAACGAAACTTCATTAACAGCTAAACTAAATGTTTCCAATGTAAATTTCCACCTTTATATAGTGTAAAAAGACATCCTGAAGCCTGGGCAGTCATTAATTTGATTGTCCAATATTTCCCTTATGAGATAATGCCTCTCATAGCAAATGTGTACAGCGCGAGCTGAAAATGCATTTACAGCACTAAAAAACCAAACTTTTATAACAGCTAAACCAAACGTTTCCAATGTAAATTTCCACCTTTATATAGTGTAGAAAGGCATCCTGAAGCCTGGAAAGTCATTAATTTGATTGTCCAGTATTTCCTTCATGAGATATTGCAACACTTAGAAAAAGTGTACAGCGCCAGCAGACAATGAATTTTCAGCACTAAAAAAACGAAACTTCATTAACAGCTAAACCAAACGTTTCCAATGTAAATTTCCACATTTATAGAGTGTAAAAAGGCATCCTGAAGCCTGGGAAGTCATTAATTTGATTGTCCAGTATTTCCCTTATGAGATAATGCCTCACATAGCAAATGTGTACAGTGCGAGCTGAAAATGCATTTTCAGCACTAAAAAACCAAACTTTTATAACAGCTAAACCAAACGTTTCCAATGTAAATTTCCACCTTTATATAGTGTAAAAAGACATCCTGAAGCCTGGGCAGTCATTAATTTGATTGTCCAGTATTTCCCTTATGAGATAATGCCTCACATAGCAAATGTGTACAGCGCGAGCTGAAAATGCATTTACAGCACTAAAAAAACAAACTTTTATAACAGCTAAACCAAACGTTTCCAATGTAAATTTCCACATTTATAGAGTGTAAAAATGCATCCTGAAGCCTGGGAAGTCATTAATTTGATTGTCCAGTATTTCCCTTATGAGATAATGCCTCACATAGCAAATGTGTACAGTGCGAGCTGAAAATGCATTTTCAGCACTAAAAAACCAAACTTTTATAACAGCTAAACCAAACGTTTCCAATGTAAATTTCCACCTTTATATAGTGTAAAAAGACATCCTGAAGCCTGGGCAGTCATTAATTTGATTGTCCAATATTTCCCTTATGAGATAATGCCTCTCATAGCAAATGTGTACAGCGCGAGCTGAAAATGCATTTACAGCACTAAAAAACCAAACTTTTATAACAGCTAAACCACACGTTTCCAATGTAAATTTCCACCTTTATATAGTGTAGAAAGGCATCCTGAAGCCTGGAAAGTCATTAATTTGATTGTCCAGTATTTCCTTCATGAGATATTGCAACACTTAGAAAACGTGTACAGCGCCAGCAGACAATGAATTTTCAGCACTAAAAAAACGAAACTTCATTAACAGCTAAACTAAATGTTTCCAATGTAAATTTCCACCTTTATATAGTGTAAAAAGACATCCTGAAGCCTGGGCAGTCATTAATTTGATTGTCCAATATTTCCCTTATGAGATAATGCCTCTCATAGCAAATGTGTACAGCGCGAGCTGAAAATGCATTTACAGCACTAAAAAACCAAACTTTTATAACAGCTAAACCAAACGTTTCCAATGTAAATTTCCACATTTATAGAGTGTAAAAAGGCATCCTGAAGCCCGGAAAGTCATTAATTTGATTGTCCAGTATTTCCTTCATGAGATATTGCAACACTTAGAAAAAGTGTACAGCGCCAGCAGACAATGAATTTTCAGCACTAAAAAAACGAAACTTCATTAACAGCTAAACTAAACGTTTCCAATGTATATTTCCACCTTTATATAGTGTAAAAAGACATCCTGAAGCCTGGGCAGTCATTAATTTGATTGTCCAATATTTCCCTGATGAGATAATGCCTCTCATAGCAAATGTGTACAGCGCGAGCTGAAAATGCATTTACAGCACTAAAAAACCAAACTTTTATAACAGCTAAACCAAACGTTTCAAATGTAAATTTCCACCTTTATATAGTGTAGAAAGGCATCCTGAAGCCTGGAAAGTCATTAATTTGATTGTCCAGTATTTCCTTCATGAGATATTGCAACACTTAGAAAAAGTGTACAGCGCCAGCAGACAATGAATTTTCAGCACTAAAAAAACGAAACTCCATTAACAGCTAAACCAAACGTTTCCAATGTAAATTTCCACCTTTATATAGTGTAAAAAGACATCCTGAAGCCTGGGCAGTCATTAATTTGATTGTCCAGTATTTCCCTTATGAGATAATGCCTCACATAGCAAATGTGTACAGTGCGAGCTGAAAATGCATTTTCAGCACTAAAAAAACCAAACTTTTATAACAGCTAAACCAAACGTTTCCAATGTAAATTTCCACCTTTATATAGTGTAAAAAGACATCCTGAAGCCTGGGCAGTCATTAATTTGATTGTCCAATATTTCCCTAATGAGACAATGCCTCTCATAGCAAATGTGTACAGCGCGAGCTGAAAATGCATTTACAGCACTAAAAAAACAAACTTTTATAACAGCTAAACCAAACGTTTCCAATGTACATTTCCACCTTTATATAGTGTAGAAAGGCATCCTGAAGCCTGGAAAGTCATTAATTTGATTGTCCAGTATTTCCTTCATGAGATATTGCAACACTTAGAAAAAGTGTACAGCGCCAGCAGACAATGAATTTTCAGCACTAAAAAAACGAAACTTCATTAACAGCTAAACCAAACGTTTCCAATGTAAATTTCCACATTTATAGAGTGTAAAAAGGCATCCTGAAGCCTGGGAAGTCATTAATTTGATTGTCCAGTATTTCCCTTATGAGATAATGCCTCACATAGCAAATGTGTACAGTGCGAGCTGAAAATGCATTTACAGCACTAAAAAAACCAAACTTTTATAACAGCTAAACTAAACGTTTCCAATGTAAATTTCCACCTTTATATAGTGTAAAAAGACATCCTGAAGCCTGGAAAGTCATTGATTTGATTGTCCAGTATTTCCTTCATGAGATATTGCAACACTTAGAAAAAGTGTACAGCGCCAGCAGACAATGAATTTTCAGCACTAAAAAAACGAAACTTCATTAACAGCTAAACTAAACGTTTCCAATGTAAATTTCCAACTTTATATAGAGTAAAAAGACATCCTGAAGCCTGGGCAGCCATTAATTTGATTGTCCAATATTTCCCTTATGAGATAATGCCTCTCATAGCAAATGTGTACAGCGCGAGCTGAAAATGCATTTACAGCACTAAAAAACCAAACTTTTATAACAGCTAAACCAAACGTTTCCAATGTAAATTTCCACCTTTATATAGTGTAAAAAGACATCCTGAAGCCTGGGCAGTCATTAATTTGATTGTCCAATATTTCCCTTATGAGATAATGCCTCTCATAGCAAATGTGTACAGCGCGAGCTGAAAATGCATTTACAGCACTAAAAAAACAAACTTTTATAACAGCTAAACCAAACGTTTCAAATGTAAATTTCCACCTTTATATAGTGTAGAAAGGCATCCTGAAGCCTGGAAAGTCATTAATTTGATTGTCCAGTATTTCCTTCATGAGATATTGCAACACTTAGAAAAAGTGTACAGCGCCAGCAGACAATGAATTTTCAGCACTAAAAAAACGAAACTTCATTAACAGCTAAACCAAACGTTTCCAATGTAAATTTCCACATTTATAGAGTGTAAAAAGGCATCCTGAAGCCTGGGAAGTCATTAATTTGATTGTCCAGTATTTCCCTTATGAGATAATGCCTCACATAGCAAATGTGTACAGTGCGAGCTGAAAATGCATTTTCAGCACTAAAAAACCAAACTTTTATAACAGCTAAACCAAACGTTTCCAATGTAAATTTCCACCTTTATATAGTGTAAAAAGACATCCTGAAGCCTGGGCAGTCATTAATTTGATTGTCCAGTATTTCCCTTATGAGATAATGCCTCACATAGCAAATGTGTACAGCGCGAGCTGAAAATGCATTTACAGCACTAAAAAAACAAACTTTTATAACAGCTAAACCAAACGTTTCCAATGTAAATTTCCACCTTTATATAGTGTAAAAAGACATCCTGAAGCCTGGGCAGTCATTAATTTGATTGTCCAATATTTCCCTTATGAGATAATGCCTCTCATAGCAAATGTGTACAGCGCGAGCTGAAAATGCATTTACAGCACTAAAAAACCAAACTTTTATAACAGCTAAACCAAACGTTTCAAATGTAAATTTCCACTTTTATATAGTGTAGAAAGGCATCCTGAAGCCTGGAAAGTCATTAATTTGATTGTCCAGTATTTCCTTCATGAGATATTGCAACACTTAGAAAAAGTGTACAGCGCCAGCAGACAATGAATTTTCAGCACTAAAAAAACGAAACTCCATTAACAGCTAAACCAAACGTTTCCAATGTAAATTTCCACATTTATAGAGTGTAAAAAGGCATCCTGAAGCCTGGGAAGTCATTAATTTGATTGTCCAGTATTTCCCTTATGAGATAATGCCTCACATAGCAAATGTGTACAGTGCGAGCTGAAAATGCATTTTCAGCACTAAAAAAACCAAACTTTTTTAACAGCTAAACCAAACGTTTCCAATGTAAATTTCCACCTTTATATAGTGTAAAAAGACATCCTGAAGCCTGGGCAGTCATTAATTTGATTGTCGAATATTTCCCTTATGAGATAATGCCTCTCATAGCAAATGTGTACAGCGCGAGCTGAAAATGCATTTACAGCACTAAAAAACCAAACTTTTACAACAGCTAAACTAAACGTTTCCAATGTAAATTTCCACCTTTATATAGTGTAGAAAGGCATCCTGAAGCCTGGAAAGTCATTAATTTGATTGTCCAGTATTTCCTTCATGAGATATTGCAACACTTAGAAAAAGTGTACAGCGCCAGCAGACAATGAATTTTCAGCACTAAAAAAACGAAACTTCATTAACAGCTAAAAACCAAACGTTTCCAATGTAAATTTCCACATTTATAGAGTGTAAAAAGGCATCCTGAAGCCTGGGAAGTCATTAATTTGATTGTCCAGTATTTCCCTTATGAGATAATGCCTCACATAGCAAATGTGTACAGTGCGAGCTGAAAATGCATTTTCAGCACTAAAAAACCAAACTTTTATAACAGCTAAACCAAACGTTTCCAATGTAAATTTCCACCTTTATATAGTGTAAAAAGACATCCTGAAGCCTGGGCAGTCATTAATTTGATTGTCCAGTATTTGCCTTATGAGATAATGCCTCACATAGCAAATGTGTACAGTGCGAGCTGAAAATGCATTTTCAGCACTAAAAAAACCAAACTTTTATAACAGCTAAACCAAACGTTTCCAATGTAAATTTGCACCTTTATATAGTGTAAAAAGACATCCTGAAGCCTGGGCAGTCATTAATTTGATTGTCCAGTATTTCCTTCATGAGATATTGCAACACTTAGAAAAAGTGTACAGCGCCAGCAGACAATGAATTTTCAGCACTAAAAAAACGAAACTCCATTAACAGCTAAACCAAACGTTTCCAATGTAAATTTCCACATTTATAGAGTGTAAAAAGGCATCCTGAAGCCTGGGAAGTCATTAATTTGATTGTCCAGTATTTCCCTTATGAGATAATGCCTCACATAGCAAATGTGTACAGTGCGAGCTGAAAATGCATTTTCAGCACTAAAAAACCAAACTTTTATAACAGCTAAACCAAACGTTTCCAATGTAAATTTCCACCTTTATATATGTAAAAAGACATCCTGAAGCCTGGGCAGTCATTAATTTGATTGTCCAATATTTCCCTTATGAGATAATGCCTCTCATAGCAAATGTGTACAGCGCGAGCTGAAAATGCATTTACAGCACTAAAAAACCAAACTTTTACAACAGCTAAACCAAACGTTTCCAATGTAAATTTCCACCTTAATATAGTGTAGAAAGGCATCCTGAAGCCTGGAAAGTCATTAATTTGATTGTCCAGTATTTCCTTCATGAGATATTGCAACACTTAGAAAATGTGTACAGCGCCAGCAGACAATGAATTTTCAGCACTAAAAAAACGAAACTTCATTAACAGCTAAAAACCAAACGTTTCCAATGTAAATTTCCACATTTATAGAGTGTAAAAAGGCATCCTGAAGCCTGGGAAGTCATTAATTTGATTGTCCAGTATTTCCCTTATGACATAATGCCTCACATAGCAAATGTGTACAGTGCGAGCTGAAAATGCATTTTCAGCACTAAAAAACCAAACTTTTATAACAGCTAAACCAAACGTTTCCAATGTAAATTTCCACCTTTATATAGTGTAAAAAGACATACTGAAGCCTGGGCAGTCATTAATTTGATTGTCCAGTATTTCCCTTATGAGATAATGCCTCACATAGCAAATGTGTACAGTGCGAGCTGAAAATGCATTTTCAGCACTAAAAAAACCAAACTTTTATAACAGCTAAACCAAACGTTTCCAATGTAAATTTCCACCTTTATATAGTGTAAAAAGACATCCTGAAGCCTGGGCAGTCATTAATTTGATTGTCCAATATTTCCCTAATGAGACAATGCCTCTCATAGCAAATGTGTACAGCGCGAGCTGAAAATGCATTTACAGCACTAAAAAAACAAACTTTTATAACAGCTAAACCAAACGTTTCCAATGTACATTTCCACCTTTATATAGTGTAGAAAGGCATCCTGAAGCCTGGAAAGTCATTAATTTGATTGTCCAGTATTTCCTTCATGAGATATTGCAACACTTAGAAAAAGTGTACAGCGCCAGCAGACAATGAATTTTCAGCACTAAAAAAACGAAACTTCATTAACAGCTAAACCAAACGTTTCCAATGTAAATTTCCAACTTTATATAGAGTAAAAAGACATCCTGAAGCCTGGGCAGCCATTAATTTGATTGTCCAATATTTCCCTTATGAGATAATGCCTCTCATAGCAAATGTGTACAGCGCGAGCTGAAAATGCATTTACAGCACTAAAAAACCAAACTTTTATAACAGCTAAACCAAACGTTTCCAATGTAAATTTCCACCTTTATATAGTGTAAAAAGACATCCTGAAGCCTGGGCAGTCATTAATTTGATTGTCCAATATTTCCCTTATGAGATAATGCCTCTCATAGCAAATGTGTACAGCGCGAGCTGAAAATGCATTTACAGCACTAAAAAAACAAACTTTTATAACAGCTAAACCAAACGTTTCCAATGTAAATTTCCACCTTTATATAGTGTAGAAAGGCATCCTGAAGCCTGGAAAGTCATTAATTTGATTGTCCAGTATTTCCTTCATGAGATATTGCAACACTTAGAAAAAGTGTACAGCGCCAGCAGACAATGAATTTTCAGCACTAAAAAAACGAAACTTCATTAACAGCTAAACCAAACGTTTCCAATGTAAATTTCCACATTTATAGAGTGTAAAAAGGCATCCTGAAGCCTGGGAAGTCATTAATTTGATTGTCCAGTATTTCCCTTATGAGATAATGCCTCACATAGCAAATGTGTACAGTGCGAGCTGAAAATGCATTTTCAGCACTAAAAAACCAAACTTTTATAACAGCTAAACCAAACGTTTCCAATGTAAATTTCCACCTTTATATAGTGTAAAAAGACATCCTGAAGCCTGGGCAGTCATTAATTTGATTGTCCAGTATTTCCCTTATGAGATAATGCCTCACATAGCAAATGTGTACAGCGCGAGCTGAAAATGCATTTACAGCACTAAAAAAACAAACTTTTATAACAGCTAAACCAAACGTTTCCAATGTAAATTTCCACCTTTATATAGTGTAAAAAGACATCCTGAAGCCTGGGCAGTCATTAATTTGATTGTCCAATATTTCCCTTATGAGATAATGCCTCTCATAGCAAATGTGTACAGCGCGAGCTGAAAATGCATTTACAGCACTAAAAAACCAAACTTTTACAACAGCTAAACCAAACGTTTCCAATGTAAATTTCCACCTTTATATAGTGTAGAAAGGCATCCTGAAGCCTGGAAAGTCATTAATTTGATTGTCCAGTATTTCCTTCATGAGATATTGCAACACTTAGAAAATGTGTACAGCGCCAGCAGACAATGAATTTTCAGCACTAAAAAAACGAAACTTCATTAACAGCTAAAAACCAAACGTTTCCAATGTAAATTTCCACATTTATAGAGTGTAAAAAGGCATCCTGAAGCCTGGGAAGTCATTAATTTGATTGTCCAGTATTTCCCTTATGACATAATGCCTCACATAGCAAATGTGTACAGTGCGAGCTGAAAATGCATTTTCAGCACTAAAAAACCAAACTTTTATAACAGCTAAACCAAACGTTTCCAATGTAAATTTCCACCTTTATATGGTGTAAAAAGACATCCTGAAGCCTGGGCAGTCATTAATTTGATTGTCCAGTATTTCCCTTATGAGATAATGCCTCACATAGCAAATGTGTACAGTGCGAGCTGAAAATGCATTTTCAGCACTAAAAAAACCAAACTTTTATAACAGCTAAACCAAACGTTTCCAATGTAAATTTCCACCTTTATATAGTGTAAAAAGACATCCTGAAGCCTGGGCAGTCATTAATTTGATTGTCCAATATTTCCCTAATGAGACAATGCCTCTCATAGCAAATGTGTACAGCGCGAGCTGAAAATGCATTTACAGCACTAAAAAAACAAACTTTTATAACAGCTAAACCAAACGTTTCCAATGTACATTTCCACCTTTATATAGTGTAGAAAGGCATCCTGAAGCCTGGAAAGTCATTAATTTGATTGTCCAGTATTTCCTTCATGAGATATTGCAACACTTAGAAAAAGTGTACAGCGCCAGCAGACAATGAATTTTCAGCACTAAAAAAACGAAACTTCATTAACAGCTAAACCAAACGTTTCCAATGTAAATTTCCACATTTATAGAGTGTAAAAAGGCATCCTGAAGCCTGGGAAGTCATTAATTTGATTGTCCAGTATTTCCCTTATGAGATAATGCCTCACATAGCAAATGTGTACAGTGCGAGCTGAAAATGCATTTACAGCACTAAAAAAACCAAACTTTTATAACAGCTAAACTAAACGTTTCCAATGTAAATTTCCACCTTTATATAGTGTAGAAAGGCATCCTGAAGCCTGGAAAGTCATTAATTTGATTGTCCAGTATTTCCTTCATGAGATATTGCAACACTTAGAAAAAGTGTACAGCGCCAGCAGACAATGAATTTTCAGCACTAAAAAAACGAAACTTCATTAACAGCTAAACTAAACGTTTCCAATGTAAATTTCCAACTTTATATAGAGTAAAAAGACATCCTGAAGCCTGGGCAGCCATTAATTTGATTGTCCAATATTTCCCTTATGAGATAATGCCTCTCATAGCAAATGTGTACAGCGCGAGCTGAAAATGCATTTACAGCACTAAAAAACCAAACTTTTATAACAGCTAAACCAAACGTTTCCAATGTAAATTTCCACCTTTATATAGTGTAAAAAGACATCCTGAAGCCTGGGCAGTCATTAATTTGATTGTCCAATATTTCCCTTATGAGATAATGCCTCTCATAGCAAATGTGTACAGCGCGAGCTGAAAATGCATTTACAGCACTAAAAAAACAAACTTTTATAACAGCTAAACCAAACGTTTCCAATGTAAATTTCCACCTTTATATAGTGTAGAAAGGCATCCTGAAGCCTGGAAAGTCATTAATTTGATTGTCCAGTATTTCCTTCATGAGATATTGCAACACTTAGAAAAAGTGTACAGCGCCAGCAGACAATGAATTTTCAGCACTAAAAAAACGAAACTTCATTAACAGCTAAACCAAACGTTTCCAATGTAAATTTCCACATTTATAGAGTGTAAAAAGGCATCCTGAAGCCTGGGAAGTCATTAATTTGATTGTCCAGTATTTCCCTTATGAGATAATGCCTCACATAGCAAATGTGTACAGTGCGAGCTGAAAATGCATTTTCAGCACTAAAAAACCAAACTTTTATAACAGCTAAACCAAACGTTTCCAATGTAAATTTCCACCTTTATATAGTGTAAAAAGACATCCTGAAGCCTGGGCAGTCATTAATTTGATTGTCCAGTATTTCCCTTATGAGATAATGCCTCACATAGCAAATGTGTACAGCGCGAGCTGAAAATGCATTTACAGCACTAAAAAAACAAACTTTTATAACAGCTAAACCAAACGTTTCCAATGTAAATTTCCACCTTTATATAGTGTAAAAAGACATCCTGAAGCCTGGGCAGTCATTAATTTGATTGTCCAATATTTCCCTTATGAGATAATGCCTCTCATAGCAAATGTGTACAGCGCGAGCTGAAAATGCATTTACAGCACTAAAAAACCAAACTTTTATAACAGCCAAACCAAACGTTTCAAATGTAAATTTCCACCTTTATATAGTGTAGAAAGGCATCCTGAAGCCTGGAAAGTCATTAATTTGATTGTCCAGTATTTCCTTCATGAGATATTGCAACACTTAGAAAAAGTGTACAGCGCCAGCAGACAATGAATTTTCAGCACTAAAAAAACGAAACTCCATTAACAGCTAAACCAAACGTTTCCAATGTAAATTTCCACATTTATAGAGTGTAAAAAGGCATCCTGAAGCCTGGGAAGTCATTAATTTGATTGTCCAGTATTTCCCTTATGAGATAATGCCTCACATAGCAAATGTGTACAGTGCGAGCTGAAAATGCATTTTCAGCACTAAAAAACCAAACTTTTATAACAGCTAAACCAAACGTTTCCAATGTAAATTTCCACCTTTAGATAGTGTAAAAAGACATCCTGAAGCCTGGGCAGTCATTAATTTGATTGTCCAGTATTTCCCTTATGAGATAATGCCTCACATAGCAAATGTGTACAGTGCGAGCTGAAAATGCATTTTCAGCACTAAAAAAACCAAACTTTTATAACAGCTAAACCAAACGTTTCCAATGTAAATTTCCACCTTTATATAGTGTAAAAAGACATCCTGAAGCCTGGGCAGTCATTAATTTGATTGTCGAATATTTCCCTTATGAGATAATGCCTCTCATAGCAAATGTGTACAGCGCGAGCTGAAAATGCATTTACAGCACTAAAAAACCAAACTTTTACAACAGCTAAACCAAACGTTTCCAATGTAAATTTCCACCTTTATATAGTGTAGAAAGGCATCCTGAAGCCTGGAAAGTCATTAATTTGATTGTCCAGTATTTCCTTCATGAGATATTGCAACACTTAGAAAAAGTGTACAGCGCAAGCAGACAATGAATTTTCAGCACTAAAAAAACGAAACTTCATTAACAGCTAAAAACCAAACGTTTCCAATGTAAATTTCCACATTTATAGAGTGTAAAAAGGCATCCTGAAGCCTGGGAAGTCATTAATTTGATTGTCCAGTATTTCCCTTATGAGATAATGCCTCACATAGCAAATGTGTACAGTGCGAGCTGAAAATGCATTTTCAGCACTAAAAAACCAAACTTTTATAACATCTAAACCAAACGTTTCCAATGTAAATTTCCACCTTTATATAGTGTAAAAAGACATCCTGAAGCCTGGGCAGTCATTAATTTGATTGTCCAGTATTTCCCTTATGAGATAATGCCTCACATAGCAAATGTGTACAGTGCGAGCTGAAAATGCATTTTCAGCACTAAAAAAACAAACTTTTATAACAGCTAAACCAAACGTTTCCAATGTACATTTCCACCTTTATATAGTGTAGAAAGGCAACCTGAAGCCTGGAAAGTCATTAATTTGATTGTCCAGTATTTCCTTCATGAGATATTGCAACACTTAGAAAAAGTGTACAGCGCCAGCAGACAATGAATTTTCAGCACTAAAAAAACGAAACTTCATTAACAGCTAAACCAAACGTTTCCAATGTAAATTTCCACATTTATAGAGTGTAAAAAGGCATCCTGAAGCCTGGGAAGTCATTAATTTGATTGTCCAGTATTTCCCTTATGAGATAATGCCTCACATAGCAAATGTGTACAGTGCGAGCTGAAAATGCATTTACAGCACTAAAAAACCAAACTTTTATAACAGCTAAACCAAACGTTTCCAATGTAAATTTCCACCTTTATATAGTGTAGAAAGGCATCCTGAAGCCTGGAAAGTCATTGATTTGATTGTCCAGTATTTCCTTCATGAGATATTGCAACACTTAGAAAAAGTGTACAGCGCCAGCAGACAATGAATTTTCAGCACTAAAAATACGAAACTTCATTAACAGCTAAACTAAACGTTTCCAATGTATATTTCCACCTTTATATAGTGTAAAAAGACATCCTGAAGCCTGGGCAGTCATTAATTTGATTGTCCAGTATTTCCCTTATGAGATAATGCCTCACATAGCAAATGTGTACAGTGCGAGCTGAAAATGCATTTTCAGCACTAAAAAAACCAATTTTTTATAACAGCTAAACCAAACGTTTCCAATGTACATTTCCACCTTTATATAGTGTAGAAAGGCATCCTGAAGCCTGGAAAGTCATTAATTTGATTGTCCAGTATTTCCTTCATGAGATATTGCAACACTTAGAAAAAGTGTACAGCGCCAGCAGACAATGAATTTTCAGCACTAAAAAAACGAAACTTCATTAACAGCTAAACCAAACGTTTCCAATGTAAATTTCCACATTTATAGAGTGTAAAAAGGCATCCTGAAGCCTGGGAAGTCATTAATTTGATTGTCCAGTATTTCCCTTATGAGATAATGCCTCACATAGCAAATGTGTACAGTGCGAGCTGAAAATGCATTTACAGCACTAAAAAACCAAACTTTTATAACAGCTAAACCAAACGTTTCCAATGTAAATTTCCACCTTTATATAGTGTAGAAAGGCATCCTGAAGCCTGGAAAGTCATTGATTTGATTGTCCAGTATTTCCTTCATGAGATATTGCAACACTTAGAAAAAGTGTACAGCGCCAGCAGACAATGAATTTTCAGCACTAAAAAAACGAAACTTCATTAACAGCTAAACTAAACGTTTCCAATGTAAATTTCCAACTTTATATAGAGTAAAAAGACATCCTGAAGCCTGGGCAGCCATTAATTTGATTGTCCAATATTTCCCTTATGAGATAATGCCTCTCATAGCAAATGTGTACAGCGCGAGCTGAAAATGCATTTACAGCACTAAAAAACCAAACTTTTATAACAGCTAAACCAAACGTTTCCAATGTAAATTTCCACCTTTATATAGTGTAAAAAGACATCCTGAAGCCTGGGCAGTCATTAATTTGATTGTCCAATATTTCCCTTATGAGATAATGCCTCTCATAGCAAATGTGTACAGCGCGAGCTGAAAATGCATTTACAGCACTAAAAAACCAAACTTTTATAACAGCTAAACCAAACGTTTCCAATGTACATTTCCACCTTTATATAGTGTAGAAAGGCATCCTGAAGCCTGGAAAGTCATTAATTTGATTGTCCAGTATTTCCTTCATGAGATATTGCAACACTTAGAAAAAGTGTACAGCGCCAGCAGACAATGAATTTTCAGCACTAAAAAAACCAAACTTTTATAACAGCTAAACCAAACGTTTCCAATGTAAATTTCCACATTTATAGAGTGTAAAAAGGCATCCTGAAGCCTGGGAAGTCATTAATTTGATTGTCCAGTATTTCCCTTATGAGATAATGCCTCACATAGCAAATGTGTACAGTGCGAGCTGAAAATGCATTTTCAGCACTAAAAAACCAAACTTTTATAACAGCTAAACCAAACGTTTCCAATGTAAATTTCCACCTTTATATAGTGTAAAAAGACATCCTGAAGCCTGGGCAGTCATTAATTTGATTGTCCAGTATTTCCCTTATGAGATAATGCCTCACATAGCAAATGTGTACAGCGCGAGCTGAAAATGCATTTACAGCACTAAAAAACCAAACTTTTATAACAGCTAAACCAAACGTTTCCAATGTACATTTCCACCTTTATATAGTGTAGAAAGGCATCCTGAAGCCTGGAAAGTCATTAATTTGATTGTCCAGTATTTCCTTCATGAGATATTGCAACACTTAGAAAAAGTGTACAGCGCCAGCAGACAATGAATTTTCAGCACTAAAAAAACGAAACTTCATTAACAGCTAAACCAAACGTTTCCAATGTAAATTTCCACATTTATAGAGTGTAAAAAGGCATCCTGAAGCCTGGGAAGTCATTAATTTGATTGTCCAGTATTTCCCTTATGAGATAATGCCTCACATAGCAAATGTGTACAGTGCGAGCTGAAAATGCATTTACAGCACTAAAAAACCAAACTTTTATAACAGCTAAACCAAACGTTTCCAATGTAAATTTCCACCTTTATATAGTGTAGAAAGGCATCCTGAAGCCTGGAAAGTCATTGATTTGATTGTCCAGTATTTCCTTCATGAGATATTGCAACACTTAGAAAAAGTGTACAGCGCCAGCAGACAATGAATTTTCAGCACTAAAAAAACGAAACTTCATTAACAGCTAAACTAAACGTTTCCAATGTAAATTTCCAACTTTATATAGAGTAAAAAGACATCCTGAAGCCTGGGCAGCCATTAATTTGATTGTCCAATATTTCCCTTATGAGATAATGCCTCTCATAGCAAATGTGTACAGCGCGAGCTGAAAATGCATTTACAGCACTAAAAAACCAAACTTTTATAACAGCTAAACCAAACGTTTCCAATGTAAATTTCCACCTTTATATAGTGTAAAAAGACATCCTGAAGCCTGGGCAGTCATTAATTTGATTGTCCAATATTTCCCTTATGAGATAATGCCTCTCATAGCAAATGTGTACAGCGCGAGCTGAAAATGCATTTACAGCACTAAAAAACCAAACTTTTATAACAGCTAAACCAAACGTTTCCAATGTACATTTCCACCTTTATATAGTGTAGAAAGGCATCCTGAAGCCTGGAAAGTCATTAATTTGATTGTCCAGTATTTCCTTCATGAGATATTGCAACACTTAGAAAAAGTGTACAGCGCCAGCAGACAATGAATTTTCAGCACTAAAAAAACGAAACTTCATTAACAGCTAAACCAAACGTTTCCAATGTAAATTTCCACATTTATAGAGTGTAAAAAGGCATCCTGAAGCCTGGGAAGTCATTAATTTGATTGTCCAGTATTTCCCTTATGAGATAATGCCTCACATAGCAAATGTGTACAGTGCGAGCTGAAAATGCATTTTCAGCACTAAAAAACCAAACTTTTATAACAGCTAAACCAAACGTTTCCAATGTAAATTTCCACCTTTATATAGTGTAAAAAGACATCCTGAAGCCTGGGCAGTCATTAATTTGATTGTCCAGTATTTCCCTTATGAGATAATGCCTCACATAGCAAATGTGTACAGCGCGAGCTGAAAATGCATTTACAGCACTAAAAAACCAAACTTTTATAACAGCTAAACCAAACGTTTCCAATGTACATTTCCACCTTTATATAGTGTAGAAAGGCATCCTGAAGCCTGGAAAGTCATTAATTTGATTGTCCAGTATTTCCTTCATGAGATATTGCAACACTTAGAAAAAGTGTACAGCGCCAGCAGACAATGAATTTTCAGCACTAAAAAAACGAAACTTCATTAACAGCTAAACCAAACGTTTCCAATGTAAATTTCCACATTTATAGAGTGTAAAAAGGCATCCTGAAGCCTGGGAAGTCATTAATTTGATTGTCCAGTATTTCCCTTATGAGATAATGCCTCACATAGCAAATGTGTACAGTGCGAGCTGAAAATGCATTTACAGCACTAAAAAACCAAACTTTTATAACAGCTAAACCAAACGTTTCCAATGTAAATTTCCACCTTTATATAGTGTAGAAAGGCATCCTGAAGCCTGGAAAGTCATTGATTTGATTGTCCAGTATTTCCTTCATGAGATATTGCAACACTTAGAAAAAGTGTACAGCGCCAGCAGACAATGAATTTTCAGCACTAAAAAAACGAAACTTCATTAACAGCTAAACTAAACGTTTCCAATGTAAATTTCCAACTTTATATAGAGTAAAAAGACATCCTGAAGCCTGGGCAGCCATTAATTTGATTGTCCAATATTTCCCTTATGAGATAATGCCTCTCATAGCAAATGTGTACAGCGCGAGCTGAAAATGCATTTACAGCACTAAAAAACCAAACTTTTATAACAGCTAAACCAAACGTTTCCAATGTAAATTTCCACCTTTATATAGTGTAAAAAGACATCCTGAAGCCTGGGCAGTCATTAATTTGATTGTCCAATATTTCCCTTATGAGATAATGCCTCTCATAGCAAATGTGTACAGCGCGAGCTGAAAATGCATTTACAGCACTAAAAAACCAAACTTTTATAACAGCTAAACCAAACGTTTCCAATGTACATTTCCACCTTTATATAGTGTAGAAAGGCATCCTGAAGCCTGGAAAGTCATTAATTTGATTGTCCAGTATTTCCTTCATGAGATATTGCAACACTTAGAAAAAGTGTACAGCGCCAGCAGACAATGAATTTTCAGCACTAAAAAAACGAAACTTCATTAACAGCTAAACCAAACGTTTCCAATGTAAATTTCCACATTTATAGAGTGTAAAAAGGCATCCTGAAGCCTGGGAAGTCATTAATTTGATTGTCCAGTATTTCCCTTATGAGATAATGCCTCACATAGCAAATGTGTACAGTGCGAGCTGAAAATGCATTTTCAGCACTAAAAAACCAAACTTTTATAACAGCTAAACCAAACGTTTCCAATGTAAATTTCCACCTTTATATAGTGTAAAAAGACATCCTGAAGCCTGGGCAGTCATTAATTTGATTGTCCAGTATTTCCCTTATGAGATAATGCCTCACATAGCAAATGTGTACAGCGCGAGCTGAAAATGCATTTACAGCACTAAAAAACCAAACTTTTATAACAGCTAAACCAAACGTTTCCAATGTACATTTCCACCTTTATATAGTGTAGAAAGGCATCCTGAAGCCTGGAAAGTCATTAATTTGATTGTCCAGTATTTCCTTCATGAGATATTGCAACACTTAGAAAAAGTGTACAGCGCCAGCAGACAATGAATTTTCAGCACTAAAAAAACGAAACTTCATTAACAGCTAAACCAAACGTTTCCAATGTAAATTTCCACATTTATAGAGTGTAAAAAGGCATCCTGAAGCCTGGGAAGTCATTAATTTGATTGTCCAGTATTTCCCTTATGAGATAATGCCTCACATAGCAAATGTGTACAGTGCGAGCTGAAAATGCATTTTCAGCACTAAAAAACCAAACTTTTATAACAGCTAAACCAAACGTTTCCAATGTAAATTTCCACCTTTATATAGTGTAAAAAGACATCCTGAAGCCTGGGCAGTCATTAATTTGATTGTCCAATATTTCCCTTCTGAGATAATGCCTCTCATAGCAAATGTGTACAGCGCGAGCTGAAAATGCATTTACAGCACTAAAAAACCAAACTTTTATAACAGCTAAACCAAACGTTTCCAATGTACATTTCCACCTTTATATAGTGTAGAAAGGCATCCTGAAGCCTGGAAAGTCATTAATTTGATTGTCCAGTATTTCCTTCATGAGATATTGCAACACTTAGAAAAAGTGTACAGCGCCAGCAGACAATGAATTTTCAGCACTAAAAAAACGAAACTTCATTAACAGCTAAACTAAACGTTTCCAATGTATATTTCCACCTTTATATAGTGTAAAAAGACATCCTGAAGCCTGGGCAGTCATTAATTTGATTGTCCAGTATTTCCCTTATGAGATAATGCCTCACATAGCAAATGTGTACAGTGCGAGCTGAAAATGCATTTTCAGCACTAAAAAAACCAAACTTTTATAACAGCTAAACCAAACGTTTCCAATGTACATTTCCACCTTTATATAGTGTAGAAAGGCATCCTGAAGCCTGGAAAGTCATTAATTTGATTGTCCAGTATTTCCTTCATGAGATATTGCAACACTTAGAAAAAGTGTACAGCGCCAGCAGACAATGAATTTTCAGCACTAAAAAAACGAAACTTCATTAACAGCTAAACCAAACGTTTCCAATGTAAATTTCCACATTTATAGAGTGTAAAAAGGCATCCTGAAGCCTGGGAAGTCATTAATTTGATTGTCCAGTATTTCCCTTATGAGATAATGCCTCACATAGCAAATGTGTACAGTGCGAGCTGAAAATGCATTTTCAGCACTAAAAAACCAAACTTTTATAACAGCTAAACCAAACGTTTCCAATGTAAATTTCCACCTTTATATAGTGTAAAAAGACATCCTGAAGCCTGGGCAGTCATTAATTTGATTGTCCAGTATTTCCCTTATGAGATAATGCCTCACATAGCAAATGTGTACAGTGCGAGCTGAAAATGCATTTTCAGCACTAAAAAAACCAAACTTTTATAACAGCTAAACCAAACGTTTCCAATGTAAATTTCCACCTTTATATAGTGTAAAAAGACATCATGAAGCCTGGGCAGTCATTAATTTGATTGTCCAATATTTCCCTTCTGAGATAATGCCTCTCATAGCAAATGTGTACAGCGCGAGCTGAAAATGCATTTACAGCACTAAAAAACGAAACTTTTATAACAGCTAAACCAAACGTTTCCAATGTACATTTCCACCTTTATATAGTGTAGAAAGGCATCCTGAAGCCTGGAAAGTCATTAATTTGATTGTCCAGTATTTCCTTCATGAGATATTGCAACACTTAGAAAAAGTGTACAGCGCCAGCAGACAATGAATTTTTAGCACTAAAAAAACGAAACTTCATTAACGGCTAAACCAAACGTTTCCAATGTAAATTTCCACATTTATAGAGTGTAAAAAGGCATCCTGAAGCCTGGGAAGTCATTAATTTGATTGTCCAGTATTTCCCTTATGAGATAATGCCTCACATAGCAAATGTGTACAGTGCGAGCTGAAAATGCATTTACAGTTCTAAAAAACCAAACTTTTATAACAGCTAAACCAAACGTTTCCAATGTAAATTTCCACCTTTATATAGTGTAGAAAGGCATCCTGAAGCCTGGAAAGTCATTAATTTGATTGTCCAGTATTTCCTTCATGAGATATTGCAACACTTAGAAAAAGTGTACAGCGCCAGCAGACAATGAATTTTCAGCACTAAAAAAACGAAACTTCATTAACAGCTAAACCAAACGTTTCCAATGTAAATTTCCACATTTATAGAGTGTAAAAAGGCATCCTGAAGCCTGGGAAGTCATTAATTTGATTGTCCAGTATTTCCCTTATGAGATAATGCCTCACATAGCAAATGTGTACAGCGCGAGCTGAAAATGCATTTTACAGCACTAAAAAACCAAACTTTTATAACAGCTAAACCAAACGTTTCCAATGTAAATTTCCACCTTTATATAGTGTAAAAAGACATCCTGAAGCCTGGGCAGTCATTAATTTGATTGTCCAATATTTCCCTTCTGAGATAATGCCTCTCATAGCAAATGTGTACAGCGCGAGCTGAAAATGCATTTACAGCACTAAAAAACGAAACTTTTATAACAGCTAAACCAAACGTTTCCAATGTAAATTTCCACCTTTATATAGTGTAAAAAGACATCCTGAAGCCTGGGCAGTCATTAATTTGATTGTCCAATATTTCCCTTCTGAGATAATGCCTCTCATAGCAAATGTGTACAGCGCGAGCTGAAAATGCATTTACAGCACTAAAAAACGAAACTTTTATAACAGCTAAACCAAACGTTTCCAATGTAAATTTCCACCTTTATATAGTGTAGAAAGGCATCCTGAAGCCTGGAAAGTCATTAATTTGATTGTCCAGTATTTCCTTCATGAGATATTGCAACACTTAGAAAAAGTGTACAGCGCCAGCAGACAATGAATTTTCAGCACTAAAAAAACGAAACTTCATTAACAGCTAAACCAAACGTTTCCAATGTAAATTTCCACATTTATAGAGTGTAAAAAGGCATCCTGAAGCCTGGGAAGTCATTAATTTGATTGTCCAGTATTTCCCTTATGAGATAATGCCTCACATAGCAAATGTGTACAGTGCGAGCTGAAAATGCATTTTCAGCACTAAAAAAACCAAACTTTTATAACAGCTAAACCAAACGTTTCCAATGTAAATTTCCACCTTTATATAGTGTAAAAAGACATCCTGAAGCCTGGGCAGTCATTAATTTGATTGTCCAATATTTCCCTTCTGAGATAATGCCTCTCATAGCAAATGTGTACAGCGCGAGCTGAAAATGCATTTACAGCACTAAAAAACGAAACTTTTATAACAGCTAAACCAAACGTTTCCAATGTACATTTCCACCTTTATATAGTGTAGAAAGGCATCCTGAAGCCTGGAAAGTCATTAATTTGATTGTCCAGTATTTCCTTCATGAGATATTGCAACACTTAGAAAAAGTGTACAGCGCCAGCAGACAATGAATTTTTAGCACTAAAAAAACGAAACTTCATTAACGGCTAAACCAAACGTTTCCAATGTAAATTTCCACATTTATAGAGTGTAAAAAGGCATCCTGAAGCCTGGGAAGTCATTAATTTGATTGTCCAGTATTTCCCTTATGAGATAATGCCTCACATAGCAAATGTGTACAGTGCGAGCTGAAAATGCATTTACAGTTCTAAAAAACCAAACTTTTATAACAGCTAAACCAAACGTTTCCAATGTAAATTTCCACCTTTATATAGTGTAGAAAGGCATCCTGAAGCCTGGAAAGTCATTAATTTGATTGTCCAGTATTTCCTTCATGAGATATTGCAACACTTAGAAAAAGTGTACAGCGCCAGCAGACAATGAATTTTCAGCACTAAAAAAACGAAACTTCATTAACAGCTAAACCAAACGTTTCCAATGTAAATTTCCACATTTATAGAGTGTAAAAAGGCATCCTGAAGCCTGGGAAGTCATTAATTTGATTGTCCAGTATTTCCCTTATGAGATAATGCCTCACATAGCAAATGTGTACAGCGCGAGCTGAAAATGCATTTTACAGCACTAAAAAACCAAACTTTTATAACAGCTAAACCAAACGTTTCCAATGTAAATTTCCACCTTTATATAGTGTAAAAAGACATCCTGAAGCCTGGGCAGTCATTAATTTGATTGTCCAATATTTCCCTTATGAGATAATGCCTCTCATAGCAAATGTGTACAGCGCGAGCTGAAAATGCATTTACAGCACTAAAAAACCAAACTTTTATAACAGCTAAACCAAACGTTTCCAATGTAAATTTCCACCTTTATATAGTGTAGAAAGGCATACTGAAGCCTGGAAAGTCATTAATTTGATTGTCCAGTATTTCCTTCATGAGATATTGCAACACTTAGAAAAAGTGTACAGCGCCAGCAGACAATGAATTTTCAGCACTAAAAAAAACGAAACTTCATTAACAGCTAAACTAAACGTTTCCAATGTAAATTTCCACCTTTATATAGTGTAAAAATACATCCTGAAGCCTGCGCAGTCATTAATTTGATTGTCCAATATTTCCCTTATGAGATAATGCCTCTCATAGCAAATGTGTACAGCGCGAGCTGAAAATGCATTTACAGCACTAAAAAACCAAACTTTTATAACAGCTAAACCAAACGTTTCCAATGTAAATTTCCACCTTTATATAGTGTATAAAGGCATCCTGAAGCCTGGAAAGTCATTAATTTGATTGTCCAGTATTTCCTTCATGAGATATTGCAACACTTAGAAAAAGTGTACAGCGCCAGCAGACAATGAATTTTCAGCACTAAAAAAACGAAACTTCATTAACAGCTAAACCAAACGTTTCCAATGTAAAATTCCACATTTATAGAGTGTAAAAAGGCATCCTGAAGCCTGGGAAGTCATTAATTTGATTGTCCAGTATTTCCCTTATGAGATAATGCCTCACATAGCAAATGTGTACAGTGCGAGCTGAAAATGCATTTTCAGCACTAAAAAAACCAAACTTTTATAACAGCTAAACCAAACGTTTCCAATGTAAATTTCCACCTTTATATAGTGTAAAAAGACATCCTGAAGCCTGGGAAGTCATTAATTTGATTGTCCAGTATTTCCCTTATGAGATAATGCCTCACATAGCAAATGTGTACAGTGCGAGCTGAAAATGCATTTACAGCACTAAAAAAACAAACTATTTATAACAGCTAAACCAAACGTTTCCAATGTAAATTTCCACCTTTATATAGTGTAGAAAGGCATCTGAAGCCTGGAAAGTCATTAATTTGATTGTCCAGTATTTCCTTCATGAGATATTGCAACACTTAGAAAAAGTGTACAGCGCCAGCAGACAATGAATTTTCAGCACTAAAAAAACGAAACTTCATTAACAGCTAAACTAAACGTTTCCAATGTAAATGTCCACCTTTATATAGTGTAAAAAGACATCCTGAAGCCTGGGCAGCCATTAATTTGATTGTCCAATGTTTCCCTTATGAGATAATGCCTCTCATAGCAAATGTGTACAGCGCGAGCTGAAAATGCATTTACAGCACTAAAAAAACAAACTTTTATAACAGCTAAACCAAACGTTTCCAATGTAAATTTCCACCTTTATATAGTGTAAAAAGACATCCTGAAGCCTGGGCAGTCATTAATTTGATTGTCCAATATTTCCCTTATGAGATAATGCCTCTCATAGAAAATGTGTACAGCGCGAGCTGAAAATGTATTTACAGCACTAAAAAACCAAACTTTTATAACAGCTAAACCAAACGTTTCCAATGTAAATTTCCACCTTTATATAGTGTAGAAAGGCATCCTGAAGCCTGGAAAGTCATTAATTTGATTGTCCAGTATTTCCTTCATGAGATATTGCAACACTTAGAAAAAGTGTACAGCGCCAGCAGACAATGAATTTTCAGCACTAAAAAAAACGAAACTTCATTAACAGCTAAACCAAACGTTTCCAATGTAAATTTCCACCTTTATATAGTGTAGAAAGGCATCCTGAAGCCTGGAAAGTCATTAATTTGATTGTCCAGTATTTCCTTCATGAGATATTGCAACACTTAGAAAAAGTGTACAGCGCCAGCAGACAATGAATTTTCAGCACTAAAAAAACGAAACTTCATTAACAGCTAAACCAAACGTTTCCAATGTAAATTTCCACATTTATAGAGTGTAAAAAGGCATCCTGAAGCCTGGGAAGTCATTAATTTGATTGTCCAGTATTTCCCTTATGAGATAATGCCTCACATAGCAAATGTGTACAGTGCGAGCTGAAAATGCATTTTCAGCACTAAAAAACCAAACTTTTATAACAGCTAAACCAAACGTTTCCAATGTAAATTTCCACCTTTATATAGTGTAAAAAGACATCCTGAAGCCTGGGCAGTCATTAATTTGATTGTCCAATATTTCCCTTATGAGATAATGCCTCTCATAGCAAATGTGTACAGCGCGAGCTGAAAATGCATTTACAGCACTAAAAAACCAAACTTTTATAACAGCTAAACCAAACGTTTCAAATGTAAATTTCCACCTTTATATAGTGTAAAAAGACATCCTGAAGCCTGGGCAGTCATTAATTTGATTGTCCAGTATTTCCCTTATGAGATAATGCCTCACATAGCAAATGTGGACAGTGCGAGCTGAAAATGCATTTTCAGCACTAAAAAAACCAAACTTTTATAACAGCTAAACCAAACGTTTCCAATGTAAATTTCCACCTTTATATAGTGTAAAAAGACATCCTGAAGCCTGGGCAGTCATTAATTTGATTGTCCAATATTTCCCTTATGAGATAATGCCTCTCATAGCAAATGTGTACAGCGCGAGCTGAAAATGCATTTACAGCACTAAAAAACCAAACTTTTATAACAGCTAAACCAAACGTTTCCAATGTACATTTCCACCTTTATATAGTGTAGAAAGGCATCCTGAAGCCTGGAAAGTCATTAATTTGATTGTCCAGTATTTCCTTCATGAGATATTGCAACACTTAGGAAAAGTGTACAGCGCCAGCAGACAATGAATTTTCAGCACTAAAAAAACGAAACTTCATTAACAGCTAAACTAAACGTTTCCAATGTAAATTTCCACCCTTATATAGTGTAAAAAGACATCCTGAAGCCTGGGCAGTCATTAATTTGATTGTCCAATATTTCCCTTATGAGATAATGCCTCTCATAGCAAATGTGTACAGCGCGAGCTGAAAATGCATTTACAGCACTAAAAAACCAAACTTTTATAACAGCTAAACCAAACGTTTCCAATGTAAATTTCCACCTTTATATAGTGTAGAAAGGCATCCTGAAGCCTGGAAAGTCATTAATTTGATTGTCCAGTATTTCCTTCATGAGATATTGCAACACTTAGAAAAAGTGTACAGCGCCAGCAGACAATGAATTTTCAGCACTAAAAAAACGAAACTTCATTAACAGCTAAACCAAACGTTTCCAATGTAAATTTCCACATTTATAGAGTGTAAAAAGGCATCCTGAAGCCTGGGAAGTCATTAATTTGATTGTCCAGTATTTCCCTTATGAGATAATGCCTCACATAGCAAATGTGTACAGTGCGAGCTGAAAATGCATTTTCAGCACTAAAAAACCAAACTTTTATAACAGCTAAACCAAACGTTTCCAATGTAAATTTCCACCTTTATATAGTGTAAAAAGACATCCTGAAGCCTGGGCAGTCATTAATTTGATTGTCCAGTATTTCCCTTATGAGATAATGCCTCACATAGCAAATGTGTACAGCGCGAGCTGAAAATGCATTTACAGCACTAAAAAACCAAACTTTTATAACAGCTAAACCAAACGTTTCCAATGTACATTTCCACCTTTATATAGTGTAGAAAGGCATCCTGAAGCCTGGAAAGTCATTAATTTGATTGTCCAGTATTTCCTTCATGAGATATTGCAACACTTAGAAAAAGTGTACAGCGCCAGCAGACAATGAATTTTCAGCACTAAAAAAACGAAACTTCATTAACAGCTAAACCAAACGTTTCCAATGTAAATTTCCACATTTATAGAGTGTAAAAAGGCATCCTGAAGCCTGGGAAGTCATTAATTTGATTGTCCAGTATTTCCCTTATGAGATAATGCCTCACATAGCAAATGTGTACAGTGCGAGCTGAAAATGCATTTTCAGCACTAAAAAACCAAACTTTTATAACAGCTAAACCAAACGTTTCCAATGTAAATTTCCACCTTTATATAGTGTAAAAAGACATCCTGAAGCCTGGGCAGTCATTAATTTGATTGTCCAATATTTCCCTTCTGAGATAATGCCTCTCATAGCAAATGTGTACAGCGCGAGCTGAAAATGCATTTACAGCACTAAAAAACCAAACTTTTATAACAGCTAAACCAAACGTTTCCAATGTACATTTCCACCTTTATATAGTGTAGAAAGGCATCCTGAAGCCTGGAAAGTCATTAATTTGATTGTCCAGTATTTCCTTCATGAGATATTGCAACACTTAGAAAAAGTGTACAGCGCCAGCAGACAATGAATTTTCAGCACTAAAAAAACGAAACTTCATTAACAGCTAAACTAAACGTTTCCAATGTATATTTCCACCTTTATATAGTGTAAAAAGACATCCTGAAGCCTGGGCAGTCATTAATTTGATTGTCCAGTATTTCCCTTATGAGATAATGCCTCACATAGCAAATGTGTACAGTGCGAGCTGAAAATGCATTTTCAGCACTAAAAAAACCAAACTTTTATAACAGCTAAACCAAACGTTTCCAATGTACATTTCCACCTTTATATAGTGTAGAAAGGCATCCTGAAGCCTGGAAAGTCATTAATTTGATTGTCCAGTATTTCCTTCATGAGATATTGCAACACTTAGAAAAAGTGTACAGCGCCAGCAGACAATGAATTTTCAGCACTAAAAAAACGAAACTTCATTAACAGCTAAACCAAACGTTTCCAATGTAAATTTCCACATTTATAGAGTGTAAAAAGGCATCCTGAAGCCTGGGAAGTCATTAATTTGATTGTCCAGTATTTCCCTTATGAGATAATGCCTCACATAGCAAATGTGTACAGTGCGAGCTGAAAATGCATTTTCAGCACTAAAAAACCAAACTTTTATAACAGCTAAACCAAACGTTTCCAATGTAAATTTCCACCTTTATATAGTGTAAAAAGACATCCTGAAGCCTGGGCAGTCATTAATTTGATTGTCCAGTATTTCCCTTATGAGATAATGCCTCACATAGCAAATGTGTACAGTGCGAGCTGAAAATGCATTTTCAGCACTAAAAAAACCAAACTTTTATAACAGCTAAACCAAACGTTTCCAATGTAAATTTCCACCTTTATATAGTGTAAAAAGACATCCTGAAGCCTGGGCAGTCATTAATTTGATTGTCCAATATTTCCCTTCTGAGATAATGCCTCTCATAGCAAATGTGTACAGCGCGAGCTGAAAATGCATTTACAGCACTAAAAAACCAAACTTTTATAACAGCTAAACCAAACGTTTCCAATGTACATTTCCACCTTTATATAGTGTAGAAAGGCATCCTGAAGCCTGGAAAGTCATTAATTTGATTGTCCAGTATTTCCTTCATGAGATATTGCAACACTTAGAAAAAGTGTACAGCGCCAGCAGACAATGAATTTTTAGCACTAAAAAAACGAAACTTCATTAACGGCTAAACCAAACGTTTCCAATGTAAATTTCCACATTTATAGAGTGTAAAAAGGCATCCTGAAGCCTGGGAAGTCATTAATTTGATTGTCCAGTATTTCCCTTATGAGATAATGCCTCACATAGCAAATGTGTACAGTGCGAGCTGAAAATGCATTTACAGTTCTAAAAAACCAAACTTTTATAACAGCTAAACCAAACGTTTCCAATGTAAATTTCCACCTTTATATAGTGTAGAAAGGCATCCTGAAGCCTGGAAAGTCATTAATTTGATTGTCCAGTATTTCCTTCATGAGATATTGCAACACTTAGAAAAAGTGTACAGCGCCAGCAGACAATGAATTTTCAGCACTAAAAAAACGAAACTTCATTAACAGCTAAACCAAACGTTTCCAATGTAAATTTCCACATTTATAGAGTGTAAAAAGGCACCCTGAAGCCTGGGAAGTCATTAATTTGATTGTCCAGTATTTCCCTTATGAGATAATGCCTCACATAGCAAATGTGTACAGCGCGAGCTGAAAATGCATTTTACAGCACTAAAAAACCAAACTTTTATAACAGCTAAACCAAACGTTTCCAATGTAAATTTCCACCTTTATATAGTGTAAAAAGACATCCTGAAGCCTGGGCAGTCATTAATTTGATTGTCCAATATTTCCCTTATGAGATAATGCCTCTCATAGCAAATGTGTACAGCGCGAGCTGAAAATGCATTTACAGCACTAAAAAACCAAACTTTTATAACAGCTAAACCAAACGTTTCCAATGTAAATTTCCACCTTTATATAGTGTAGAAAGGCATACTGAAGCCTGGAAAGTCATTAATTTGATTGTCCAGTATTTCCTTCATGAGATATTGCAACACTTAGAAAAAGTGTACAGCGCCAGCAGACAATGAATTTTCAGCACTAAAAAAAACGAAACTTCATTAACAGCTAAACTAAACGTTTCCAATGTAAATTTCCACCTTTATATAGTGTAAAAATACATCCTGAAGCCTGCGCAGTCATTAATTTGATTGTCCAATATTTCCCTTATGAGATAATGCCTCTCATAGCAAATGTGTACAGCGCGAGCTGAAAATGCATTTACAGCACTAAAAAACCAAACTTTTATAACAGCTAAACCAAACGTTTCCAATGTAAATTTCCACCTTTATATAGTGTATAAAGGCATCCTGAAGCCTGGAAAGTCATTAATTTGATTGTCCAGTATTTCCTTCATGAGATATTGCAACACTTAGAAAAAGTGTACAGCGCCAGCAGACAATGAATTTTCAGCACTAAAAAAACGAAACTTCATTAACAGCTAAACCAAACGTTTCCAATGTAAAATTCCACATTTATAGAGTGTAAAAAGGCATCCTGAAGCCTGGGAAGTCATTAATTTGATTGTCCAGTATTTCCCTTATGAGATAATGCCTCACATAGCAAATGTGTACAGTGCGAGCTGAAAATGCATTTTCAGCACTAAAAAAACCAAACTTTTATAACAGCTAAACCAAACGTTTCCAATGTAAATTTCCACCTTTATATAGTGTAAAAAGACATCCTGAAGCCTGGGAAGTCATTAATTTGATTGTCCAGTATTTCCCTTATGAGATAATGCCTCACATAGCAAATGTGTACAGTGCGAGCTGAAAATGCATTTACAGCACTAAAAAAACAAACTATTTATAACAGCTAAACCAAACGTTTCCAATGTAAATTTCCACCTTTATATAGTGTAGAAAGGCATCTGAAGCCTGGAAAGTCATTAATTTGATTGTCCAGTATTTCCTTCATGAGATATTGCAACACTTAGAAAAAGTGTACAGCGCCAGCAGACAATGAATTTTCAGCACTAAAAAAACGAAACTTCATTAACAGCTAAACTAAACGTTTCCAATGTAAATGTCCACCTTTATATAGTGTAAAAAGACATCCTGAAGCCTGGGCAGCCATTAATTTGATTGTCCAATGTTTCCCTTATGAGATAATGCCTCTCATAGCAAATGTGTACAGCGCGAGCTGAAAATGCATTTACAGCACTAAAAAAACAAACTTTTATAACAGCTAAACCAAACGTTTCCAATGTAAATTTCCACCTTTATATAGTGTAAAAAGACATCCTGAAGCCTGGGCAGTCATTAATTTGATTGTCCAATATTTCCCTTATGAGATAATGCCTCTCATAGCAAATGTGTACAGCGCGAGCTGAAAATGTATTTACAGCACTAAAAAACCAAACTTTTATAACAGCTAAACCAAACGTTTCCAATGTAAATTTCCACCTTTATATAGTGTAGAAAGGCATCCTGAAGCCTGGAAAGTCATTAATTTGATTGTCCAGTATTTCCTTCATGAGATATTGCAACACTTAGAAAAAGTGTACAGCGCCAGCAGACAATGAATTTTCAGCACTAAAAAAAACGAAACTTCATTAACAGCTAAACCAAACGTTTCCAATGTAAATTTCCACCTTTATATAGTGTAGAAAGGCATCCTGAAGCCTGGAAAGTCATTAATTTGATTGTCCAGTATTTCCTTCATGAGATATTGCAACACTTAGAAAAAGTGTACAGCGCCAGCAGACAATGAATTTTCAGCACTAAAAAAACGAAACTTCATTAACAGCTAAACCAAACGTTTCCAATGTAAATTTCCACATTTATAGAGTGTAAAAAGGCATCCTGAAGCCTGGGAAGTCATTAATTTGATTGTCCAGTATTTCCCTTATGAGATAATGCCTCACATAGCAAATGTGTACAGTGCGAGCTGAAAATGCATTTTCAGCACTAAAAAACCAAACTTTTATAACAGCTAAACCAAACGTTTCCAATGTAAATTTCCACCTTTATATAGTGTAAAAAGACATCCTGAAGCCTGGGCAGTCATTAATTTGATTGTCCAATATTTCCCTTATGAGATAATGCCTCTCATAGCAAATGTGTACAGCGCGAGCTGAAAATGCATTTACAGCACTAAAAAACCAAACTTTTATAACAGCTAAACCAAACGTTTCAAATGTAAATTTCCACCTTTATATAGTGTAAAAAGACATCCTGAAGCCTGGGCAGTCATTAATTTGATTGTCCAGTATTTCCCTTATGAGATAATGCCTCACATAGCAAATGTGGACAGTGCGAGCTGAAAATGCATTTTCAGCACTAAAAAAACCAAACTTTTATAACAGCTAAACCAAACGTTTCCAATGTAAATTTCCACCTTTATATAGTGTAAAAAGACATCCTGAAGCCTGGGCAGTCATTAATTTGATTGTCCAATATTTCCCTTATGAGATAATGCCTCTCATAGCAAATGTGTACAGCGCGAGCTGAAAATGCATTTACAGCACTAAAAAACCAAACTTTTATAACAGCTAAACCAAACGTTTCCAATGTACATTTCCACCTTTATATAGTGTAGAAAGGCATCCTGAAGCCTGGAAAGTCATTAATTTGATTGTCCAGTATTTCCTTCATGAGATATTGCAACACTTAGGAAAAGTGTACAGCGCCAGCAGACAATGAATTTTCAGCACTAAAAAAACGAAACTTCATTAACAGCTAAACTAAACGTTTCCAATGTAAATTTCCACCCTTATATAGTGTAAAAAGACATCCTGAAGCCTGGGCAGTCATTAATTTGATTGTCCAATATTTCCCTTATGAGATAATGCCTCTCATAGCAAATGTGTACAGCGCGAGCTGAAAATGCATTTACAGCACTAAAAAACCAAACTTTTATAACAGCTAAACCAAACGTTTCCAATGTAAATTTCCACCTTTATATAGTGTAGAAAGGCATCCTGAAGCCTGGAAAGTCATTAATTTGATTGTCCAGTATTTCCTTCATGAGATATTGCAACACTTAGAAAAAGTGTACAGCGCCAGCAGACAATGAATTTTCAGCACTAAAAAAACGAAACTTCATTAACAGCTAAACCAAACGTTTCCAATGTAAATTTCCACATTTATAGAGTGTAAAAAGGCATCCTGAAGCCTGGGAAGTCATTAATTTGATTGTCCAGTATTTCCCTTATGAGATAATGCCTCACATAGCAAATGTGTACAGTGCGAGCTGAAAATGCATTTTCAGCACTAAAAAACCAAACTTTTATAACAGCTAAACCAAACGTTTCCAATGTAAATTTCCACCTTTATATAGTGTAAAAAGACATCCTGAAGCCTGGGCAGTCATTAATTTGATTGTCCAGTATTTCCCTTATGAGATAATGCCTCACATAGCAAATGTGTACAGCGCGAGCTGAAAATGCATTTACAGCACTAAAAAACCAAACTTTTATAACAGCTAAACCAAACGTTTCCAATGTACATTTCCACCTTTATATAGTGTAGAAAGGCATCCTGAAGCCTGGAAAGTCATTAATTTGATTGTCCAGTATTTCCTTCATGAGATATTGCAACACTTAGAAAAAGTGTACAGCGCCAGCAGACAATGAATTTTCAGCACTAAAAAAACGAAACTTCATTAACAGCTAAACCAAACGTTTCCAATGTAAATTTCCACATTTATAGAGTGTAAAAAGGCATCCTGAAGCCTGGGAAGTCATTAATTTGATTGTCCAGTATTTCCCTTATGAGATAATGCCTCACATAGCAAATGTGTACAGTGCGAGCTGAAAATGCATTTTCAGCACTAAAAAACCAAACTTTTATAACAGCTAAACCAAACGTTTCCAATGTAAATTTCCACCTTTATATAGTGTAAAAAGACATCCTGAAGCCTGGGCAGTCATTAATTTGATTGTCCAATATTTCCCTTCTGAGATAATGCCTCTCATAGCAAATGTGTACAGCGCGAGCTGAAAATGCATTTACAGCACTAAAAAACCAAACTTTTATAACAGCTAAACCAAACGTTTCCAATGTACATTTCCACCTTTATATAGTGTAGAAAGGCATCCTGAAGCCTGGAAAGTCATTAATTTGATTGTCCAGTATTTCCTTCATGAGATATTGCAACACTTAGAAAAAGTGTACAGCGCCAGCAGACAATGAATTTTCAGCACTAAAAAAACGAAACTTCATTAACAGCTAAACTAAACGTTTCCAATGTATATTTCCACCTTTATATAGTGTAAAAAGACATCCTGAAGCCTGGGCAGTCATTAATTTGATTGTCCAGTATTTCCCTTATGAGATAATGCCTCACATAGCAAATGTGTACAGTGCGAGCTGAAAATGCATTTTCAGCACTAAAAAAACCAAACTTTTATAACAGCTAAACCAAACGTTTCCAATGTACATTTCCACCTTTATATAGTGTAGAAAGGCATCCTGAAGCCTGGAAAGTCATTAATTTGATTGTCCAGTATTTCCTTCATGAGATATTGCAACACTTAGAAAAAGTGTACAGCGCCAGCAGACAATGAATTTTCAGCACTAAAAAAACGAAACTTCATTAACAGCTAAACCAAACGTTTCCAATGTAAATTTCCACATTTATAGAGTGTAAAAAGGCATCCTGAAGCCTGGGAAGTCATTAATTTGATTGTCCAGTATTTCCCTTATGAGATAATGCCTCACATAGCAAATGTGTACAGTGCGAGCTGAAAATGCATTTTCAGCACTAAAAAACCAAACTTTTATAACAGCTAAACCAAACGTTTCCAATGTAAATTTCCACCTTTATATAGTGTAAAAAGACATCCTGAAGCCTGGGCAGTCATTAATTTGATTGTCCAGTATTTCCCTTATGAGATAATGCCTCACATAGCAAATGTGTACAGTGCGAGCTGAAAATGCATTTTCAGCACTAAAAAAACCAAACTTTTATAACAGCTAAACCAAACGTTTCCAATGTAAATTTCCACCTTTATATAGTGTAAAAAGACATCCTGAAGCCTGGGCAGTCATTAATTTGATTGTCCAATATTTCCCTTCTGAGATAATGCCTCTCATAGCAAATGTGTACAGCGCGAGCTGAAAATGCATTTACAGCACTAAAAAACCAAACTTTTATAACAGCTAAACCAAACGTTTCCAATGTACATTTCCACCTTTATATAGTGTAGAAAGGCATCCTGAAGCCTGGAAAGTCATTAATTTGATTGTCCAGTATTTCCTTCATGAGATATTGCAACACTTAGAAAAAGTGTACAGCGCCAGCAGACAATGAATTTTTAGCACTAAAAAAACGAAACTTCATTAACGGCTAAACCAAACGTTTCCAATGTAAATTTCCACATTTATAGAGTGTAAAAAGGCATCCTGAAGCCTGGGAAGTCATTAATTTGATTGTCCAGTATTTCCCTTATGAGATAATGCCTCACATAGCAAATGTGTACAGTGCGAGCTGAAAATGCATTTACAGTTCTAAAAAACCAAACTTTTATAACAGCTAAACCAAACGTTTCCAATGTAAATTTCCACCTTTATATAGTGTAGAAAGGCATCCTGAAGCCTGGAAAGTCATTAATTTGATTGTCCAGTATTTCCTTCATGAGATATTGCAACACTTAGAAAAAGTGTACAGCGCCAGCAGACAATGAATTTTCAGCACTAAAAAAACGAAACTTCATTAACAGCTAAACCAAACGTTTCCAATGTAAATTTCCACATTTATAGAGTGTAAAAAGGCACCCTGAAGCCTGGGAAGTCATTAATTTGATTGTCCAGTATTTCCCTTATGAGATAATGCCTCACATAGCAAATGTGTACAGCGCGAGCTGAAAATGCATTTTACAGCACTAAAAAACCAAACTTTTATAACAGCTAAACCAAACGTTTCCAATGTAAATTTCCACCTTTATATAGTGTAAAAAGACATCCTGAAGCCTGGGCAGTCATTAATTTGATTGTCCAATATTTCCCTTATGAGATAATGCCTCTCATAGCAAATGTGTACAGCGCGAGCTGAAAATGCATTTACAGCACTAAAAAACCAAACTTTTATAACAGCTAAACCAAACGTTTCCAATGTAAATTTCCACCTTTATATAGTGTAGAAAGGCATACTGAAGCCTGGAAAGTCATTAATTTGATTGTCCAGTATTTCCTTCATGAGATATTGCAACACTTAGAAAAAGTGTACAGCGCCAGCAGACAATGAATTTTCAGCACTAAAAAAAACGAAACTTCATTAACAGCTAAACTAAACGTTTCCAATGTAAATTTCCACCTTTATATAGTGTAAAAATACATCCTGAAGCCTGCGCAGTCATTAATTTGATTGTCCAATATTTCCCTTATGAGATAATGCCTCTCATAGCAAATGTGTACAGCGCGAGCTGAAAATGCATTTACAGCACTAAAAAACCAAACTTTTATAACAGCTAAACCAAACGTTTCCAATGTAAATTTCCACCTTTATATAGTGTATAAAGGCATCCTGAAGCCTGGAAAGTCATTAATTTGATTGTCCAGTATTTCCTTCATGAGATATTGCAACACTTAGAAAAAGTGTACAGCGCCAGCAGACAATGAATTTTCAGCACTAAAAAAACGAAACTTCATTAACAGCTAAACCAAACGTTTCCAATGTAAAATTCCACATTTATAGAGTGTAAAAAGGCATCCTGAAGCCTGGGAAGTCATTAATTTGATTGTCCAGTATTTCCCTTATGAGATAATGCCTCACATAGCAAATGTGTACAGTGCGAGCTGAAAATGCATTTTCAGCACTAAAAAAACCAAACTTTTATAACAGCTAAACCAAACGTTTCCAATGTAAATTTCCACCTTTATATAGTGTAAAAAGACATCCTGAAGCCTGGGAAGTCATTAATTTGATTGTCCAGTATTTCCCTTATGAGATAATGCCTCACATAGCAAATGTGTACAGTGCGAGCTGAAAATGCATTTACAGCACTAAAAAAACAAACTATTTATAACAGCTAAACCAAACGTTTCCAATGTAAATTTCCACCTTTATATAGTGTAGAAAGGCATCTGAAGCCTGGAAAGTCATTAATTTGATTGTCCAGTATTTCCTTCATGAGATATTGCAACACTTAGAAAAAGTGTACAGCGCCAGCAGACAATGAATTTTCAGCACTAAAAAAACGAAACTTCATTAACAGCTAAACTAAACGTTTCCAATGTAAATGTCCACCTTTATATAGTGTAAAAAGACATCCTGAAGCCTGGGCAGCCATTAATTTGATTGTTCAATGTTTCCCTTATGAGATAATGCCTCTCATAGCAAATGTGTACAGCGCGAGCTGAAAATGCATTTACAGCACTAAAAAAACAAACTTTTATAACAGCTAAACCAAACGTTTCCAATGTAAATTTCCACCTTTATATAGTGTAAAAAGACATCCTGAAGCCTGGGCAGTCATTAATTTGATTGTCCAATATTTCCCTTATGAGATAATGCCTCTCATAGCAAATGTGTACAGCGCGAGCTGAAAATGTATTTACAGCACTAAAAAACCAAACTTTTATAACAGCTAAACCAAACGTTTCCAATGTAAATTTCCACCTTTATATAGTGTAGAAAGGCATCCTGAAGCCTGGAAAGTCATTAATTTGATTGTCCAGTATTTCCTTCATGAGATATTGCAACACTTAGAAAAAGTGTACAGCGCCAGCAGACAATGAATTTTCAGCACTAAAAAAAACGAAACTTCATTAACAGCTAAACCAAACGTTTCCAATGTAAATTTCCACCTTTATATAGTGTAGAAAGGCATCCTGAAGCCTGGAAAGTCATTAATTTGATTGTCCAGTATTTCCTTCATGAGATATTGCAACACTTAGAAAAAGTGTACAGCGCCAGCAGACAATGAATTTTCAGCACTAAAAAAACGAAACTTCATTAACAGCTAAACCAAACGTTTCCAATGTAAATTTCCACATTTATAGAGTGTAAAAAGGCATCCTGAAGCCTGGGAAGTCATTAATTTGATTGTCCAGTATTTCCCTTATGAGATAATGCCTCACATAGCAAATGTGTACAGTGCGAGCTGAAAATGCATTTTCAGCACTAAAAAACCAAACTTTTATAACAGCTAAACCAAACGTTTCCAATGTAAATTTCCACCTTTATATAGTGTAAAAAGACATCCTGAAGCCTGGGCAGTCATTAATTTGATTGTCCAATATTTCCCTTATGAGATAATGCCTCTCATAGCAAATGTGTACAGCGCGAGCTGAAAATGCATTTACAGCACTAAAAAACCAAACTTTTATAACAGCTAAACCAAACGTTTCAAATGTAAATTTCCACCTTTATATAGTGTAAAAAGACATCCTGAAGCCTGGGCAGTCATTAATTTGATTGTCCAGTATTTCCCTTATGAGATAATGCCTCACATAGCAAATGTGGACAGTGCGAGCTGAAAATGCATTTTCAGCACTAAAAAAACCAAACTTTTATAACAGCTAAACCAAACGTTTCCAATGTAAATTTCCACCTTTATATAGTGTAAAAAGACATCCTGAAGCCTGGGCAGTCATTAATTTGATTGTCCAATATTTCCCTTATGAGATAATGCCTCTCATAGCAAATGTGTACAGCGCGAGCTGAAAATGCATTTACAGCACTAAAAAACCAAACTTTTATAACAGCTAAACCAAACGTTTCCAATGTACATTTCCACCTTTATATAGTGTAGAAAGGCATCCTGAAGCCTGGAAAGTCATTAATTTGATTGTCCAGTATTTCCTTCATGAGATATTGCAACACTTAGAAAAAGTGTACAGCGCCAGCAGACAATGAATTTTCAGCACTAAAAAAACGAAACTTCATTAACAGCTAAACTAAACGTTTCCAATGTAAATTTCCACCCTTATATAGTGTAAAAAGACATCCTGAAGCCTGGGCAGTCATTAATTTGATTGTCCAATATTTCCCTTATGAGATAATGCCTCTCATAGCAAATGTGTACAGCGCGAGCTGAAAATGCATTTACAGCACTAAAAAACCAAACTTTTATAACAGCTAAACCAAACGTTTCCAATGTAAATTTCCACCTTTATATAGTGTAGAAAGGCATCCTGAAGCCTGGAAAGTCATTAATTTGATTGTCCAGTATTTCCTTCATGAGATATTGCAACACTTAGAAAAAGTGTACAGCGCCAGCAGACAATGAATTTTCAGCACTAAAAAAACGAAACTTCATTAACAGCTAAACCAAACGTTTCCAATGTAATTTTCCACATTTATAGAGTGTAAAAAGGCATCCTGAAGCCTGGGAAGTCATTAATTTGATTGTCCAGTATTTCCCTTATGAGATAATGCCTCACATAGCAAATGTGTACAGTGCGAGCTGAAAATGCATTTACAGCACTAAAAAAACAAACTATTTATAACAGCTAAACCAAACGTTTCCAATGTAAATTTCCACCTTTATATAGTGTAGAAAGGCATCCTGAAGCCTGGAAAGTCATTAATTTGATTGTCCAGTATTTCCTTCATGAGATATTGCAACACTTAGAAAAAGTGTACAGCGCCAGCAGACAATGAATTTTCAGCACTAAAAAAACGAAACTTCATTAACAGCTAAACTAAACGTTTCCAATGTAAATTTCCACCTTTATATAGTGTAAAAATACATCCTGAAGCCTGGGCAGCCATTAATTTGATTGTCCAATATTTCCCTTATGAGATAATGCCTCTCATAGCAAATGTGTACAGCGCGAGCTGAAAATGCATTTACAGCACTAAAAAAACAAACTTTTATAACAGCTAAACCAAACGTTTCCAATGTAAATTTCCACCTTTATATAGTGTAAAAAGACACCCTGAAGCCTGGGCAGTCATTAATTTGATTGTCCAATATTTCCCTTATGAGATAATGCCTCTCATAGCAAATGTGTACAGCGCGAGCTGAAAATGCATTTACAGCACTAAAAAAACAAACTTTTATAACAGCTAAACCAAACGTTTCCAATGTAAATTTCCACCTTTATATAGTGTAGAAAGGCATCCTGAAGCCTGGAAAGTCATTAATTTGATTGTCCAGTATTTCCTTCATGAGATATTGCAACACTTAGAAAAAGTGTACAGCGCCAGCAGACAATGAATTTTCAGCACTAAAAAAAACGAAACTTCATTAACAGCTAAACCAAACGTTTCCAATGTAAATTTCCACCTTTATATAGTGTAGAAAGGCATCCTGAAGCCTGGAAAGTCATTAATTTGATTGTCCAGTATTTCCTTCATGAGATATTGCAACACTTAGAAAAAGTGTACAGCGCCAGCAGACAATGAATTTTCAGCACTAAAAAAACGAAACTTCATTAACAGCTAAACCAAACGTTTCCAATGTAAATTTCCACATTTATAGAGTGTAAAAAGGCATCCTGAAGCCTGGGAAGTCATTAATTTGATTGTCCAGTATTTCCCTTAGGAGATAATGCCTCACATAGCAAATGTGTACAGTGCGAGCTGAAAATGCATTTTCAGCACTAAAAAAACAAACTTTTATAACAGCTAAACCAAACGTTTCCAATGTAAATTTCCACCTTTATATAGTGTAAAAAGACATCCTGAAGCCTGGGCAGTCATTAATTTGATTGTCCAATATTTCCCTTATGAGATAATGCCTCTCATAGCAAATGTGTACAGCGCGAGCTGAAAATGCATTTACAGCACTAAAAAACCAAACTTTTATAACAGCTAAACCAAACGTTTCAAATGTAAATTTCCACCTTTATATAGTGTAGAAAGGCATCCTGAAGCCTGGAAAGTCATTAATTTGATTGTCCAGTATTTCCTTCATGAGATATTGCAACACTTAGAAAAAGTGTACAGCGCCAGCAGACAATGAATTTTCAGCACTAAAAAAACGAAACTTCATTAACAGCTAAACCAAACGTTTCCAATGTAAATTTCCACATTTATAGAGTGTAAAAAGGCATCCTGAAGCCTGGGCAGTCATTAATTTGATTGTCCAGTATTTCCCTTATGAGATAATGCCTCACATAGCAAATGTGTACAGTGCGAGCTGAAAATGCATTTTCAGCACTAAAAAACCAAACTTTTATAACAGCTAAACCAAACGTTTCCAATGTAAATTTCCACCTTTATATAGTGTAAAAAGACATCCTGAAGCCTGGGCAGTCATTAATTTGATTATCCAGTATTTCCCTTATGAGATAATGCCTCACATAGCAAATGTGTACAGTGCGAGCTGAAAATGCATTTTCAGCACTAAAAAAAACAAACTTTTATAACAGCTAAACCAAACGTTTCCAATGTAAATTTCCACCTTTATATAGTGTAGAAAGGCATCCTGAAGCCTGGAAAGTCATTAATTTGATTGTCAAGTATTTCCTTCATGAGATATTGCAACACTTAGAAAAAGTGTACAGCGCCAGCAGACAATGAATTTTCAGCACTAAAAAAACGAAACTTCATTAACAGCTAAACCAAACGTTTCCAATGTAAATTTCCACATTTATAGAGTGTAAAAAGGCATCCTGAAGCCTGGGAAGTCATTAATTTGATTGTCCAGTATTTCCCTTATGAGATAATGCCTCACATAGCAAATGTGTACAGTGCGAGCTGAAAATGCATTTACAGCACTAAAAAAACAAACTTTTATAACAGCTAAACGAAACGTTTCCAATGTAAATTTCCACCTTTATATAGTGTAGAAAGGCATCCTGAAGCCTGGAAAGTCATTAATTTGATTGTCCAGTATTTCCTTCATGAGATATTGCAACACTTAGAAAAAGTGTACAGCGCCAGCAGACAATGAATTTTCAGCACTAAATAAACGAAACTTCATTAACAGCTAAAGTAAACGTTTCCAATGTAAATTTCCACCTTTATATAGTGTAAAAAGACATCCTGAAGCCTGGGCAGTCATTAATTTGATTGTCCAATATTTCCCTTATGAGATAATGCCTCTCATAGCAAATGTGTACAGTGCGAGCTGAAAATGCATTTACAGCACTAAAAAAACAAACTTTTATAACAGCTAAACCAAACGTTTCCAATGTAAATTTCCACCTTTATATAGTGTAAAAAGACATCCTGAAGCCTGGGCAGTCATTAATTTGATTGTCCAATATTTCCCTTATGAGATAATGCCTCTCATAGCAAATGTGTACAGCGCGAGCTGAAAATGCATTTACAGCACTAAAAAACCAAACTTTTATAACAGCTAAACCAAACGTTTCCAATGTAAATTTCCACCTTTATATAGTGTAGAAAGGCATCCTGAAGCCTGGAAAGTCATTAATTTGATTGTCCAGTATTTCCTTCATGAGATATTGCAACACTTAGAAAAAGTGTACAGCGCCAGCAGACAATGAATTTTCAGCACTAAAAAAAACGAAACTTCATTAACAGCTAAACCAAACGTTTCCAATGTAAATTTCCACATTTATAGAGTGTAAAAAGGCATCCTGAAGCCTGGGAAGTCATTAATTTGATTGTCCAGTATTTCCCTTATGAGATAATGCCTCACATAGCAAATGTGTACAGTGCGAGCTGAAAATGCATTTACAGCACTAAAAAAACAAACTTTTATAACAGCTAAACCAAACGTTTCCAATGTAAATTTCCACCTTTATATAGTGTAGAAAGGCATCCTGAAGCCTGGAAAGTCATTAATTTGATTGTCCAGTATTTCCTTCATGAGATATTGCAACACTTAGAAAAAGTGTACAGCGCCAGCAGACAATGAATTTTCAGCACTAAATAAACGAAACTTCATTAACAGCTAAAGTAAACGTTTCCAATGTAAATTTCCACCTTTATATAGTGTAAAAAGACATCCTGAAGCCTGGGCAGTCATTAATTTGATTGTCCAATATTTCCCTTATGAGATAATGCCTCTCATAGCAAATGTGTAACAGTGCGAGCTGAAAATGCATTTACAGCACTAAAAAAACAAACTTTTATAACAGCTAAACCAAACGTTTCCAATGTAAATTTCCACCTTTATATAGTGTAAAAAGACATCCTGAAGCCTGGGCAGTCATTAATTTGATTGTCCAATATTTCCCTTATGAGATAATGCCTCTCATAGCAAATGTGTACAGCGCGAGCTGAAAATGCATTTACAGCACTAAAAAACCAAACTTTTATAACAGCTAAACCAAACGTTTCCAATGTAAATTTCCACCTTTATATAGTGTAGAAAGGCATCCTGAAGCCTGGAAAGTCATTAATTTGATTGTCCAGTATTTCCTTCATGAGATATTGCAACACTTAGAAAAAGTGTACAGCGCCAGCAGACAATGAATTTTCAGCACTAAAAAAAACGAAACTTCATTAACAGCTAAACCAAACGTTTCCAATGTAAATTTCCACATTTATAGAGTGTAAAAAGGCATCCTGAAGCCTGGGAAGTCATTAATTTGATTGTCCAGTATTTCCCTTATGAGATAATGCCTCTCATTGCAAATGTGTACAGCGCGAGCTGAAAATGCATTTTCAGCACTAAAAAACCAAACTTTTATAACACCTAAACCAAACGTTTCCAATGTAAATTTCCTCCTTTATATAGTGTAAAAAGACATCCTGAAGCCTGGGCAGTCATTAATTTGATTGTCCAATATTTCCCTTATGAGATAATGCCTCTCATAGCAAATGTGTACAGCGCGAGCTGAAAATGCATTTACAGCACTAAAAAACCAAACTTTTATAAAAGCTAAACCAAACGTTTCCAATGTAAATTTCCACCTTTATATAGTGTAGAAAGGCATCCTGAAGCCTGGAAAGTCATTAATTTGATTGTCCAGTATTTCCTTCATGAGATATTGCAACATTTAGAAAAAGTGTACAGCGCCAGCAGACAATGAATTTTCAGCACTAAAAAAACGAAACTTCATTAACAGCTAAACTAAACGTTTCCAATGTAAATTTCCACCTTTATATAGTGTAAAAAGACATCCTGAAGCCCGGGCAGCCATTAATTTGATTGTCCAATATTTCCCTTATGAGATAATGCCTCTCATAGCAAATGTGTACAGCGCGAGCTGAAAATGCATTTACAGCACTAAAAAACCAAACTTTTATAACAGCTAAACCAAACGTTTCCAATGTAAATTTCCACCTTTATATAGTGTAAAAAGACATCCTGAAGCCTGGGCAGTCATTAATTTGATTGTCCAATATTTCCCTTATGAGATAATGCCTCTCATAGCAAATGTGTACAGCGCGAGCTGAAAATGCATTTACAGCACTAAAAAAACAAACTTTTATAACAGCTAAACCAAACGTTTCCAATGTAAATTTCCACCTTTATATAGTGTAGAAAGGCATCCTGAAGCCTGGAAAGTCATTAATTTGATTGTCCAGTATTTCCTTCATGAGATATTGCAACACTTAGAAAACGTGTACAGCGCCAGCAGACAATGAATTTTCAGCACTAAAAAAACGAAACTTCATTAACAGCTAAACTAAATGTTTCCAATGTAAATTTCCACCTTTATATAGTGTAAAAAGACATCCTGAAGCCTGGGCAGTCATTCATTTGATTGTCCAATATTTCCCTTATGAGATAATGCCTCTCATAGCAAATGTGTACAGCGCGAGCTGAAAATGCATTTACAGCACTAAAAAACCAAACTTTTATAACAGCTAAACCAAACGTTTCCAATGTAAATTTCCACCTTTATATAGTGTAAAAAGGCATCCTGAAGCCTGGAAAGTCTTTAATTTGATTGTCCAGTATTTCCTTCATGAGATATTGCAACACTTAGAAAAAGTGTACAGCGCCAGCAGACAATGAATTTCCAGCACTAAAAAAACGAAACTTCATTAACAGCTAAACTAAACGTTTCCAATGTAAATTTCCACCTTTATATAGTGTAAAAAGACATCCTGAAGCCTGGGCAGTCATTAATTTGATTGTCCAATATTTCCCTTATGAGATAATGCCTCTCATAGCAAATGTGTACAGCGCGAGCTGAAAATGCATTTACAGCACTAAAAAACCAAACTTTTATAACAGCTAAACCAAACGTTTCCAATGTAAATTTCCACCTTTATATAGTGTAGAAAGGCATCCTGAAGCCTGGAAAGTCATTAATTTGATTGTCCAGTATTTCCTTCATGAGATATTGCAACACTTAGAAAAAGTGTACAGCGCCAGCAGACAATGAATTTTCAGCACTAAAAAAACGAAACTTCATTAACAGCTAAACCAAACGTTTCCAATGTAAATTTCCACATTTATAGAGTGTAAAAAGGCATCCTGAAGCCTGGGAAGTCATTAATTTGATTGTCCAGTATTTCCCTTATGAGATAATGCCTCACATAGCAAATGTGTACAGTGCGAGCTGAAAATGCATTTTCAGCACTAAAAAACCAAACTTTTATAACAGCTAAACCAAACGTTTCCAATGTAAAATTCCACCTTTATATAGTGTAAAAAGACATCCTGAAGCCTGGGCAGTCATTAATTTGATTGTCCAGTATTTCCCTTATGAGATAATGCCTCACATAGCAAATGTGTACAGCGCGAGCTGAAAATGCATTTACAGCACTAAAAAAACAAACTTTTATAACAGCTAAACCAAACGTTTCCAATGTAAATTTCCACATTTATAGAGTGTAAAAATGCATCCTGAAGCCTGGGAAGTCATTAATTTGATTGTCCAGTATTTCCCTTATGAGATAATGCCTCACATAGCAAATGTGTACAGTGCGAGCTGAAAATGCATTTTCAGCACTAAAAAACCAAACTTTTATAACAGCTAAACCAAACGTTTCCAATGTAAATTTCCACCTTTATATAGTGTAAAAAGACATCCTGAAGCCTGGGCAGTCATTAATTTGATTGTCCAATATTTCCCTTATGAGATAATGCCTCTCATAGCAAATGTGTACAGCGCGAGCTGAAAATGCATTTACAGCACTAAAAAACCAAACTTTTATAACAGCTAAACCACACGTTTCCAATGTAAATTTCCACCTTTATATAGTGTAGAGAGGCATCCTGAAGCCTGGAAAGTCATTAATTTGATTGTCCAGTATTTCCTTCATGAGATATTGCAACACTTAGAAAACGTGTACAGCGCCAGCAGACAATGAATTTTCAGCACTAAAAAAACGAAACTTCATTAACAGCTAAACTAAATGTTTCCAATGTAAATTTCCACCTTTATATAGTGTAAAAAGACATCCTGAAGCCTGGGCAGTCATTAATTTGATTGTCCAATATTTCCCTTATGAGATAATGCCTCTCATAGCAAATGTGTACAGCGCGAGCTGAAAATGCATTTACAGCACTAAAAAACCAAACTTTTATAACAGCTAAACCAAACGTTTCCAATGTAAATTTCCACATTTATAGAGTGTAAAAAGGCATCCTGAAGCCCGGAAAGTCATTAATTTGATTGTCCAGTATTTCCTTCATGAGATATTGCAACACTTAGAAAAAGTGTACAGCGCCAGCAGACAATGAATTTTCAGCACTAAAAAAACGAAACTTCATTAACAGCTAAACTAAACGTTTCCAATGTATATTTCCACCTTTATATAGTGTAAAAAGACATCCTGAAGCCTGGGCAGTCATTAATTTGATTGTCCAATATTTCCCTGATGAGATAATGCCTCTCATAGCAAATGTGTACAGCGCGAGCTGAAAATGCATTTACAGCACTAAAAAACCAAACTTTTATAACAGCTAAACCAAACGTTTCAAATGTAAATTTCCACCTTTATATAGTGTAGAAAGGCATCCTGAAGCCTGGAAAGTCATTAATTTGATTGTCCAGTATTTCCTTCATGAGATATTGCAACACTTAGAAAAAGTGTACAGCGCCAGCAGACAATGAATTTTCAGCACTAAAAAAACGAAACTCCATTAACAGCTAAACCAAACGTTTCCAATGTAAATTTCCACCTTTATATAGTGTAAAAAGACATCCTGAAGCCTGGGCAGTCATTAATTTGATTGTCCAGTATTTCCCTTATGAGATAATGCCTCACATAGCAAATGTGTACAGTGCGAGCTGAAAATGCATTTTCAGCACTAAAAAAACCAAACTTTTATAACAGCTAAACCAAACGTTTCCAATGTAAATTTCCACCTTTATATAGTGTAAAAAGACATCCTGAAGCCTGGGCAGTCATTAATTTGATTGTCCAATATTTCCCTAATGAGACAATGCCTCTCATAGCAAATGTGTACAGCGCGAGCTGAAAATGCATTTACAGCACTAAAAAAACAAACTTTTATAACAGCTAAACCAAACGTTTCCAATGTACATTTCCACCTTTATATAGTGTAGAAAGGCATCCTGAAGCCTGGGCAGTCATTAATTTGATTGTCCAATATTTCCCTTATGAGATAATGCCTCTCATAGCAAATGTGTACAGCGCGAGCTGAAAATGCATTTACAGCACTAAAAAACCAAACTTTTATAACAGCTAAACCACACGTTTCCAATGTAAATTTCCACCTTTATATAGTGTAGAAAGGCATCCTGAAGCCTGGAAAGTCATTAATTTGATTGTCCAGTATTTCCTTCATGAGATATTGCAACACTTAGAAAACGTGTACAGCGCCAGCAGACAATGAATTTTCAGCACTAAAAAAACGAAACTTCATTAACAGCTAAAATAAATGTTTCCAATGTAAATTTCCACCTTTATATAGTGTAAAAAGACATCCTGAAGCCTGGGCAGTCATTAATTTGATTGTCCAATATTTCCCTTATGAGATAATGCCTCTCATAGCAAATGTGTACAGCGCGAGCTGAAAATGCATTTACAGCACTAAAAAACCAAACTTTTATAACAGCTAAACCAAACGTTTCCAATGTAAATTTCCACATTTATAGAGTGTAAAAAGGCATCCTGAAACCCGGAAAGTCATTAATTTGATTGTCCAGTATTTCCTTCATGAGATATTGCAACACTTAGAAAAAGTGTACAGCGCCAGCAGACAATGAATTTTCAGCACTAAAAAAACGAAACTTCATTAACAGCTAAACTAAACGTTTCCAATGTATATTTCCACCTTTATATAGTGTAAAAAGACATCCTGAAGCCTGGGCAGTCATTAATTTGATTGTCCAATATTTCCCTGATGAGATAATGCCTCTCATAGCAAATGTGTACAGCGCGAGCTGAAAATGCATTTACAGCACTAAAAAACCAAACTTTTATAACAGCTAAACCAAACGTTTCAAATGTAAATTTCCACCTTTATATAGTGTAGAAAGGCATCCTGAAGCCTGGAAAGTCATTAATTTGATTGTCCAGTATTTCCTTCATGAGATATTGCAACACTTAGAAAAAGTGTACAGCGCCAGCAGACAATGAATTTTCAGCACTAAAAAAACGAAACTCCATTAACAGCTAAACCAAACGTTTCCAATGTAAATTTCCACCTTTATATAGTGTAAAAAGACATCCTGAAGCCTGGGCAGTCATTAATTTGATTGTCCAGTATTTCCCTTATGAGATAATGCCTCACATAGCAAATGTGTACAGTGCGAGCTGAAAATGCATTTTCAGCACTAAAAAAACCAAACTTTTATAACAGCTAAACCAAACGTTTCCAATGTAAATTTCCACCTTTATATAGTGTAAAAAGACATCCTGAAGCCTGGGCAGTCATTAATTTGATTGTCCAATATTTCCCTAATGAGACAATGCCTCTCATAGCAAATGTGTACAGCGCGAGCTGAAAATGCATTTACAGCACTAAAAAAACAAACTTTTATAACAGCTAAACCAAACGTTTCCAATGTACATTTCCACCTTTATATAGTGTAGAAAGGCATCCTGAAGCCTGGAAAGTCATTAATTTGATTGTCCAGTATTTCCTTCATGAGATATTGCAACACTTAGAAAAAGTGTACAGCGCCAGCAGACAATGAATTTCCAGCACTAAAAAAACGAAACTTCATTAACAGCTAAACTAAACGTTTCCAATGTAAATTTCCACCTTTATATAGTGTAAAAAGACATCCTGAAGCCTGGGCAGTCATTAATTTGATTGTCCAATATTTCCCTTATGAGATAATGCCTCTCATAGCAAATGTGTACAGCGCGAGCTGAAAATGCATTTACAGCACTAAAAAACCAAACTTTTATAACAGCTAAACCAAACGTTTCCAATGTAAATTTCCACCTTTATATAGTGTAGAAAGGCATCCTGAAGCCTGGAAAGTCATTAATTTGATTGTCCAGTATTTCCTTCATGAGATATTGCAACACTTAGAAAAAGTGTACAGCGCCAGCAGACAATGAATTTTCAGCACTAAAAAAACGAAACTTCATTAACAGCTAAACCAAACGTTTCCAATGTAAATTTCCACATTTATAGAGTGTAAAAAGGCATCCTGAAGCCTGGGAAGTCATTAATTTGATTGTCCAGTATTTCCCTTATGAGATAATGCCTCACATAGCAAATGTGTACAGTGCGAGCTGAAAATGCATTTTCAGCACTAAAAAACCAAACTTTTATAACAGCTAAACCAAACGTTTCCAATGTAAAATTCCACCTTTATATAGTGTAAAAAGACATCCTGAAGCCTGGGCAGTCATTAATTTGATTGTCCAGTATTTCCCTTATGAGATAATGCCTCACATAGCAAATGTGTACAGCGCGAGCTGAAAATGCATTTACAGCACTAAAAAAACAAACTTTTATAACAGCTAAACCAAACGTTTCCAATGTAAATTTCCACATTTATAGAGTGTAAAAATGCATCCTGAAGCCTGGGAAGTCATTAATTTGATTGTCCAGTATTTCCCTTATGAGATAATGCCTCACATAGCAAATGTGTACAGTGCGAGCTGAAAATGCATTTTCAGCACTAAAAAACCAAACTTTTATAACAGCTAAACCAAACGTTTCCAATGTAAATTTCCACCTTTATATAGTGTAAAAAGACATCCTGAAGCCTGGGCAGTCATTAATTTGATTGTCCAATATTTCCCTTATGAGATAATGCCTCTCATAGCAAATGTGTACAGCGCGAGCTGAAAATGCATTTACAGCACTAAAAAACCAAACTTTTATAACAGCTAAACCACACGTTTCCAATGTAAATTTCCACCTTTATATAGTGTAGAGAGGCATCCTGAAGCCTGGAAAGTCATTAATTTGATTGTCCAGTATTTCCTTCATGAGATATTGCAACACTTAGAAAACGTGTACAGCGCCAGCAGACAATGAATTTTCAGCACTAAAAAAACGAAACTTCATTAACAGCTAAACTAAATGTTTCCAATGTAAATTTCCACCTTTATATAGTGTAAAAAGACATCCTGAAGCCTGGGCAGTCATTAATTTGATTGTCCAATATTTCCCTTATGAGATAATGCCTCTCATAGCAAATGTGTACAGCGCGAGCTGAAAATGCATTTACAGCACTAAAAAACCAAACTTTTATAACAGCTAAACCAAACGTTTCCAATGTAAATTTCCACATTTATAGAGTGTAAAAAGGCATCCTGAAGCCCGGAAAGTCATTAATTTGATTGTCCAGTATTTCCTTCATGAGATATTGCAACACTTAGAAAAAGTGTACAGCGCCAGCAGACAATGAATTTTCAGCACTAAAAAAACGAAACTTCATTAACAGCTAAACTAAACGTTTCCAATGTATATTTCCACCTTTATATAGTGTAAAAAGACATCCTGAAGCCTGGGCAGTCATTAATTTGATTGTCCAATATTTCCCTGATGAGATAATGCCTCTCATAGCAAATGTGTACAGCGCGAGCTGAAAATGCATTTACAGCACTAAAAAACCAAACTTTTATAACAGCTAAACCAAACGTTTCAAATGTAAATTTCCACCTTTATATAGTGTAGAAAGGCATCCTGAAGCCTGGAAAGTCATTAATTTGATTGTCCAGTATTTCCTTCATGAGATATTGCAACACTTAGAAAAAGTGTACAGCGCCAGCAGACAATGAATTTTCAGCACTAAAAAAACGAAACTCCATTAACAGCTAAACCAAACGTTTCCAATGTAAATTTCCACCTTTATATAGTGTAAAAAGACATCCTGAAGCCTGGGCAGTCATTAATTTGATTGTCCAGTATTTCCCTTATGAGATAATGCCTCACATAGCAAATGTGTACAGTGCGAGCTGAAAATGCATTTTCAGCACTAAAAAAACCAAACTTTTATAACAGCTAAACCAAACGTTTCCAATGTAAATTTCCACCTTTATATAGTGTAAAAAGACATCCTGAAGCCTGGGCAGTCATTAATTTGATTGTCCAATATTTCCCTAATGAGACAATGCCTCTCATAGCAAATGTGTACAGCGCGAGCTGAAAATGCATTTACAGCACTAAAAAAACAAACTTTTATAACAGCTAAACCAAACGTTTCCAATGTACATTTCCACCTTTATATAGTGTAGAAAGGCATCCTGAAGCCTGGGCAGTCATTAATTTGATTGTCCAATATTTCCCTTATGAGATAATGCCTCTCATAGCAAATGTGTACAGCGCGAGCTGAAAATGCATTTACAGCACTAAAAAACCAAACTTTTATAACAGCTAAACCACACGTTTCCAATGTAAATTTCCACCTTTATATAGTGTAGAAAGGCATCCTGAAGCCTGGAAAGTCATTAATTTGATTGTCCAGTATTTCCTTCATGAGATATTGCAACACTTAGAAAACGTGTACAGCGCCAGCAGACAATGAATTTTCAGCACTAAAAAAACGAAACTTCATTAACAGCTAAAATAAATGTTTCCAATGTAAATTTCCACCTTTATATAGTGTAAAAAGACATCCTGAAGCCTGGGCAGTCATTAATTTGATTGTCCAATATTTCCCTTATGAGATAATGCCTCTCATAGCAAATGTGTACAGCGCGAGCTGAAAATGCATTTACAGCACTAAAAAACCAAACTTTTATAACAGCTAAACCAAACGTTTCCAATGTAAATTTCCACATTTATAGAGTGTAAAAAGGCATCCTGAAACCCGGAAAGTCATTAATTTGATTGTCCAGTATTTCCTTCATGAGATATTGCAACACTTAGAAAAAGTGTACAGCGCCAGCAGACAATGAATTTTCAGCACTAAAAAAACGAAACTTCATTAACAGCTAAACTAAACGTTTCCAATGTATATTTCCACCTTTATATAGTGTAAAAAGACATCCTGAAGCCTGGGCAGTCATTAATTTGATTGTCCAATATTTCCCTGATGAGATAATGCCTCTCATAGCAAATGTGTACAGCGCGAGCTGAAAATGCATTTACAGCACTAAAAAACCAAACTTTTATAACAGCTAAACCAAACGTTTCAAATGTAAATTTCCACCTTTATATAGTGTAGAAAGGCATCCTGAAGCCTGGAAAGTCATTAATTTGATTGTCCAGTATTTCCTTCATGAGATATTGCAACACTTAGAAAAAGTGTACAGCGCCAGCAGACAATGAATTTTCAGCACTAAAAAAACGAAACTCCATTAACAGCTAAACCAAACGTTTCCAATGTAAATTTCCACCTTTATATAGTGTAAAAAGACATCCTGAAGCCTGGGCAGTCATTAATTTGATTGTCCAGTATTTCCCTTATGAGATAATGCCTCACATAGCAAATGTGTACAGTGCGAGCTGAAAATGCATTTTCAGCACTAAAAAAACCAAACTTTTATAACAGCTAAACCAAACGTTTCCAATGTAAATTTCCACCTTTATATAGTGTAAAAAGACATCCTGAAGCCTGGGCAGTCATTAATTTGATTGTCCAATATTTCCCTAATGAGACAATGCCTCTCATAGCAAATGTGTACAGCGCGAGCTGAAAATGCATTTACAGCACTAAAAAAACAAACTTTTATAACAGCTAAACCAAACGTTTCCAATGTACATTTCCACCTTTATATAGTGTAGAAAGGCATCCTGAAGCCTGGAAAGTCATTAATTTGATTGTCCAGTATTTCCTTCATGAGATATTGCAACACTTAGAAAAAGTGTACAGCGCCAGCAGACAATGAATTTTCAGCACTAAAAAAACGAAACTTCATTAACAGCTAAACCAAACGTTTCCAATGTAAATTTCCACATTTATAGAGTGTAAAAAGGCATCCTGAAGCCTGGGAAGTCATTAATTTGATTGTCCAGTATTTCCCTTATGAGATAATGCCTCACATAGCAAATGTGTACAGTGCGAGCTGAAAATGCATTTACAGCACTAAAAAAACCAAACTTTTATAACAGCTAAACTAAACGTTTCCAATGTAAATTTCCACCTTTATATAGTGTAAAAAGACATCCTGAAGCCTGGAAAGTCATTGATTTGATTGTCCAGTATTTCCTTCATGAGATATTGCAACACTTAGAAAAAGTGTACAGCGCCAGCAGACAATGAATTTTCAGCACTAAAAAAACGAAACTTCATTAACAGCTAAACTAAACGTTTCCAATGTAAATTTCCAACTTTATATAGAGTAAAAAGACATCCTGAAGCCTGGGCAGCCATTAATTTGATTGTCCAATATTTCCCTTATGAGATAATGCCTCTCATAGCAAATGTGTACAGCGCGAGCTGAAAATGCATTTACAGCACTAAAAAACCAAACTTTTATAACAGCTAAACCAAACGTTTCCAATGTAAATTTCCACCTTTATATAGTGTAAAAAGACATCCTGAAGCCTGGGCAGTCATTAATTTGATTGTCCAATATTTCCCTTATGAGATAATGCCTCTCATAGCAAATGTGTACAGCGCGAGCTGAAAATGCATTTACAGCACTAAAAAAACAAACTTTTATAACAGCTAAACCAAACGTTTCAAATGTAAATTTCCACCTTTATATAGTGTAGAAAGGCATCCTGAAGCCTGGAAAGTCATTAATTTGATTGTCCAGTATTTCCTTCATGAGATATTGCAACACTTAGAAAAAGTGTACAGCGCCAGCAGACAATGAATTTTCAGCACTAAAAAAACGAAACTTCATTAACAGCTAAACCAAACGTTTCCAATGTAAATTTCCACATTTATAGAGTGTAAAAAGGCATCCTGAAGCCTGGGAAGTCATTAATTTGATTGTCCAGTATTTCCCTTATGAGATAATGCCTCACATAGCAAATGTGTACAGTGCGAGCTGAAAATGCATTTTCAGCACTAAAAAACCAAACTTTTATAACAGCTAAACCAAACGTTTCCAATGTAAATTTCCACCTTTATATAGTGTAAAAAGACATCCTGAAGCCTGGGCAGTCATTAATTTGATTGTCCAGTATTTCCCTTATGAGATAATGCCTCACATAGCAAATGTGTACAGCGCGAGCTGAAAATGCATTTACAGCACTAAAAAAACAAACTTTTATAACAGCTAAACCAAACGTTTCCAATGTAAATTTCCACCTTTATATAGTGTAAAAAGACATCCTGAAGCCTGGGCAGTCATTAATTTGATTGTCCAATATTTCCCTTATGAGATAATGCCTCTCATAGCAAATGTGTACAGCGCGAGCTGAAAATGCATTTACAGCACTAAAAAACCAAACTTTTATAACAGCTAAACCAAACGTTTCAAATGTAAATTTCCACTTTTATATAGTGTAGAAAGGCATCCTGAAGCCTGGAAAGTCATTAATTTGATTGTCCAGTATTTCCTTCATGAGATATTGCAACACTTAGAAAAAGTGTACAGCGCCAGCAGACAATGAATTTTCAGCACTAAAAAAACGAAACTCCATTAACAGCTAAACCAAACGTTTCCAATGTAAATTTCCACATTTATAGAGTGTAAAAAGGCATCCTGAAGCCTGGGAAGTCATTAATTTGATTGTCCAGTATTTCCCTTATGAGATAATGCCTCACATAGCAAATGTGTACAGTGCGAGCTGAAAATGCATTTTCAGCACTAAAAAAACCAAACTTTTTTAACAGCTAAACCAAACGTTTCCAATGTAAATTTCCACCTTTATATAGTGTAAAAAGACATCCTGAAGCCTGGGCAGTCATTAATTTGATTGTCGAATATTTCCCTTATGAGATAATGCCTCTCATAGCAAATGTGTACAGCGCGAGCTGAAAATGCATTTACAGCACTAAAAAACCAAACTTTTACAACAGCTAAACCAAACGTTTCCAATGTAAATTTCCACCTTTATATAGTGTAGAAAGGCATCCTGAAGCCTGGAAAGTCATTAATTTGATTGTCCAGTATTTCCTTCATGAGATATTGCAACACTTAGAAAAAGTGTACAGCGCCAGCAGACAATGAATTTTCAGCACTAAAAAAACGAAACTTCATTAACAGCTAAAAACCAAACGTTTCCAATGTAAATTTCCACATTTATAGAGTGTAAAAAGGCATCCTGAAGCCTGGGAAGTCATTAATTTGATTGTCCAGTATTTCCCTTATGAGATAATGCCTCACATAGCAAATGTGTACAGTGCGAGCTGAAAATGCATTTTCAGCACTAAAAAACCAAACTTTTATAACAGCTAAACCAAACGTTTCCAATGTAAATTTCCACCTTTATATAGTGTAAAAAGACATCCTGAAGCCTGGGCAGTCATTAATTTGATTGTCCAGTATTTCCCTTATGAGATAATGCCTCACATAGCAAATGTGTACAGTGCGAGCTGAAAATGCATTTTCAGCACTAAAAAAACCAAACTTTTATAACAGCTAAACCAAACGTTTCCAATGTAAATTTGCACCTTTATATAGTGTAAAAAGACATCCTGAAGCCTGGGCAGTCATTAATTTGATTGTCCAGTATTTCCTTCATGAGATATTGCAACACTTAGAAAAAGTGTACAGCGCCAGCAGACAATGAATTTTCAGCACTAAAAAAACGAAACTCCATTAACAGCTAAACCAAACGTTTCCAATGTAAATTTCCACATTTATAGAGTGTAAAAAGGCATCCTGAAGCCTGGGAAGTCATTAATTTGATTGTCCAGTATTTCCCTTATGAGATAATGCCTCACATAGCAAATGTGTACAGTGCGAGCTGAAAATGCATTTTCAGCACTAAAAAACCAAACTTTTATAACAGCTAAACCAAACGTTTCCAATGTAAATTTCCACCTTTATATATGTAAAAAGACATCCTGAAGCCTGGGCAGTCATTAATTTGATTGTCCAATATTTCCCTTATGAGATAATGCCTCTCATAGCAAATGTGTACAGCGCGAGCTGAAAATGCATTTACAGCACTAAAAAACCAAACTTTTACAACAGCTAAACCAAACGTTTCCAATGTAAATTTCCACCTTAATATAGTGTAGAAAGGCATCCTGAAGCCTGGAAAGTCATTAATTTGATTGTCCAGTATTTCCTTCATGAGATATTGCAACACTTAGAAAATGTGTACAGCGCCAGCAGACAATGAATTTTCAGCACTAAAAAAACGAAACTTCATTAACAGCTAAAAACCAAACGTTTCCAATGTAAATTTCCACATTTATAGAGTGTAAAAAGGCATCCTGAAGCCTGGGAAGTCATTAATTTGATTGTCCAGTATTTCCCTTATGACATAATGCCTCACATAGCAAATGTGTACAGTGCGAGCTGAAAATGCATTTTCAGCACTAAAAAACCAAACTTTTATAACAGCTAAACCAAACGTTTCCAATGTAAATTTCCACCTTTATATAGTGTAAAAAGACATCCTGAAGCCTGGGCAGTCATTAATTTGATTGTCCAGTATTTCCCTTATGAGATAATGCCTCACATAGCAAATGTGTACAGTGCGAGCTGAAAATGCATTTTCAGCACTAAAAAAACCAAACTTTTATAACAGCTAAACCAAACGTTTCCAATGTAAATTTCCACCTTTATATAGTGTAAAAAGACATCCTGAAGCCTGGGCAGTCATTAATTTGATTGTCCAATATTTCCCTAATGAGACAATGCCTCTCATAGCAAATGTGTACAGCGCGAGCTGAAAATGCATTTACAGCACTAAAAAAACAAACTTTTATAACAGCTAAACCAAACGTTTCCAATGTACATTTCCACCTTTATATAGTGTAGAAAGGCATCCTGAAGCCTGGAAAGTCATTAATTTGATTGTCCAGTATTTCCTTCATGAGATATTGCAACACTTAGAAAAAGTGTACAGCGCCAGCAGACAATGAATTTTCAGCACTAAAAAAACGAAACTTCATTAACAGCTAAACCAAACGTTTCCAATGTAAATTTCCACATTTATAGAGTGTAAAAAGGCATCCTGAAGCCTGGGAAGTCATTAATTTGATTGTCCAGTATTTCCCTTATGAGATAATGCCTCACATAGCAAATGTGTACAGTGCGAGCTGAAAATGCATTTACAGCACTAAAAAAACCAAACTTTTATAACAGCTAAACTAAACGTTTCCAATGTAAATTTCCACCTTTATATAGTGTAGAAAGGCATCCTGAAGCCTGGAAAGTCATTGATTTGATTGTCCAGTATTTCCTTCATGAGATATTGCAACACTTAGAAAAAGTGTACAGCGCCAGCAGACAATGAATTTTCAGCACTAAAAAAACGAAACTTCATTAACAGCTAAACTAAACGTTTCCAATGTAAATTTCCAACTTTATATAGAGTAAAAAGACATCCTGAAGCCTGGGCAGCCATTAATTTGATTGTCCAATATTTCCCTTATGAGATAATGCCTCTCATAGCAAATGTGTACAGCGCGAGCTGAAAATGCATTTACAGCACTAAAAAACCAAACTTTTATAACAGCTAAACCAAACGTTTCCAATGTAAATTTCCACCTTTATATAGTGTAAAAAGACATCCTGAAGCCTGGGCAGTCATTAATTTGATTGTCCAATATTTCCCTTATGAGATAATGCCTCTCATAGCAAATGTGTACAGCGCGAGCTGAAAATGCATTTACAGCACTAAAAAAACAAACTTTTATAACAGCTAAACCAAACGTTTCCAATGTAAATTTCCACCTTTATATAGTGTAGAAAGGCATCCTGAAGCCTGGAAAGTCATTAATTTGATTGTCCAGTATTTCCTTCATGAGATATTGCAACACTTAGAAAAAGTGTACAGCGCCAGCAGACAATGAATTTTCAGCACTAAAAAAACGAAACTTCATTAACAGCTAAACCAAACGTTTCCAATGTAAATTTCCACATTTATAGAGTGTAAAAAGGCATCCTGAAGCCTGGGAAGTCATTAATTTGATTGTCCAGTATTTCCCTTATGAGATAATGCCTCACATAGCAAATGTGTACAGTGCGAGCTGAAAATGCATTTTCAGCACTAAAAAACCAAACTTTTATAACAGCTAAACCAAACGTTTCCAATGTAAATTTCCACCTTTATATAGTGTAAAAAGACATCCTGAAGCCTGGGCAGTCATTAATTTGATTGTCCAGTATTTCCCTTATGAGATAATGCCTCACATAGCAAATGTGTACAGCGCGAGCTGAAAATGCATTTACAGCACTAAAAAAACAAACTTTTATAACAGCTAAACCAAACGTTTCCAATGTAAATTTCCACCTTTATATAGTGTAAAAAGACATCCTGAAGCCTGGGCAGTCATTAATTTGATTGTCCAATATTTCCCTTATGAGATAATGCCTCTCATAGCAAATGTGTACAGCGCGAGCTGAAAATGCATTTACAGCACTAAAAAACCAAACTTTTACAACAGCTAAACCAAACGTTTCCAATGTAAATTTCCACCTTTATATAGTGTAGAAAGGCATCCTGAAGCCTGGAAAGTCATTAATTTGATTGTCCAGTATTTCCTTCATGAGATATTGCAACACTTAGAAAATGTGTACAGCGCCAGCAGACAATGAATTTTCAGCACTAAAAAAACGAAACTTCATTAACAGCTAAAAACCAAACGTTTCCAATGTAAATTTCCACATTTATAGAGTGTAAAAAGGCATCCTGAAGCCTGGGAAGTCATTAATTTGATTGTCCAGTATTTCCCTTATGACATAATGCCTCACATAGCAAATGTGTACAGTGCGAGCTGAAAATGCATTTTCAGCACTAAAAAACCAAACTTTTATAACAGCTAAACCAAACGTTTCCAATGTAAATTTCCACCTTTATATGGTGTAAAAAGACATCCTGAAGCCTGGGCAGTCATTAATTTGATTGTCCAGTATTTCCCTTATGAGATAATGCCTCACATAGCAAATGTGTACAGTGCGAGCTGAAAATGCATTTTCAGCACTAAAAAAACCAAACTTTTATAACAGCTAAACCAAACGTTTCCAATGTAAATTTCCACCTTTATATAGTGTAAAAAGACATCCTGAAGCCTGGGCAGTCATTAATTTGATTGTCCAATATTTCCCTTATGAGATAATGCCTCTCATAGCAAATGTGTACAGCGCGAGCTGAAAATGCATTTACAGCACTAAAAAAACAAACTTTTATAACAGCTAAACCAAACGTTTCCAATGTACATTTCCACCTTTATATAGTGTAGAAAGGCATCCTGAAGCCTGGAAAGTCATTAATTTGATTGTCCAGTATTTCCTTCATGAGATATTGCAACACTTAGAAAAAGTGTACAGCGCCAGCAGACAATGAATTTTCAGCACTAAAAAAACGAAACTTCATTAACAGCTAAACCAAACGTTTCCAATGTAAATTTCCACATTTATAGAGTGTAAAAAGGCATCCTGAAGCCTGGGAAGTCATTAATTTGATTGTCCAGTATTTCCCTTATGAGATAATGCCTCACATAGCAAATGTGTACAGTGCGAGCTGAAAATGCATTTACAGCACTAAAAAAACCAAACTTTTATAACAGCTAAACTAAACGTTTCCAATGTAAATTTCCACCTTTATATAGTGTAGAAAGGCATCCTGAAGCCTGGAAAGTCATTGATTTGATTGTCCAGTATTTCCTTCATGAGATATTGCAACACTTAGAAAAAGTGTACAGCGCCAGCAGACAATGAATTTTCAGCACTAAAAAAACGAAACTTCATTAACAGCTAAACTAAACGTTTCCAATGTAAATTTCCAACTTTATATAGAGTAAAAAGACATCCTGAAGCCTGGGCAGCCATTAATTTGATTGTCCAATATTTCCCTTATGAGATAATGCCTCTCATAGCAAATGTGTACAGCGCGAGCTGAAAATGCATTTACAGCACTAAAAAACCAAACTTTTATAACAGCTAAACCAAACGTTTCCAATGTAAATTTCCACCTTTATATAGTGTAAAAAGACATCCTGAAGCCTGGGCAGTCATTAATTTGATTGTCCAATATTTCCCTTATGAGATAATGCCTCTCATAGCAAATGTGTACAGCGCGAGCTGAAAATGCATTTACAGCACTAAAAAAACAAACTTTTATAACAGCTAAACCAAACGTTTCCAATGTAAATTTCCACCTTTATATAGTGTAGAAAGGCATCCTGAAGCCTGGAAAGTCATTAATTTGATTGTCCAGTATTTCCTTCATGAGATATTGCAACACTTAGAAAAAGTGTACAGCGCCAGCAGACAATGAATTTTCAGCACTAAAAAAACGAAACTTCATTAACAGCTAAACCAAACGTTTCCAATGTAAATTTCCACATTTATAGAGTGTAAAAAGGCATCCTGAAGCCTGGGAAGTCATTAATTTGATTGTCCAGTATTTCCCTTATGAGATAATGCCTCACATAGCAAATGTGTACAGTGCGAGCTGAAAATGCATTTTCAGCACTAAAAAACCAAACTTTTATAACAGCTAAACCAAACGTTTCCAATGTAAATTTCCACCTTTATATAGTGTAAAAAGACATCCTGAAGCCTGGGCAGTCATTAATTTGATTGTCCAGTATTTCCCTTATGAGATAATGCCTCACATAGCAAATGTGTACAGCGCGAGCTGAAAATGCATTTACAGCACTAAAAAAACAAACTTTTATAACAGCTAAACCAAACGTTTCCAATGTAAATTTCCACCTTTATATAGTGTAAAAAGACATCCTGAAGCCTGGGCAGTCATTAATTTGATTGTCCAATATTTCCCTTATGAGATAATGCCTCTCATAGCAAATGTGTACAGCGCGAGCTGAAAATGCATTTACAGCACTAAAAAACCAAACTTTTATAACAGCTAAACCAAACGTTTCAAATGTAAATTTCCACCTTTATATAGTGTAGAAAGGCATCCTGAAGCCTGGAAAGTCATTAATTTGATTGTCCAGTATTTCCTTCATGAGATATTGCAACACTTAGAAAAAGTGTACAGCGCCAGCAGACAATGAATTTTCAGCACTAAAAAAACGAAACTCCATTAACAGCTAAACCAAACGTTTCCAATGTAAATTTCCACATTTATAGAGTGTAAAAAGGCATCCTGAAGCCTGGGAAGTCATTAATTTGATTGTCCAGTATTTCCCTTATGAGATAATGCCTCACATAGCAAATGTGTACAGTGCGAGCTGAAAATGCATTTTCAGCACTAAAAAACCAAACTTTTATAACAGCTAAACCAAACGTTTCCAATGTAAATTTCCACCTTTAGATAGTGTAAAAAGACATCCTGAAGCCTGGGCAGTCATTAATTTGATTGTCCAGTATTTCCCTTATGAGATAATGCCTCACATAGCAAATGTGTACAGTGCGAGCTGAAAATGCATTTTCAGCACTAAAAAAACCAAACTTTTATAACAGCTAAACCAAACGTTTCCAATGTAAATTTCCACCTTTATATAGTGTAAAAAGACATCCTGAAGCCTGGGCAGTCATTAATTTGATTGTCGAATATTTCCCTTATGAGATAATGCCTCTCAAAGCAAATGTGTACAGCGCGAGCTGAAAATGCATTTACAGCACTAAAAAACCAAACTTTTACAACAGCTAAACCAAACGTTTCCAATGTAAATTTCCACCTTTATATAGTGTAGAAAGGCATCCTGAAGCCTGGAAAGTCATTAATTTGATTGTCCAGTATTTCCTTCATGAGATATTGCAACACTTAGAAAAAGTGTACAGCGCAAGCAGACAATGAATTTTCAGCACTAAAAAAACGAAACTTCATTAACAGCTAAAAACCAAACGTTTCCAATGTAAATTTCCACATTTATAGAGTGTAAAAAGGCATCCTGAAGCCTGGGAAGTCATTAATTTGATTGTCCAGTATTTCCCTTATGAGATAATGCCTCACATAGCAAATGTGTACAGTGCGAGCTGAAAATGCATTTTCAGCACTAAAAAACCAAACTTTTATAACATCTAAACCAAACGTTTCCAATGTAAATTTCCACCTTTATATAGTGTAAAAAGACATCCTGAAGCCTGGGCAGTCATTAATTTGATTGTCCAGTATTTCCCTTATGAGATAATGCCTCACATAGCAAATGTGTACAGTGCGAGCTGAAAATGCATTTTCAGCACTAAAAAAACAAACTTTTATAACAGCTAAACCAAACGTTTCCAATGTACATTTCCACCTTTATATAGTGTAGAAAGGCAACCTGAAGCCTGGAAAGTCATTAATTTGATTGTCCAGTATTTCCTTCATGAGATATTGCAACACTTAGAAAAAGTGTACAGCGCCAGCAGACAATGAATTTTCAGCACTAAAAAAACGAAACTTCATTAACAGCTAAACCAAACGTTTCCAATGTAAATTTCCACATTTATAGAGTGTAAAAAGGCATCCTGAAGCCTGGGAAGTCATTAATTTGATTGTCCAGTATTTCCCTTATGAGATAATGCCTCACATAGCAAATGTGTACAGTGCGAGCTGAAAATGCATTTACAGCACTAAAAAACCAAACTTTTATAACAGCTAAACCAAACGTTTCCAATGTAAATTTCCACCTTTATATAGTGTAGAAAGGCATCCTGAAGCCTGGAAAGTCATTGATTTGATTGTCCAGTATTTCCTTCATGAGATATTGCAACACTTAGAAAAAGTGTACAGCGCCAGCAGACAATGAATTTTCAGCACTAAAAAAAACGAAACTTCATTAACAGCTAAACTAAACGTTTCCAATGTAAATTTCCACCTTTATATAGTGTAAAAACACATCCTGAAGCCTGGGCAGTCATTAATTTGATTGTCCAATATTTCCCTTATGAGATAATGCCTCTCATAGCAAATGTGTACAGCGCGAGCTGAAAATGCATTTACAGCACTAAAAAACCAAACTTTTATAACAGCTAAACCAAACGTTTCAAATGTAAATTTCCACCTTTATATAGTGTAGAAAGGCATCCTGAAGCCTGGAAAGTCATTAATTTGATTGTCCAGTATTTCCTTCATGAGATATTGCAACACTTAGAAAAAGTGTACAGCGCCAGCAGACAATGAATTTTCAGCACTAAAAAAACGAAACTTCATTAACAGCTAAACCAAACGTTTCCAATGTAAATTTCCACATTTATAGAGTGTAAAAAGGCATCCTGAAGCCTGGGAAGTCATTAATTTGATTGTCCAGTATTTCCCTTATGAGATAATGCCTCACATAGCAAATGTGTACAGTGCGAGCTGAAAATGCATTTTCAGCACTTAAAAAACCAAACTTTTATAACAGCTAAACCAAACGTTTCCAATGTAAATTTCCACCTTTAGATACTGTAAAAAGACATCCTGAAGCCTGGGCAGTCATTAATTTGATTGTCCAGTATTTCCCTTATGAGATAATGCCTCACATAGCAAATGTGTACAGTGCGAGCTGAAAATGCATTTTCAGCACTAAAAAAATCAAACTTTTATAACAGCTAAACCAAACGTTTCCAATGTAAATTTCCACCTTTATATAGTGTAAAAAGACATCCTGAAGCCTGGGCAGTCATTAATTTGATTGTCCAATATTTCCCTTATGAGATAATGCCTCTCATAGCAAATGTGTACAGCGCGAGCTGAAAATGCATTTACAGCACTAAAAAACCAAACTTTTATAACAGCTAAACCAAACGTTTCCAATGTAAATTTCCACCTTTATATAGTGTAAAAAGACATCCTGAAGCCTGGGCAGTCATTAATTTGATTGTCCAATATTTCCCTTATGAGATAATGCCTCTCATAGCAAATGTGTACAGCGCGAGCTGAAAATGCATTTACAGCACTAAAAAACCAAACTTTTATAACAGCTAAACCAAACGTTTCCAATGTAAATTTCCACCTTTATATAGTGTAGAAAGGCATCCTGAAGCCTGGAAAGTCATTAATTTGATTGTCCAGTATTTCCTTCATGAGATATTGCAACACTTAGAAAAAGTGTACAGCGCCAGCAGACAATGAATTTTCAGCACTAAAAAAAACGAAACTTCATTAACAGCTAAACTAAACGTTTCCAATGTAAATTTCCACCTTTATATAGTGTAAAAAGACATCCTGAAGCCTGGGCAGTCATTAATTTGATTGTCCAATATTTCCCTTATGAGATAATGCCTCTCATAGCAAATGTGTACAGCGCGAGCTGAAAATGCATTTACAGCACTAAAAAACCAAACTTTTATAACAGCTAAACCAAACGTTTCCAATGTAAATTTCCACCTTTATATAGTGTAGAAAGGCATCCTGAAGCCTGGAAAGTCATTAATTTGATTGTCCAGTATTTCCTTCATGAGATATTGCAACACTTAGAAAAAGTGTACAGCGCCAGCAGACAATGAATTTTCAGCACTAAAAATACGAAACTTCATTAACAGCTAAACTAAACGTTTCCAATGTATATTTCCACCTTTATATAGTGTAAAAAGACATCCTGAAGCCTGGGCAGTCATTAATTTGATTGTCCAGTATTTCCCTTATGAGATAATGCCTCACATAGCAAATGTGTACAGTGCGAGCTGAAAATGCATTTTCAGCACTAAAAAAACCAATTTTTTATAACAGCTAAACCAAACGTTTCCAATGTACATTTCCACCTTTATATAGTGTAGAAAGGCATCCTGAAGCCTGGAAAGTCATTAATTTGATTGTCCAGTATTTCCTTCATGAGATATTGCAACACTTAGAAAAAGTGTACAGCGCCAGCAGACAATGAATTTTCAGCACTAAAAAAACGAAACTTCATTAACAGCTAAACCAAACGTTTCCAATGTAAATTTCCACATTTATAGAGTGTAAAAAGGCATCCTGAAGCCTGGGAAGTCATTAATTTGATTGTCCAGTATTTCCCTTATGAGATAATGCCTCACATAGCAAATGTGTACAGTGCGAGCTGAAAATGCATTTACAGCACTAAAAAACCAAACTTTTATAACAGCTAAACCAAACGTTTCCAATGTAAATTTCCACCTTTATATAGTGTAGAAAGGCATCCTGAAGCCTGGAAAGTCATTGATTTGATTGTCCAGTATTTCCTTCATGAGATATTGCAACACTTAGAAAAAGTGTACAGCGCCAGCAGACAATGAATTTTCAGCACTAAAAAAACGAAACTTCATTAACAGCTAAACTAAACGTTTCCAATGTAAATTTCCAACTTTATATAGAGTAAAAAGACATCCTGAAGCCTGGGCAGCCATTAATTTGATTGTCCAATATTTCCCTTATGAGATAATGCCTCTCATAGCAAATGTGTACAGCGCGAGCTGAAAATGCATTTACAGCACTAAAAAAACCAAACTTTTATAACAGCTAAACCAAACGTTTCCAATGTAAATTTCCACCTTTATATAGTGTAAAAAGACATCCTGAAGCCTGGGCAGTCATTAATTTGATTGTCCAATATTTCCCTTATGAGATAATGCCTCTCATAGCAAATGTGTACAGCGCGAGCTGAAAATGCATTTACAGCACTAAAAAACCAAACTTTTATAACAGCTAAACCAAACGTTTCCAATGTACATTTCCACCTTTATATAGTGTAGAAAGGCATCCTGAAGCCTGGAAAGTCATTAATTTGATTGTCCAGTATTTCCTTCATGAGATATTGCAACACTTAGAAAAAGTGTACAGCGCCAGCAGACAATGAATTTTCAGCACTAAAAAAACGAAACTTCATTAACAGCTAAACCAAACGTTTCCAATGTAAATTTCCACATTTATAGAGTGTAAAAAGGCATCCTGAAGCCTGGGAAGTCATTAATTTGATTGTCCAGTATTTCCCTTATGAGATAATGCCTCACATAGCAAATGTGTACAGTGCGAGCTGAAAATGCATTTTCAGCACTAAAAAACCAAACTTTTATAACAGCTAAACCAAACGTTTCCAATGTAAATTTCCACCTTTATATAGTGTAAAAAGACATCCTGAAGCCTGGGCAGTCATTAATTTGATTGTCCAGTATTTCCCTTATGAGATAATGCCTCACATAGTAAATGTGTACAGCGCGAGCTGAAAATGCATTTACAGCACTAAAAAACCAAACTTTTATAACAGCTAAACCAAACGTTTCCAATGTACATTTCCACCTTTATATAGTGTAGAAAGGCATCCTGAAGCCTGGAAAGTCATTAATTTGATTGTCCAGTATTTCCTTCATGAGATATTGCAACACTTAGAAAAAGTGTACAGCGCCAGCAGACAATGAATTTTCAGCACTAAAAAAACGAAACTTCATTAACAGCTAAACCAAACGTTTCCAATGTAAATTTCCACATTTATAGAGTGTAAAAAGGCATCCTGAAGCCTGGGAAGTCATTAATTTGATTGTCCAGTATTTCCCTTATGAGATAATGCCTCACATAGCAAATGTGTACAGTGCGAGCTGAAAATGCATTTTCAGCACTAAAAAACCAAACTTTTATAACAGCTAAACCAAACGTTTCCAATGTAAATTTCCACCTTTATATAGTGTAAAAAGACATCCTGAAGCCTGGGCAGTCATTAATTTGATTGTCCAATATTTCCCTTCTGAGATAATGCCTCTCATAGCAAATGTGTACAGCGCGAGCTGAAAATGCATTTACAGCACTAAAAAACCAAACTTTTATAACAGCTAAACCAAACGTTTCCAATGTACATTTCCACCTTTATATAGTGTAGAAAGGCATCCTGAAGCCTGGAAAGTCATTAATTTGATTGTCCAGTATTTCCTTCATGAGATATTGCAACACTTAGAAAAAGTGTACAGCGCCAGCAGACAATGAATTTTCAGCACTAAAAAAACGAAACTTCATTAACAGCTAAACTAAACGTTTCCAATGTATATTTCCACCTTTATATAGTGTAAAAAGACATCCTGAAGCCTGGGCAGTCATTAATTTGATTGTCCAGTATTTCCCTTATGAGATAATGCCTCACATAGCAAATGTGTACAGTGCGAGCTGAAAATGCATTTTCAGCACTAAAAAAACCAAACTTTTATAACAGCTAAACCAAACGTTTCCAATGTACATTTCCACCTTTATATAGTGTAGAAAGGCATCCTGAAGCCTGGAAAGTCATTAATTTGATTGTCCAGTATTTCCTTCATGAGATATTGCAACACTTAGAAAAAGTGTACAGCGCCAGCAGACAATGAATTTTCAGCACTAAAAAAACGAAACTTCATTAACAGCTAAACCAAACGTTTCCAATGTAAATTTCCACATTTATAGAGTGTAAAAAGGCATCCTGAAGCCTGGGAAGTCATTAATTTGATTGTCCAGTATTTCCCTTATGAGATAATGCCTCACATAGCAAATGTGTACAGTGCGAGCTGAAAATGCATTTTCAGCACTAAAAAACCAAACTTTAATAACAGCTAAACCAAACGTTTCCAATGTAAATTTCCACCTTTATATAGTGTAAAAAGACATCCTGAAGCCTGGGCAGTCATTAATTTGATTGTCCAGTATTTCCCTTATGAGATAATGCCTCACATAGCAAATGTGTACAGTGCGAGCTGAAAATGCATTTTCAGCACTAAAAAAACCAAACTTTTATAACAGCTAAACCAAACGTTTCCAATGTAAATTTCCACCTTTATATAGTGTAAAAAGACATCCTGAAGCCTGGGCAGTCATTAATTTGATTGTCCAATATTTCCCTTCTGAGATAATGCCTCTCATAGCAAATGTGTACAGCGCGAGCTGAAAATGCATTTACAGCACTAAAAAACCAAACTTTTATAACAGCTAAACCAAACGTTTCCAATGTACATTTCCACCTTTATATAGTGTAGAAAGGCATCCTGAAGCCTGGAAAGTCATTAATTTGATTGTCCAGTATTTCCTTCATGAGATATTGCAACACTTAGAAAAAGTGTACAGCGCCAGCAGACAATGAATTTTTAGCACTAAAAAAACGAAACTTCATTAACGGCTAAACCAAACGTTTCCAATGTAAATTTCCACATTTATAGAGTGTAAAAAGGCATCCTGAAGCCTGGGAAGTCATTAATTTGATTGTCCAGTATTTCCCTTATGAGATAATGCCTCACATAGCAAATGTGTACAGTGCGAGCTGAAAATGCATTTACAGTTCTAAAAAACCAAACTTTTATAACAGCTAAACCAAACGTTTCCAATGTAAATTTCCACCTTTATATAGTGTAGAAAGGCATCCTGAAGCCTGGAAAGTCATTAATTTGATTGTCCAGTATTTCCTTCATGAGATATTGCAACACTTAGAAAAAGTGTACAGCGCCAGCAGACAATGAATTTTCAGCACTAAAAAAACGAAACTTCATTAACAGCTAAACCAAACGTTTCCAATGTAAATTTCCACATTTATAGAGTGTAAAAAGGCATCCTGAAGCCTGGGAAGTCATTAATTTGATTGTCCAGTATTTCCCTTATGAGATAATGCCTCACATAGCAAATGTGTACAGCGCGAGCTGAAAATGCATTTTACAGCACTAAAAAACCAAACTTTTATAACAGCTAAACCAAACGTTTCCAATGTAAATTTCCACCTTTATATAGTGTAAAAAGACATCCTGAAGCCTGGGCAGTCATTAATTTGATTGTCCAATATTTCCCTTATGAGATAATGCCTCTCATAGCAAATGTGTACAGCGCGAGCTGAAAATGCATTTACAGCACTAAAAAACCAAACTTTTATAACAGCTAAACCAAACGTTTCCAATGTAAATTTCCACCTTTATATAGTGTAGAAAGGCATACTGAAGCCTGGAAAGTCATTAATTTGATTGTCCAGTATTTCCTTCATGAGATATTGCAACACTTAGAAAAAGTGTACAGCGCCAGCAGACAATGAATTTTCAGCACTAAAAAAAACGAAACTTCATTAACAGCTAAACTAAACGTTTCCAATGTAAATTTCCACCTTTATATAGTGTAAAAATACATCCTGAAGCCTGCGCAGTCATTAATTTGATTGTCCAATATTTCCCTTATGAGATAATGCCTCTCATAGCAAATGTGTACAGCGCGAGCTGAAAATGCATTTACAGCACTAAAAAACCAAACTTTTATAACAGCTAAACCAAACGTTTCCAATGTAAATTTCCACCTTTATATAGTGTAGAAAGGCATCCTGAAGCCTGGAAAGTCATTAATTTGATTGTCCAGTATTTCCTTCATGAGATATTGCAACACTTAGAAAAAGTGTACAGCGCCAGCAGACAATGAATTTTCAGCACTAAAAAAACGAAACTTCATTAACAGCTAAACCAAACGTTTCCAATGTAAAATTCCACATTTATAGAGTGTAAAAAGGCATCCTGAAGCCTGGGAAGTCATTAATTTGATTGTCCAGTATTTCCCTTATGAGATAATGCCTCACATAGCAAATGTGTACAGTGCGAGCTGAAAATGCATTTTCAGCACTAAAAAACCAAACTTTTATAACAGCTAAACCAAACGTTTCCAATGTAAATTTCCACCTTTATATAGTGTAAAAAGACATCCTGAAGCCTGGGCAGTCATTAATTTGATTGTCCAATATTTCCTTCTGAGATAATGCCTCTCATAGCAAATGTGTACAGCGCGAGCTGAAAATGCATTTACAGCACTAAAAAACCAAACTTTTATAACAGCTAAACCTAACGTTTCCAATGTAAATTTCCACCTTTATATAGTGTAGAAAGGCATCCTGAAGCCTGGAAAGTCATTAATTTGATTGTCCAGTATTTCCTTCATGAGATATTGCAACACTTAGAAAAAGTGTACAGCGCCAGCAGACAATGAATTTTCAGCACTAAAAAAAACGAAACTTCATTAACAGCTAAACTAAACGTTTCCAATGTAAATTTCCACCTTTATATAGTGTAAAAATACATCCTGAAGCCTGCGCAGTCATTAATTTGATTGTCCAATATTTCCCTTATGAGATAATGCCTCTCATAGCAAATGTGTACAGCGCGAGCTGAAAATGCATTTACAGCACTAAAAAACCAAACTTTTATAACAGCTAAACCAAACGTTTCCAATGTAAATTTCCACCTTTATATAGTGTAGAAAGGCATCCTGAAGCCTGGAAAGTCATTAATTTGATTGTCCAGTATTTCCTTCATGAGATATTGCAACACTTAGAAAAAGTGTACAGCGCCAGCAGACAATGAATTTTCAGCACTAAAAAAACGAAACTTCATTAACAGCTAAACCAAACGTTTCCAATGTAAATTTCCACATTTATAGAGTGTAAAAAGGCATCCTGAAGCCTGGGAAGTCATTAATTTGATTGTCCAGTATTTCCCTTATGAGATAATGCCTCACATAGCAAATGTGTACAGTGCGAGCTGAAAATGCATTTTCAGCACTAAAAAACCAAACTTTTATAACAGCTAAACCAAACGTTTCCAATGTAAATTTCCACCTTTATATAGTGTAAAAAGACATCCTGAAGCCTGGGCAGTCATTAATTAGATTGTCCAGTATTTCCCTTATGAGATAATGCCTCACATAGCAAATGTGTACAGCGCGAGCTGAAAATGCATTTTACAGCACTAAAAAACCAAACTTTTATAACAGCTAAACCAAACGTTTCCAATGTAAATTTCCACCTTTATATAGTGTAAAAAGACATCCTGAAGCCTGGGCAGTCATTAATTTGATTGTCCAATATTTCCCTTATGAGATAATGCCTCTCATAGCAAATGTGTACAGCGCGAGCTGAAAATGCATTTACAGCACTAAAAAACCAAACTTTTATAACAGCTAAACCAAACGTTTCCAATGTAAATTTCCACCTTTATATAGTGTAGAAAGGCATACTGAAGCCTGGAAAGTCATTAATTTGATTGTCCAGTATTTCCTTCATGAGATATTGCAACACTTAGAAAAAGTGTTCAGCGCCAGCAGACAATGAATTTTCAGCACTAAAAAAACGAAACTTCATTAACAGCTAAACTAAACGTTTCCAATGTATATTTCCACCTTTATATAGTGTAAAAAGACATCCTGAAGCCTGGGCAGTCATTAATTTGATTGTCCAATATTTCCCTTATGAGATAATGCCTCTCATAGCAAATGTGTACAGCGCGAGCTGAAAATGCATTTACAGCACTAAAAAACCAAACTTTTATAACAGCTAAACCAAACGTTTCAAATGTAAATTTCCACCTTTATATAGTGTAGAAAGGCATCCTGAAGCCTGGAAAGTCATTAATTTGATTGTCCAGTATTTCCTTCATGAGATATTGCAACACTTAGAAAAAGTGTACAGCGCCAGCAGACAATGAATTTTCAGCACTAAAAAAACGAAACTTCATTAACAGCTAAACCAAACGTTTCCAATGTAAATTTCCACATTTATAGAGTGTAAAAAGGCATCCTGAAGCCTGGGAAGTCATTAATTTGATTGTCCAGTATTTCCCTTATGAGATAATGCCTCACATAGCAAATGTGTACAGTGCGAGCTGAAAATGCATTTTCAGCACTAAAAAACCAAACTTTTATAACAGCTAAACCAAACGTTTCCAATGTACATTTCCACCTTTATATAGTGTAAAAAGACATCCTGAAGCCTGGGCAGTCATTAATTTGATTGTCCAGTATTTCCCTTTTGAGATAATGCCTCACATAGCAAATGTGGACAGTGCGAGCTGAAAATGCATTTACAGCACTAAAAAAACCAAACTTTTATAACAGCTAAACCAAACGTTTCCAATGTAAATTTCCACCTTTATATAGTGTAAAAAGACATCCTGAAGCCTGGGCAGTCATTAATTTGATTGTCCAATATTTCCCTTATGAGATAATGCCTCTCATAGCAAATGTGTACAGCGCGAGCTGAAAATGCATTTACAGCAATAAAAAACCAAACTTTTATAACAGCTAAACCAAACGTTTCCAATGTAAATTTCCACCTTTATATAGTGTAGAAAGGCATCCTGAAGCCTGGAAAGTCATTAATTTGATTGTCCAGTATTTCCTTCATGAGATATTGCAACACTTAGAAAAAGTGTACAGCGCCAGCAGACAATGAATTTTCAGCACTAAAAAAAACGAAACTTCATTAACAGCTAAACTAAACGTTTCCAATGTAAATTTCCACCTTTATATAGTGTAAAAATACATCCTGAAGCCTGCGCAGTCATTAATTTGATTGTCCAATATTTCCCTTATGAGATAATGCCTCTCATAGCAAATGTGTACAGCGCGAGCTGAAAATGCATTTACAGCACTAAAAAACCAAACTTTTATAACAGCTAAACCAAACGTTTCCAATGTAAATTTCCACCTTTATATAGTGTAGAAAGGCATCCTGAAGCCTGGAAAGTCATTAATTTGATTGTCCAGTATTTCCTTCATGAGATATTGCAACACTTAGAAAAAGTGTACAGCGCCAGCAGACAATGAATTTTCAGCACTAAAAAAACGAAACTTCATTAACAGCTAAACCAAACGTTTCCAATGTAAAATTCCACATTTATAGAGTGTAAAAAGGCATCCTGAAGCCTGGGAAGTCATTAATTTTATTGTCCAGTATTTCCCTTATGAGATAATGCCTCACATAGCAAATGTGTACAGTGCGAGCTGAAAATGCATTTACAGTTCTAAAAAACCAAACTTTTATAACAGCTAAACCAAACGTTTCCAATGTAAATTTCCACCTTTATATAGTGTAGAAAGGCATCCTGAAGCCTGGAAAGTCATTAATTTGATTGTCCAGTATTTCCTTCATGAGATATTGCAACACTTAGAAAAAGTGTACAGCGCCAGCAGACAATGAATTTTCAGCACTAAAAAAACGAAACTTCATTAACAGCTAAACCAAACGTTTCCAATGTAAATTTCCACATTTATAGAGTGTAAAAAGGCATCCTGAAGCCTGGGAAGTCATTAATTTGATTGTCCAGTATTTCCCTTATGAGATAATGCCTCACATAGCAAATGTGTACAGTGCGAGCTGAAAATGCATTTTCAGCACTAAAAAACCAAACTTTTATAACAGCTAAACCAAACGTTTCCAAAGTAAATTTCCACCTTTATATAGTGTAAAAAGACATCCTGAAGCCTGGGCAGTCATTAATTTGATTGTCCAGTATTTCCCTTATGAGATAATGCCTCACATAGCAAATGTGTACAGCGCGAGCTGAAAATGCATTTACAGCACTAAAAAACCAAACTTTTATAACAGCTAAACCAAACGTTTCCAATGTAAATTTCCACCTTTATATAGTGTAAAAAGACATCCTGAAGCCTGGGCAGTCATTAATTTGATTGTCCAATATTTCCCTTATGAGATAATGCCTCTCATAGCAAATGTGTACAGCGCGAGCTGAAAATGCATTTACAGCACTAAAAAACCAAACTTTTATAACAGCAAAACCAAACGTTTCAAATGTAAATTTCCACCTTTATATAGTGTAGAAAGGCATCCTGAAGCCTGGAAAGTCATTAATTTGATTGTCCAGTATTTCCTTCATGAGATATTGCAACACTTAGAAAAAGTGTACAGCGCCAGCAGACAATGAATTTTCAGCACTAAAAAAACGAAACTTCATTAACAGCTAAACCAAACGTTTCCAATGTAAATTTCCACATTTATAGAGTGTAAAAAGGCATCCTGGAGCCTGGGAAGTCATTAATTTGATTGTCCAGTATTTCCCTTATGAGATAATGCCTCACATAGCAAATGTGTACAGTGCGAGCTGAAAATGCATTTTCAGCACTAAAAAACCAAACTTTTATAACAGCTAAACCAAACGTTTCCAATGTACATTTCCACCTTTATATAGTGTAAAAAGGCATCCTGAAGCCTGGAAAGTCATTAATTTGATTGTCCAGTATTTCCTTCATGAGATATTGCAACACTTAGAAAAAGTGTACAGCGCCAGCAGACAATGAATTTTCAGCACTAAAAAAACGAAACTTCATTAACAGCTAAACTAATCGTTTCCAATGTAAATTTCCACCCTTATATAGTGTAAAAAGACATCCTGAAGCCTGGGCAGTCATTAATTTGATTGTCCAATATTTCCCTTATGAGATAATGCCTCTCATAGCAAATGTGTACAGCGCGAGCTGAAAATGCATTTACAGCACTAAAAAACCAAACTTTTATAACAGCTAAACCAAACGTTTCCAATGTAAATTTCCACCTTTATATAGTGTAGAAAGGCATCCTGAAGCCTGGAAAGTCATTAATTTGATTGTCCAGTATTTCCTTCATGAGATATTGCAACACTTAGAAAAAGTGTACAGCGCCAGCAGACAATGAATTTTCAGCACTAAAAAAACGAAACTTCATTAACAGCTAAACTAAACGTTTCCAATGTAAATTTCCACCTTTATATAGTGTAAAAAGACATCCTGAAGCCTGGGCAGCCATTAATTTGATTGTCCAATATTTCCCTTATGAGATAATGCCTCTCATAGCAAATGTGTACAGCGCGAGCTGAAAATGCATTTACAGCACTAAAAAACCAAACTTTTATAACAGCTAAACCAAACGTTTCCAATGTAAATTTCCACCTTTATATAGTGTAAAAAGACATCCTGAAGCCTGGGCAGTCATTAATTTGATTGTCCAATATTTCCCTTATGAGATAATGCCTCTCATAGCAAATGTGTACAGCGCGAGCTGAAAATGCATTTACAGCACTAAAAAACCAAACTTTTATAACAGCTAAACCAAACGTTTCCAATGTAAATTTCCACCTTTATATAGTGTAGAAAGGCATCCTGAAGCCTGGAAAGTCATTAATTTGATTGTCCAGTATTTCCTTCATGAGATATTGCAACACTTAGAAAAAGTGTACAGCGCCAGCAGACAATGAATTTTCAGCACTAAAAAAACGAAACTTCATTAACAGCTAAACCAAACGTTTCCAATGTAAATTTCCACATTTATAGAGTGTAAAAAGGCATCCTGAAGCCTGGGAAGTCATTAATTTGATTGTCCAGTATTTCCCTTATGAGATAATGCCTCACATAGCAAATGTGTACAGTGCGAGCTGAAAATGCATTTTCAGCACTAAAAAACCAAACTTTTATAACAGCTAAACCAAACGTTTCCAATGTAAATTTCCACCTTTATATAGTGTAAAAAGACATCCTGAAGCCTGGGCAGTCATTAATTAGATTGTCCAGTATTTCCCTTATGAGATAATGCCTCACATAGCAAATGTGTACAGCGCGAGCTGAAAATGCATTTTACAGCACTAAAAAACCAAACTTTTATAACAGCTAAACCAAACGTTTCCAATGTAAATTTCCACCTTTATATAGTGTAGAAAGGCATACTGAAGCCTGGGCAGTCATTAATTTGATTGTCCAATATTTCCCTTATGAGATAATGCCTCTCATAGCAAATGTGTACAGCGCGAGCTGAAAATGCATTTACAGCACTAAAAAACCAAACTTTTATAACAGCTAAACCAAACGTTTCCGATGTAAATTTCCACCTTTATATAGTGTAGAAAGGCATACTGAAGCCTGGAAAGTCATTAATTTGATTGTCCAGTATTTCCTTCATGAGATATTGCAACACTTAGAAAAAGTGTTCAGCGCCAGCAGACAATGAATTTTCAGCACTAAAAAAACGAAACTTCATTAACAGCTAAACTAAACGTTTCCAATGTATATTTCCACCTTTATATATTGTAAAAAGACATCCTGAAGCCTGGGCAGTCATTAATTTGATTGTCCAATATTTCCCTTATGAGATAATGCCTCTCATAGCAAATGTGTACAGCGCGAGCTGAAAATGCATTTACAGCACTAAAAAACCAAACTTTTATAACAGCTAAACCAAACGTTTCAAATGTAAATTTCCACCTTTATATAGTGTAGAAAGGCATCCTGAAGCCTGGAAAGTCATTAATTTGATTGTCCAGTATTTCCTTCATGAGATATTGCAACACTTAGAAAAAGTGTACAGCGCCAGCAGACAATGAATTTTCAGCACTAAAAAAACGAAACTTCATTAACAGCTAAACCAAACGTTTCCAATGTAAATTTCCACATTTATAGAGTGTAAAAAGGCATCCTGAAGCCTGGGAAGTCATTAATTTGATTGTCCAGTATTTCCCTTATGAGATAATGCCTCACATAGCAAATGTGTACAGTGCGAGCTGAAAATGCATTTTCAGCACTAAAAAACCAAACTTTTATAACAGCTAAACCAAACGTTTCCAAAGTAAATTTCCACCTTTATATAGTGTAAAAAGACATCCTGAAGCCTGGGCAGTCATTAATTTGATTGTCCAGTATTTCCCTTATGAGATAATGCCTCACATAGCAAATGTGTACAGCGCGAGCTGAAAATGCATTTACAGCACTAAAAAACCAAACTCTTATAACAGCTAAACCAAACGTTTCCAATGTAAATTTCCACCTTTATATAGTGTAAAAAGACATCCTGAAGCCTGGGCAGTCATTAATTTGATTGTCCAATATTTCCCTTATGAGATAATGCCTCTCATAGCAAATGTGTACAGCGCGAGCTGAAAATGCATTTACAGCACTAAAAAACCAAACTTTTATAACAGCAAAACCAAACGTTTCCAATGTAAATTTCCACCTTTATATAGTGTAGAAAGGCATCCTGAAGCCTGGAAAGTCATTAATTTGATTGTCCAGTATTTCCTTCATGAGATATTGCAACACTTAGAAAAAGTGTACAGCGCCAGCAGACAATGAATTTTCAGCACTAAAAAAACGAAACTTCATTAACAGCTAAACTAAACGTTTCCAATGTAAATTTCCACCCTTATATAGTGTAAAAAGGCATCCTGAAGCCTGGAAAGTCATTAATTTGATTGTCCAGTATTTCCTTCATGAGATATTGCAACACTTAGAAAAAGTGTACAGCGCCAGCAGACAATGAATTTTCAGCACTAAAAAAACGAAACTTCATTAACAGCTAAACCAAACGTTTCCAATGTAAAATTCCACATTTATAGAGTGTAAAAAGGCATCCTGAAGCCTGGGAAGTCATTAATTTGATTGTCCAGTATTTCCCTTATGAGATAATGCCTCACATAGCAAATGTGTACAGTGCGAGCTGAAAATGCATTTTCAGCACTAAAAAACCAAACTTTTATAACAGCTAAACCAAACGTTTCCAAAGTAAATTTCCACCTTTATATAGTGTAAAAAGACATCCTGAAGCCTGGGCAGTCATTAATTTGATTGTCCAGTATTTCCCTTATGAGATAATGCCTCACATAGCAAATGTGTACAGCGCGAGCTGAAAATGCATTTACAGCACTAAAAAACCAAACTTTTATAACAGCTAAACCAAACGTTTCCAATGTAAATTTCCACCTTTATATAGTGTAAAAAGACATCCTGAAGCCTGGGCAGTCATTAATTTGATTGTCCAATATTTCCCTTATGAGATAATGCCTCTCATAGCAAATGTGTACAGCGCGAGCTGAAAATGCATTTACAGCACTAAAAAACCAAACTTTTATAACAGCAAAACCAAACGTTTCAAATGTAAATTTCCACCTTTATATAGTGTAGAAAGGCATCCTGAAGCCTGGAAAGTCATTAATTTGATTGTCCAGTATTTCCTTCATGAGATATTGCAACACTTAGAAAAAGTGTACAGCGCCAGCAGACAATGAATTTTCAGCACTAAAAAAACGAAACTTCATTAACAGCTAAACCAAACGTTTCCAATGTAAATTTCCACATTTATAGAGTGTAAAAAGGCATCCTGGAGCCTGGGAAGTCATTAATTTGATTGTCCAGTATTTCCCTTATGAGATAATGCCTCACATAGCAAATGTGTACAGTGCGAGCTGAAAATGCATTTTCAGCACTAAAAAACCAAACTTTTATAACAGCTAAACCAAACGTTTCCAATGTACATTTCCACCTTTATATAGTGTAAAAAGGCATCCTGAAGCCTGGAAAGTCATTAATTTGATTGTCCAGTATTTCCTTCATGAGATATTGCAACACTTAGAAAAAGTGTACAGCGCCAGCAGACAATGAATTTTCAGCACTAAAAAAACGAAACTTCATTAACAGCTAAACTAATCGTTTCCAATGTAAATTTCCACCCTTATATAGTGTAAAAAGACATCCTGAAGCCTGGGCAGTCATTAATTTGATTGTCCAATATTTCCCTTATGAGATAATGCCTCTCATAGCAAATGTGTACAGCGCGAGCTGAAAATGCATTTACAGCACTAAAAAACCAAACTTTTATAACAGCTAAACCAAACGTTTCCAATGTAAATTTCCACCTTTATATAGTGTAGAAAGGCATCCTGAAGCCTGGAAAGTCATTAATTTGATTGTCCAGTATTTCCTTCATGAGATATTGCAACACTTAGAAAAAGTGTACAGCGCCAGCAGACAATGAATTTTCAGCACTAAAAAAACGAAACTTCATTAACAGCTAAACTAAACGTTTCCAATGTAAATTTCCACCTTTATATAGTGTAAAAAGACATCCTGAAGCCTGGGCAGCCATTAATTTGATTGTCCAATATTTCCCTTATGAGATAATGCCTCTCATAGCAAATGTGTACAGCGCGAGCTGAAAATGCATTTACAGCACTAAAAAACCAAACTCTTATAACAGCTAAACCAAACGTTTCCAATGTAAATTTCCACCTTTATATAGTGTAAAAAGACATCCTGAAGCCTGGGCAGTCATTAATTTGATTGTCCAATATTTCCCTTATGAGATAATGCCTCTCATAGCAAATGTGTACAGCGCGAGCTGAAAATGCATTTACAGCACTAAAAAACCAAACTTTTATAACAGCTAAACCAAACGTTTCCAATGTAAATTTCCACCTTTATATAGTGTAAAAAGACATCCTGAAGCCTGGGCAGTCATTAATTTGATTGTCCAATATTTCCCTTATGAGATAATGCCTCTCATAGCAAATGTGTACAGCGCGAGCTGAAAATGCATTTACAGCACTAAAAAACCAAACTTTTATAACAGCAAAACCAAACGTTTCAAATGTAAATTTCCACCTTTATATAGTGTAGAAAGGCATCCTGAAGCCTGGAAAGTCATTAATTTGATTGTCCAGTATTTCCTTCATGAGATATTGCAACACTTAGAAAAAGTGTACAGCGCCAGCAGACAATGAATTTTCAGCACTAAAAAAACGAAACTTCATTAACAGCTAAACCAAACGTTTCCAATGTAAAATTCCACATTTATAGAGTGTAAAAAGGCATCCTGAAGCCTGGGAAGTCATTAATTTGATTGTCCAGTATTTCCCTTATGAGATAATGCCTCACATAGCAAATGTGTACAGTGCGAGCTGAAAATGCATTTTCAGCACTAAAAAACCAAACTTTTATAACAGCTAAACCAAACGTTTCCAAAGTAAATTTCCACCTTTATATAGTGTAAAAAGACATCCTGAAGCCTGGGCAGTCATTAATTTGATTGTCCAGTATTTCCCTTATGAGATAATGCCTCACATAGCAAATGTGTACAGCGCGAGCTGAAAATGCATTTACAGCACTAAAAAACCAAACTTTTATAACAGCTAAACCAAACGTTTCCAATGTAAATTTCCACCTTTATATAGTGTAAAAAGACATCCTGAAGCCTGGGCAGTCATTAATTTGATTGTCCAATATTTCCCTTATGAGATAATGCCTCTCATAGCAAATGTGTACAGCGCGAGCTGAAAATGCATTTACAGCACTAAAAAACCAAACTTTTATAACAGCAAAACCAAACGTTTCAAATGTAAATTTCCACCTTTATATAGTGTAGAAAGGCATCCTGAAGCCTGGAAAGTCATTAATTTGATTGTCCAGTATTTCCTTCATGAGATATTGCAACACTTAGAAAAAGTGTACAGCGCCAGCAGACAATGAATTTTCAGCACTAAAAAAACGAAACTTCATTAACAGCTAAACCAAACGTTTCCAATGTAAATTTCCACATTTATAGAGTGTAAAAAGGCATCCTGGAGCCTGGGAAGTCATTAATTTGATTGTCCAGTATTTCCCTTATGAGATAATGCCTCACATAGCAAATGTGTACAGTGCGAGCTGAAAATGCATTTTCAGCACTAAAAAACCAAACTTTTATAACAGCTAAACCAAACGTTTCCAATGTACATTTCCACCTTTATATAGTGTAAAAAGGCATCCTGAAGCCTGGAAAGTCATTAATTTGATTGTCCAGTATTTCCTTCATGAGATATTGCAACACTTAGAAAAAGTGTACAGCGCCAGCAGACAATGAATTTTCAGCACTAAAAAAACGAAACTTCATTAACAGCTAAACTAATCGTTTCCAATGTAAATTTCCACCCTTATATAGTGTAAAAAGACATCCTGAAGCCTGGGCAGTCATTAATTTGATTGTCCAATATTTCCCTTATGAGATAATGCCTCTCATAGCAAATGTGTACAGCGCGAGCTGAAAATGCATTTACAGCACTAAAAAACCAAACTTTTATAACAGCTAAACCAAACGTTTCCAATGTAAATTTCCACCTTTATATAGTGTAGAAAGGCATCCTGAAGCCTGGAAAGTCATTAATTTGATTGTCCAGTATTTCCTTCATGAGATATTGCAACACTTAGAAAAAGTGTACAGCGCCAGCAGACAATGAATTTTCAGCACTAAAAAAACGAAACTTCATTAACAGCTAAACTAAACGTTTCCAATGTAAATTTCCACCTTTATATAGTGTAAAAAGACATCCTGAAGCCTGGGCAGCCATTAATTTGATTGTCCAATATTTCCCTTATGAGATAATGCCTCTCATAGCAAATGTGTACAGCGCGAGCTGAAAATGCATTTACAGCACTAAAAAACCAAACTTTTATAACAGCTAAACCAAACGTTTCCAATGTAAATTTCCACCTTTATATAGTGTAAAAAGACATCCTGAAGCCTGGGCAGTCATTAATTTGATTGTCCAATATTTCCCTTATGAGATAATGCCTCTCATAGCAAATGTGTACAGCGCGAGCTGAAAATGCATTTACAGCACTAAAAAACCAAACTTTTATAACAGCTAAACCAAACGTTTCCAATGTAAATTTCCACCTTTATATAGTGTAGAAAGGCATCCTGAAGCCTGGAAAGTCATTAATTTGATTGTCCAGTATTTCCTTCATGAGATATTGCAACACTTAGAAAAAGTGTACAGCGCCAGCAGACAATGAATTTTCAGCACTAAAAAAACGAAACTTCATTAACAGCTAAACCAAACGTTTCCAATGTAAATTTCCACATTTATAGAGTGTAAAAAGGCATCCTGAAGCCTGGGAAGTCATTAATTTGATTGTCCAGTATTTCCCTTATGAGATAATGCCTCACATAGCAAATGTGTACAGTGCGAGCTGAAAATGCATTTTCAGCACTAAAAAACCAAACTTTTATAACAGCTAAACCAAACGTTTCCAATGTAAATTTCCACCTTTATATAGTGTAAAAAGACATCCTGAAGCCTGGGCAGTCATTAATTAGATTGTCCAGTATTTCCCTTATGAGATAATGCCTCACATAGCAAATGTGTACAGCGCGAGCTGAAAATGCATTTTACAGCACTAAAAAACCAAACTTTTATAACAGCTAAACCAAACGTTTCCAATGTAAATTTCCACCTTTATATAGTGTAGAAAGGCATACTGAAGCCTGGGCAGTCATTAATTTGATTGTCCAATATTTCCCTTATGAGATAATGCCTCTCATAGCAAATGTGTACAGCGCGAGCTGAAAATGCATTTACAGCACTAAAAAACCAAACTTTTATAACAGCTAAACCAAACGTTTCCGATGTAAATTTCCACCTTTATATAGTGTAGAAAGGCATACTGAAGCCTGGAAAGTCATTAATTTGATTGTCCAGTATTTCCTTCATGAGATATTGCAACACTTAGAAAAAGTGTTCAGCGCCAGCAGACAATGAATTTTCAGCACTAAAAAAACGAAACTTCATTAACAGCTAAACTAAACGTTTCCAATGTATATTTCCACCTTTATATAGTGTAAAAAGACATCCTGAAGCCTGGGCAGTCATTAATTTGATTGTCCAATATTTCCCTTATGAGATAATGCCTCTCATAGCAAATGTGTACAGCGCGAGCTGAAAATGCATTTACAGCACTAAAAAACCAAACTTTTATAACAGCTAAACCAAACGTTTCAAATGTAAATTTCCACCTTTATATAGTGTAGAAAGGCATCCTGAAGCCTGGAAAGTCATTAATTTGATTGTCCAGTATTTCCTTCATGAGATATTGCAACACTTAGAAAAAGTGTACAGCGCCAGCAGACAATGAATTTTCAGCACTAAAAAAACGAAACTTCATTAACAGCTAAACCAAACGTTTCCAATGTAAATTTCCACATTTATAGAGTGTAAAAAGGCATCCTGAAGCCTGGGAAGTCATTAATTTGATTGTCCAGTATTTCCCTTATGAGATAATGCCTCACATAGCAAATGTGTACAGTGCGAGCTGAAAATGCATTTTCAGCACTAAAAAACCAAACTTTTATAACAGCTAAACCAAACGTTTCCAAAGTAAATTTCCACCTTTATATAGTGTAAAAAGACATCCTGAAGCCTGGGCAGTCATTAATTTGATTGTCCAGTATTTCCCTTATGAGATAATGCCTCACATAGCAAATGTGTACAGCGCGAGCTGAAAATGCATTTACAGCACTAAAAAACCAAACTTTTATAACAGCTAAACCAAACGTTTCCAATGTAAATTTCCACCTTTATATAGTGTAAAAAGACATCCTGAAGCCTGGGCAGTCATTAATTTGATTGTCCAATATTTCCCTTATGAGATAATGCCTCTCATAGCAAATGTGTACAGCGCGAGCTGAAAATGCATTTACAGCACTAAAAAACCAAACTTTCATAACAGCAAAACCAAACGTTTCCAATGTAAATTTCCACCTTTATATAGTGTAGAAAGGCATCCTGAAGCCTGGAAAGTCATTAATTTGATTGTCCAGTATTTCCTTCATGAGATATTGCAACACTTAGAAAAAGTGTACAGCGCCAGCAGACAATGAATTTTCAGCACTAAAAAAACGAAACTTCATTAACAGCTAAACCAAACGTTTCCAATGTAAAATTCCACATTTATAGAGTGTAAAAAGGCATCCTGAAGCCTGGGAAGTCATTAATTTTATTGTCCAGTATTTCCCTTATGAGATAATGCCTCACATAGCAAATGTGTACAGTGCGAGCTGAAAATGCATTTTCAGCACTAAAAAACCAAACTTTTATAACAGCTAAACCAAACGTTTCCAATGTACATTTCCACCTTTAGATAGTGTAAAAAGGCATCCTGAAGCCTGGAAAGTCATTAATTTGATTGTCCAGTATTTCCTTCATGAGATATTGCAACACTTAGAAAAAGTGTACAGCGCCAGCAGACAATGAATTTTCAGCACTAAAAAAACGAAACTTCATTAACAGCTAAACTAAACGTTTCCAATGTAAATTTCCACCCTTATATAGTGTAAAAAGACATCCTGAAGCCTGGGCAGTCATTAATTTGATTGTCCAATATTTCCCTTATGAGATAATGCCTCTCATAGCAAATGTGTACAGCGCGAGCTGAAAATGCATTTACAGCACTAAAAAACCAAACTTTTATAACAGCTAAACCAAACGTTTCCAATGTAAATTTCCACCTTTATATAGTGTAGAAAGGCATCCTGAAGCCTGGAAAGTCATTAATTTGATTGTCCAGTATTTCCTTCATGAGATATTGCAACACTTAGAAAAAGTGTACAGCGCCAGCAGACAATGAATTTTCAGCACTAAAAAAACGAAACTTCATTAACAGCTAAACTAAACGTTTCCAATGTAAATTTCCACATTTATAGAGTGTAAAAAGGCATCCTGGAGCCTGGGAAGTCATTAATTTGATTGTCCAGTATTTCCCTTATGAGATAATGCCTCACATAGCAAATGTGTACAGTGCGAGCTGAAAATGCATTTTCAGCACTAAAAAACCAAACTTTTATAACAGCTAAACCAAACGTTTCCAATGTACATTTCCACCTTTATATAGTGTAAAAAGGCATCCTGAAGCCTGGAAAGTCATTAATTTGATTGTCCAGTATTTCCTTCATGAGATATTGCAACACTTAGAAAAAGTGTACAGCGCCAGCAGACAATGAATTTTCAGCACTAAAAAAACGAAACTTCATTAACAGCTAAACTAATCGTTTCCAATGTAAATTTCCACCCTTATATAGTGTAAAAAGACATCCTGAAGCCTGGGCAGTCATTAATTTGATTGTCCAATATTTCCCTTATGAGATAATGCCTCTCATAGCAAATGTGTACAGCGCGAGCTGAAAATGCATTTACAGCACTAAAAAACCAAACTTTTATAACAGCTAAACCAAACGTTTCCAATATAAATTTACACCTTTATATAGTGTAGAAAGGCATCCTGAAGCCTGGAAAGTCATTAATTTGATTGTCCAGTATTTCCTTCATGAGATATTGCAACACTTAGAAAAAGTGTACAGCGCCAGCAGACAATGAATTTTCAGCACTAAAAAAACGAAACTTCATTAACAGCTAAACTAAACGTTTCCAATGTAAATTTCCACCTTTATATAGTGTAAAAAGACATCCTGAAGCCTGGGCAGCCATTAATTTGATTGTCCAATATTTCCCTTATGAGATAATGCCTCTCATAGCAAATGTGTACAGCGCGAGCTGAAAATGCATTTACAGCACTAAAAAACCAAACTTTTATAACAGCTAAACCAAACGTTTCCAATGTAAATTTCCACCTTTATATAGTGTAAAAAGACATCCTGAAGCCTGGGCAGTCATTAATTTGATTGTCCAATATTTCCCTTATGAGATAATGCCTCTCATAGCAAATGTGTACAGCGCGAGCTGAAAATGCATTTACAGCACTAAAAAACCAAACTTTTATAACAGCTAAACCAAACGTTTCCAATGTAAATTTCCACCTTTATATAGTGTAGAAAGGCATCCTGAAGCCTGGAAAGTCATTAATTTGATTGTCCAGTATTTCCTTCATGAGATATTGCAACACTTAGAAAAAGTGTACAGCGCCAGCAGACAATGAATTTTCAGCACTAAAAAAACGAAACTTCATTAACAGCTAAACCAAACGTTTCCAATGTAAATTTCCACATTTATAGAGTGTAAAAAGGCATCCTGAAGCCTGGGAAGTCATTAATTTGATTGTCCAGTATTTCCCTTATGAGATAATGCCTCACATAGCAAATGTGTACAGTGCGAGCTGAAAATGCATTTTCAGCACTAAAAAACCAAACTTTTATAACAGCTAAACCAAACGTTTCCAATGTAAATTTCCACCTTTATATAGTGTAAAAAGACATCCTGAAGCCTGGGCAGTCATTAATTAGATTGTCCAGTATTTCCCTTATGAGATAATGCCTCACATAGCAAATGTGTACAGCGCGAGCTGAAAATGCATTTTACAGCACTAAAAAACCAAACTTTTATAACAGCTAAACCAAACGTTTCCAATGTAAATTTCCACCTTTATATAGTGTAAAAAGACATCCTGAAGCCTGGGCAGTCATTAATTTGATTGTCCAATATTTCCCTTATGAGATAATGCCTCTCATAGCAAATGTGTACAGCGCGAGCTGAAAATGCATTTACAGCACTAAAAAACCAAACTTTTATAACAGCTAAACCAAACGTTTCCAATGTAAATTTCCACCTTTATATAGTGTAGAAAGGCATACTGAAGCCTGGAAAGTCATTAATTTGATTGTCCAGTATTTCCTTCATGAGATATTGCAACACTTAGAAAAAGTGTTCAGCGCCAGCAGACAATGAATTTTCAGCACTAAAAAAACGAAACTTCATTAACAGCTAAACTAAACGTTTCCAATGTATATTTCCACCTTTATATAGTGTAAAAAGACATCCTGAAGCCTGGGCAGTCATTAATTTGATTGTCCAATATTTCCCTTATGAGATAATGCCTCTCATAGCAAATGTGTACAGCGCGAGCTGAAAATGCATTTACAGCACTAAAAAAACAAACTTTTATAACAGCTAAACCAAACGTTTCAAATGTAAATTTCCACCTTTATATAGTGTAGAAAGGCATCCTGAAGCCTGGAAAGTCATTAATTTGATTGTCCAGTATTTCCTTCATGAGATATTGCAACACTTAGAAAAAGTGTACAGCGCCAGCAGACAATGAATTTTCAGCACTAAAAAAACGAAACTTCATTAACAGCTAAACCAAACGTTTCCAATGTAAATTTCCACATTTATAGAGTGTAAAAAGGCATCCTGAAGCCTGGGAAGTCATTAATTTGATTGTCCAGTATTTCCCTTATGAGATAATGCCTCACATAGCAAATGTGTACAGTGCGAGCTGAAAATGCATTTTCAGCACTAAAAAACCAAACTTTTATAACAGCTAAACCAAACGTTTCCAATGTACATTTCCACCTTTATATAGTGTAAAAAGACATCCTGAAGCCTGCGCAGTCATTAATTTTATTGTCCAGTATTTCCCTTTTGAGATAATGCCTCACATAGCAAATGTGTACAGTGCGAGCTGAAAATGCATTTTCAGCACTAAAAAACCAAACTTTTATAACAGCTAAACCAAACGTTTCCAATGTAAATTTCCACCTTTATATAGTGTAGAAAGGCATCCTGAAGCCTGGAAAGTCATTAATTTGATTGTCCAGTATTTCCTTCATGAGATATTGCAACACTTAGAAAAAGTGTACAGCGCCAGCAGACAATGAATTTTCAGCACTAAAAAAACGAAACTTCATTAACAGCTAAACCAAACGTTTCCAATGTAAATTTCCACATTTATAGAGTGTAAAAAGGCATCCTGAAGCCTGGGAAGTCATTAATTTGATTGTCCAGTATTTCCCTTATGAGATAATGCCTCACATAGCAAATGTGTACAGTGCGAGCTGAAAATGCATTTTCAGCACTAAAAAACCAAACTTTTATAACAGCTAAACCAAACGTTTCCAAAGTAAATTTCCACCTTTATATAGTGTAAAAAGACATCCTGAAGCCTGGGCAGTCATTAATTTGATTGTCCAGTATTTCCCTTATGAGATAATGCCTCACATAGCAAATGTGTACAGCGCGAGCTGAAAATGCATTTACAGCACTAAAAAACCAAACTTTTATAACAGCTAAACCAAACGTTTCCAATGTAAATTTCCACCTTTATATAGTGTAAAAAGACATCCTGAAGCCTGGGCAGTCATTAATTTGATTGTCCAATATTTCCCTTATGAGATAATGCCTCTCATAGCAAATGTGTACAGCGCGAGCTGAAAATGCATTTACAGCACTAAAAAACCAAACTTTTATAACAGCAAAACCAAACGTTTCAAATGTAAATTTCCACCTTTATATAGTGTAGAAAGGCATCCTGAAGCCTGGAAAGTCATTAATTTGATTGTCCAGTATTTCCTTCATGAGATATTGCAACACTTAGAAAAAGTGTACAGCGCCAGCAGACAATGAATTTTCAGCACTAAAAAAACGAAACTTCATTAACAGCTAAACCAAACGTTTCCAATGTAAATTTCCACATTTATAGAGTGTAAAAAGGCATCCTGGAGCCTGGGAAGTCATTAATTTGATTGTCCAGTATTTCCCTTATGAGATAATGCCTCACATAGCAAATGTGTACAGTGCGAGCTGAAAATGCATTTTCAGCACTAAAAAACCAAACTTTTATAACAGCTAAACCAAACGTTTCCAATGTACATTTCCACCTTTATATAGTGTAAAAAGGCATCCTGAAGCCTGGAAAGTCATTAATTTGATTGTCCAGTATTTCCTTCATGAGATATTGCAACACTTAGAAAAAGTGTACAGCGCCAGCAGACAATGAATTTTCAGCACTAAAAAAACGAAACTTCATTAACAGCTAAACTAATCGTTTCCAATGTAAATTTCCACCCTTATATAGTGTAAAAAGACATCCTGAAGCCTGGGCAGTCATTAATTTGATTGTCCAATATTTCCCTTATGAGATAATGCCTCTCATAGCAAATGTGTACAGCGCGAGCTGAAAATGCATTTACAGCACTAAAAAACCAAACTTTTATAACAGCTAAACCAAACGTTTCCAATGTAAATTTCCACCTTTATATAGTGTAGAAAGGCATCCTGAAGCCTGGAAAGTCATTAATTTGATTGTCCAGTATTTCCTTCATGAGATATTGCAACACTTAGAAAAAGTGTACAGCGCCAGCAGACAATGAATTTTCAGCACTAAAAAAACGAAACTTCATTAACAGCTAAACTAAACGTTTCCAATGTAAATTTCCACCTTTATATAGTGTAAAAAGACATCCTGAAGCCTGGGCAGCCATTAATTTGATTGTCCAATATTTCCCTTATGAGATAATGCCTCTCATAGCAAATGTGTACAGCGCGAGCTGAAAATGCATTTACAGCACTAAAAAACCAAACTTTTATAACAGCTAAACCAAACGTTTCCAATGTAAATTTCCACCTTTATATAGTGTAAAAAGACATCCTGAAGCCTGGGCAGTCATTAATTTGATTGTCCAATATTTCCCTTATGAGATAATGCCTCTCATAGCAAATGTGTACAGCGCGAGCTGAAAATGCATTTACAGCACTAAAAAACCAAACTTTTATAACAGCTAAACCAAACGTTTCCAATGTAAATTTCCACCTTTATATAGTGTAGAAAGGCATCCTGAAGCCTGGAAAGTCATTAATTTGATTGTCCAGTATTTCCTTCATGAGATATTGCAACACTTAGAAAAAGTGTACAGCGCCAGCAGACAATGAATTTTCAGCACTAAAAAAACGAAACTTCATTAACAGCTAAACCAAACGTTTCCAATGTAAATTTCCACATTTATAGAGTGTAAAAAGGCATCCTGAAGCCTGGGAAGTCATTAATTTGATTGTCCAGTATTTCCCTTATGAGATAATGCCTCACATAGCAAATGTGTACAGTGCGAGCTGAAAATGCATTTTCAGCACTAAAAAACCAAACTTTTATAACAGCTAAACCAAACGTTTCCAATGTAAATTTCCACCTTTATATAGTGTAAAAAGACATCCTGAAGCCTGGGCAGTCATTAATTAGATTGTCCAGTATTTCCCTTATGAGATAATGCCTCACATAGCAAATGTGTACAGCGCGAGCTGAAAATGCATTTTACAGCACTAAAAAACCAAACTTTTATAACAGCTAAACCAAACGTTTCCAATGTAAATTTCCACCTTTATATAGTGTAGAAAGGCATACTGAAGCCTGGGCAGTCATTAATTTGATTGTCCAATATTTCCCTTATGAGATAATGCCTCTCATAGCAAATGTGTACAGCGCGAGCTGAAAATGCATTTACAGCACTAAAAAACCAAACTTTTATAACAGCTAAACCAAACGTTTCCGATGTAAATTTCCACCTTTATATAGTGTAGAAAGGCATACTGAAGCCTGGAAAGTCATTAATTTGATTGTCCAGTATTTCCTTCATGAGATATTGCAACACTTAGAAAAAGTGTTCAGCGCCAGCAGACAATGAATTTTCAGCACTAAAAAAACGAAACTTCATTAACAGCTAAACTAAACGTTTCCAATGTATATTTCCACCTTTATATAGTGTAAAAAGACATCCTGAAGCCTGGGCAGTCATTAATTTGATTGTCCAATATTTCCCTTATGAGATAATGCCTCTCATAGCAAATGTGTACAGCGCGAGCTGAAAATGCATTTACAGCACTAAAAAACCAAACTTTTATAACAGCTAAACCAAACGTTTCAAATGTAAATTTCCACCTTTATATAGTGTAGAAAGGCATCCTGAAGCCTGGAAAGTCATTAATTTGATTGTCCAGTATTTCCTTCATGAGATATTGCAACACTTAGAAAAAGTGTACAGCGCCAGCAGACAATGAATTTTCAGCACTAAAAAAACGAAACTTCATTAACAGCTAAACCAAACGTTTCCAATGTAAATTTCCACATTTATAGAGTGTAAAAAGGCATCCTGAAGCCTGGGAAGTCATTAATTTGATTGTCCAGTATTTCCCTTATGAGATAATGCCTCACATAGCAAATGTGTACAGTGCGAGCTGAAAATGCATTTTCAGCACTAAAAAACCAAACTTTTATAACAGCTAAACCAAACGTTTCCAAAGTAAATTTCCACCTTTATATAGTGTAAAAAGACATCCTGAAGCCTGGGCAGTCATTAATTTGATTGTCCAGTATTTCCCTTATGAGATAATGCCTCACATAGCAAATGTGTACAGCGCGAGCTGAAAATGCATTTACAGCACTAAAAAACCAAACTCTTATAACAGCTAAACCAAACGTTTCCAATGTAAATTTCCACCTTTATATAGTGTAAAAAGACATCCTGAAGCCTGGGCAGTCATTAATTTGATTGTCCAATATTTCCCTTATGAGATAATGCCTCTCATAGCAAATGTGTACAGCGCGAGCTGAAAATGCATTTACAGCACTAAAAAACCAAACTTTTATAACAGCAAAACCAAACGTTTCCAATGTAAATTTCCACCTTTATATAGTGTAGAAAGGCATCCTGAAGCCTGGAAAGTCATTAATTTGATTGTCCAGTATTTCCTTCATGAGATATTGCAACACTTAGAAAAAGTGTACAGCGCCAGCAGACAATGAATTTTCAGCACTAAAAAAACGAAACTTCATTAACAGCTAAACCAAACGTTTCCAATGTAAAATTCCACATTTATAGAGTGTAAAAAGGCATCCTGAAGCCTGGGAAGTCATTAATTTTATTGTCCAGTATTTCCCTTATGAGATAATGCCTCACATAGCAAATGTGTACAGTGCGAGCTGAAAATGCATTTTCAGCACTAAAAAACCAAACTTTTATAACAGCTAAACCAAACGTTTCCAATGTACATTTCCACCTTTATATAGTGTAAAAAGGCATCCTGAAGCCTGGAAAGTCATTAATTTGATTGTCCAGTATTTCCTTCATGAGATATTGCAACACTTAGAAAAAGTGTACAGCGCCAGCAGACAATGAATTTTCAGCACTAAAAAAACGAAACTTCATTAACAGCTAAACTAAACGTTTCCAATGTAAATTTCCACCCTTATATAGTGTAAAAAGGCATCCTGAAGCCTGGAAAGTCATTAATTTGATTGTCCAGTATTTCCTTCATGAGATATTGCAACACTTAGAAAAAGTGTACAGCGCCAGCAGACAATGAATTTTCAGCACTAAAAAAACGAAACTTCATTAACAGCTAAACCAAACGTTTCCAATGTAAATTTCCACATTTATAGAGTGTAAAAAGGCATCCTGAAGCCTGGGAAGTCATTAATTTGATTGTCCAGTATTTCCCTTATGAGATAATGCCTCACATAGCAAATGTGTACAGTGCGAGCTGAAAATGCATTTTCAGCACTAAAAAACCAAACTTTTATAACAGCTAAACCAAACGTTTCCAAAGTAAATTTCCACCTTTATATAGTGTAAAAAGACATCCTGAAGCCTGGGCAGTCATTAATTTGATTGTCCAGTATTTCCCTTATGAGATAATGCCTCACATAGCAAATGTGTACAGCGCGAGCTGAAAATGCATTTACAGCACTAAAAAACCAAACTCTTATAACAGCTAAACCAAACGTTTCCAATGTAAATTTCCACCTTTATATAGTGTAAAAAGACATCCTGAAGCCTGGGCAGTCATTAATTTGATTGTCCAATATTTCCCTTATGAGATAATGCCTCTCATAGCAAATGTGTACAGCGCGAGCTGAAAATGCATTTACAGCACTAAAAAACCAAACTTTTATAACAGCAAAACCAAACGTTTCCAATGTAAATTTCCACCTTTATATAGTGTAGAAAGGCATCCTGAAGCCTGGAAAGTCATTAATTTGATTGTCCAGTATTTCCTTCATGAGATATTGCAACACTTAGAAAAAGTGTACAGCGCCAGCAGACAATGAATTTTCAGCACTAAAAAAACGAAACTTCATTAACAGCTAAACCAAACGTTTCCAATGTAAAATTCCACATTTATAGAGTGTAAAAAGGCATCCTGAAGCCTGGGAAGTCATTAATTTTATTGTCCAGTATTTCCCTTATGAGATAATGCCTCACATAGCAAATGTGTACAGTGCGAGCTGAAAATGCATTTTCAGCACTAAAAAACCAAACTTTTATAACAGCTAAACCAAACGTTTCCAATGTACATTTCCACCTTTATATAGTGTAAAAAGGCATCCTGAAGCCTGGAAAGTCATTAATTTGATTGTCCAGTATTTCCTTCATGAGATATTGCAACACTTAGAAAAAGTGTACAGCGCCAGCAGACAATGAATTTTCAGCACTAAAAAAACGAAACTTCATTAACAGCTAAACTAAACGTTTCCAATGTAAATTTCCACCCTTATATAGTGTAAAAAGGCATCCTGAAGCCTGGAAAGTCATTAATTTGATTGTCCAGTATTTCCTTCATGAGATATTGCAACACTTAGAAAAAGTGTACAGCGCCAGCAGACAATGAATTTTCAGCACTAAAAAAACGAAACTTCATTAACAGCTAAACCAAACGTTTCCAATGTAAAATTCCACATTTATAGAGTGTAAAAAGGCATCCTGAAGCCTGGGAAGTCATTAATTTGATTGTCCAGTATTTCCCTTATGAGATAATGCCTCACATAGCAAATGTGTACAGTGCGAGCTGAAAATGCATTTTCAGCACTAAAAAACCAAACTTTTATAACAGCTAAACCAAACGTTTCCAAAGTAAATTTCCACCTTTATATAGTGTAAACAGACATCCTGAAGCCTGGGCAGTCATTAATTTGATTGTCCAGTATTTCCCTTATGAGATAATGCCTCACATAGCAAATGTGTACAGCGCGAGCTGAAAATGCATTTACAGCACTAAAAAACCAAACTTTTATAACAGCTAAACCAAACGTTTCCAATGTAAATTTCCACCTTTATATAGTGTAAAAAGACATCCTGAAGCCTGGGCAGTCATTAATTTGATTGTCCAATATTTCCCTTATGAGATAATGCCTCTCATAGCAAATGTGTACAGCGCGAGCTGAAAATGCATTTACAGCACTAAAAAACCAAACTTTTATAACAGCTAAACCAAACGTTTCCAATGTAAATTTCCACCTTTATATAGTGTAGAAAGGCATCCTGAAGCCTGGAAAGTCATTAATTTGATTGTCCAGTATTTCCTTCATGAGATATTGCAACACTTAGAAAAAGTGTACAGCGCCAGCAGACAATGAATTTTCAGCACTAAAAAAACGAAACTTCATTAACAGCTAAACCAAACGTTTCCAATGTAAATTTCCACATTTATAGAGTGTAAAAAGGCATCCTGAAGCCTGGGAAGTCATTAATTTGATTGTCCAGTATTTCCCTTATGAGATAATGCCTCACATAGCAAATGTGTACAGTGCGAGCTGAAAATGCATTTTCAGCACTAAAAAACCAAACTTTTATAACAGCTAAACCAAACGTTTCCAATGTAAATTTCCACCTTTATATAGTGTAAAAAGACATCCTGAAGCCTGGGCAGTCATTAATTAGATTGTCCAGTATTTCCCTTATGAGATAATGCCTCACATAGCAAATGTGTACAGCGCGAGCTGAAAATGCATTTTACAGCACTAAAAAACCAAACTTTTATAACAGCTAAACCAAACGTTTCCAATGTAAATTTCCACCTTTATATAGTGTAGAAAGGCATACTGAAGCCTGGGCAGTCATTAATTTGATTGTCCAATATTTCCCTTATGAGATAATGCCTCTCATAGCAAATGTGTACAGCGCGAGCTGAAAATGCATTTACAGCACTAAAAAACCAAACTTTTATAACAGCTAAACCAAACGTTTCCGATGTAAATTTCCCCCTTTATATAGTGTAGAAAGGCATACTGAAGCCTGGAAAGTCATTAATTTGATTGTCCAGTATTTCCTTCATGAGATATTGCAACACTTAGAAAAAGTGTTCAGCGCCAGCAGACAATGAATTTTCAGCACTAAAAAAACGAAACTTCATTAACAGCTAAACTAAACGTTTCCAATGTATATTTCCACCTTTATATAGTGTAAAAAGACATCCTGAAGCCTGGGCAGTCATTAATTTGATTGTCCAATATTTCCCTTATGAGATAATGCCTCTCATAGCAAATGTGTACAGCGCGAGCTGAAAATGCATTTACAGCACTAAAAAACCAAACTTTTATAACAGCTAAACCAAACGTTTCAAATGTAAATTTCCACCTTTATATAGTGTAGAAAGGCATCCTGAAGCCTGGAAAGTCATTAATTTGATTGTCCAGTATTTCCTTCATGAGATATTGCAACACTTAGAAAAAGTGTACAGCGCCAGCAGACAATGAATTTTCAGCACTAAAAAAACGAAACTTCATTAACAGCTAAACCAAACGTTTCCAATGTAAATTTCCACATTTATAGAGTGTAAAAAGGCATCCTGAAGCCTGGGAAGTCATTAATTTGATTGTCCAGTATTTCCCTTATGAGATAATGCCTCACATAGCAAATGTGTACAGTGCGAGCTGAAAATGCATTTTCAGCACTAAAAAACCAAACTTTTATAACAGCTAAACCAAACGTTTCCAAAGTAAATTTCCACCTTTATATAGTGTAAAAAGACATCCTGAAGCCTGGGCAGTCATTAATTTGATTGTCCAGTATTTCCCTTATGAGATAATGCCTCACATAGCAAATGTGTACAGCGCGAGCTGAAAATGCATTTACAGCACTAAAAAACCAAACTTTTATAACAGCTAAACCAAACGTTTCCAATGTAAATTTCCACCTTTATATAGTGTAAAAAGACATCCTGAAGCCTGGGCAGTCATTAATTTGATTGTCCAATATTTCCCTTATGAGATAATGCCTCTCATAGCAAATGTGTACAGCGCGAGCTGAAAATGCATTTACAGCACTAAAAAACCAAACTTTTATAACAGCAAAACCAAACGTTTCCAATGTAAATTTCCACCTTTATATAGTGTAGAAAGGCATCCTGAAGCCTGGAAAGTCATTAATTTGATTGTCCAGTATTTCCTTCATGAGATATTGCAACACTTAGAAAAAGTGTACAGCGCCAGCAGACAATGAATTTTCAGCACTAAAAAAACGAAACTTCATTAACAGCTAAACCAAACGTTTCCAATGTAAAATTCCACATTTATAGAGTGTAAAAAGGCATCCTGAAGCCTGGGAAGTCATTAATTTTATTGTCCAGTATTTCCCTTATGAGATAATGCCTCACATAGCAAATGTGTACAGTGCGAGCTGAAAATGCATTTTCAGCACTAAAAAACCAAACTTTTATAACAGCTAAACCAAACGTTTCCAATGTACATTTCCACCTTTATATAGTGTAAAAAGGCATCCTGAAGCCTGGAAAGTCATTAATTTGATTGTCCAGTATTTCCTTCATGAGATATTGCAACACTTAGAAAAAGTGTACAGCCCCAGCAGACAATGAATTTTCAGCACTAAAAAAACGAAACTTCATTAACAGCTAAACTAAACGTTTCCAATGTAAATTTCCACCCTTATATAGTGTAAAAAGACATCCTGAAGCCTGGGCAGTCATTAATTTGATTGTCCAATATTTCCCTTATGAGATAATGCCTCTCATAGCAAATGTGTACAGCGCGAGCTGAAAATGCATTTACAGCACTAAAAAACCAAACTTTTATAACAGCTAAACCAAACGTTTCCAATGTAAATTTCCACCTTTATATAGTGTAGAAAGGCATCCTGAAGCCTGGAAAGTCATTAATTTGATTGTCCAGTATTTCCTTCATGAGATATTGCAACACTTAGAAAAAGTGTACAGCGCCAGCAGACAATGAATTTTCAGCACTAAAAAAACGAAACTTCATTAACAGCTAAACTAAACGTTTCCAATGTAAATTTCCACCTTTATATAGTGTAAAAAGGCATCCTGGAGCCTGGGAAGTCATTAATTTGATTGTCCAGTATTTCCCTTATGAGATAATGCCTCACATAGCAAATGTGTACAGTGCGAGCTGAAAATGCATTTTCAGCACTAAAAAACCAAACTTTTATAACAGCTAAACCAAACGTTTCCAATGTACATTTCCACCTTTATATAGTGTAAAAAGGCATCCTGAAGCCTGGAAAGTCATTAATTTGATTGTCCAGTATTTCCTTCATGAGATATTGCAACACTTAGAAAAAGTGTACAGCGCCAGCAGACAATGAATTTTCAGCACTAAAAAAACGAAACTTCATTAACAGCTAAACTAAACGTTTCCAATGTAAATTTCCACCCTTATATAGTGTAAAAAGACATCCTGAAGCCTGGGCAGTCATTAATTTGATTGTCCAATATTTCCCTTATGAGATAATGCCTCACATAGCAAATGTGTACAGTGCGAGCTGAAAATGCATTTTCAGCACTAAAAAACCAAACTTTTATAACAGCTAAACCAAACGTTTCCAATGTAAATTTCCACCTTTATATAGTGTAAAAAGACATCCTGAAGCCTGGGCAGTCATTAATTTGATTGTCCAATATTTCCCTTATGAGATAATGCCTCTCATAGCAAATGTGTACAGCGCGAGCTGAAAATGCATTTACAGCACTAAAAAACCAAACTTTTATAACAGCTAAACCAAACGTTTCCAATGTAAATTTCCACCTTTATATAGTGTAGAAAGGCATCCTGAAGCCTGGAAAGTCATTAATTTGATTGTCCAGTATTTCCTTCATGAGATATTGCAACACTTAGAAAAAGTGTACAGCGCCAGCAGACAATGAATTTTCAGCACTAAAAAAACGAAACTTCATTAACAGCTAAACCAAACGTTTCCAATGTAAATTTCCACATTTATAGAGTGTAAAAAGGCATCCTGAAGCCTGGGAAGTCATTAATTTGATTGTCCAGTATTTCCCTTATGAGATAATGCCTCACATAGCAAATGTGTACAGTGCGAGCTGAAAATGCATTTTCAGCACTAAAAAACCAAACTTTTATAACAGCTAAACCAAACGTTTCCAATGTAAATTTCCACCTTTATATAGTGTAAAAAGACATCCTGAAGCCTGGGCAGTCATTAATTAGATTGTCCAGTATTTCCCTTATGAGATAATGCCTCACATAGCAAATGTGTACAGCGCGAGCTGAAAATGCATTTTACAGCACTAAAAAACCAAACTTTTATAACAGCTAAACCAAACGTTTCCAATGTAAATTTCCACCTTTATATAGTGTAGAAAGGCATACTGAAGCCTGGGCAGTCATTAATTTGATTGTCCAATATTTCCCTTATGAGATAATGCCTCTCATAGCAAATGTGTACAGCGCGAGCTGAAAATGCATTTACAGCACTAAAAAACCAAACTTTTATAACAGCTAAACCAAACGTTTCCGATGTAAATTTCCACCTTTATATAGTGTAGAAAGGCATACTGAAGCCTGGAAAGTCATTAATTTGATTGTCCAGTATTTCCTTCATGAGATATTGCAACACTTAGAAAAAGTGTTCAGCGCCAGCAGACAATGAATTTTCAGCACTAAAAAAACGAAACTTCATTAACAGCTAAACCAAACGTTTCCAATGTAAATTTCCACATTTATAGAGTGTAAAAAGGCATCCTGAAGCCTGGGAAGTCATTAATTTGATTGTCCAGTATTTCCCTTATGAGATAATGCCTCACATAGCAAATGTGTACAGTGCGAGCTGAAAATGCATTTTCAGCACTAAAAAACCAAACTTTTATAACAGCTAAACCAAACGTTTCCAAAGTAAATTTCCACCTTTATATAGTGTAAAAAGACATCCTGAAGCCTGGGCAGTCATTAATTTGATTGTCCAGTATTTCCCTTATGAGATAATGCCTCACATAGCAAATGTGTACAGCGCGAGCTGAAAATGCATTTACAGCACTAAAAAACCAAACTTTTATAACAGCTAAACCAAACGTTTCCAATGTAAATTTCCACCTTTATATAGTGTAAAAAGACATCCTGAAGCCTGGGCAGTCATTAATTTGATTGTCCAATATTTCCCTTATGAGATAATGCCTCTCATAGCAAATGTGTACAGCGCGAGCTGAAAATGCATTTACAGCACTAAAAAACCAAACTTTTATAACAGCAAAACCAAACGTTTCCAATGTAAATTTCCACCTTTATATAGTGTAGAAAGGCATCCTGAAGCCTGGAAAGTCATTAATTTGATTGTCCAGTATTTCCTTCATGAGATATTGCAACACTTAGAAAAAGTGTACAGCGCCAGCAGACAATGAATTTTCAGCACTAAAAAAACGAAACTTCATTAACAGCTAAACCAAACGTTTCCAATGTAAAATTCCACATTTATAGAGTGTAAAAAGGCATCCTGAAGCCTGGGAAGTCATTAATTTTATTGTCCAGTATTTCCCTTATGAGATAATGCCTCACATAGCAAATGTGTACAGTGCGAGCTGAAAATGCATTTTCAGCACTAAAAAACCAAACTTTTATAACAGCTAAACCAAACGTTTCCAATGTACATTTCCACCTTTATATAGTGTAAAAAGGCATCCTGAAGCCTGGAAAGTCATTAATTTGATTGTCCAGTATTTCCTTCATGAGATATTGCAACACTTAGAAAAAGTGTACAGCGCCAGCAGACAATGAATTTTCAGCACTAAAAAAACGAAACTTCATTAACAGCTAAACTAAACGTTTCCAATGTAAATTTCCACCCTTATATAGTGTAAAAAGACATCCTGAAGCCTGGGCAGTCATTAATTTGATTGTCCAATATTTCCCTTATGAGATAATGCCTCTCATAGCAAATGTGTACAGCGCGAGCTGAAAATGCATTTACAGCACTAAAAAACCAAACTTTTATAACAGCTAAACCAAACGTTTCCAATGTAAATTTCCACCTTTATATAGTGTAGAAAGGCATCCTGAAGCCTGGAAAGTCATTAATTTGATTGTCCAGTATTTCCTTCATGAGATATTGCAACACTTAGAAAAAGTGTACAGCGCCAGCAGACAATGAATTTTCAGCACTAAAAAAACGAAACTTCATTAACAGCTAAACTAAACGTTTCCAATGTAAATTTCCACCTTTATATAGTGTAAAAAGGCATCCTGGAGCCTGGGAAGTCATTAATTTGATTGTCCAGTATTTCCCTTATGAGATAATGCCTCACATAGCAAATGTGTACAGTGCGAGCTGAAAATGCATTTTCAGCACTAAAAAACCAAACTTTTATAACAGCTAAACCAAACGTTTCCAATGTACATTTCCACCTTTATATAGTGTAAAAAGGCATCCTGAAGCCTGGAAAGTCATTAATTTGATTGTCCAGTATTTCCTTCATGAGATATTGCAACACTTAGAAAAAGTGTACAGCGCCAGCAGACAATGAATTTTCAGCACTAAAAAAACGAAACTTCATTAACAGCTAAACTAAACGTTTCCAATGTAAATTTCCACCCTTATATAGTGTAAAAAGACATCCTGAAGCCTGGGCAGTCATTAATTTGATTGTCCAATATTTCCCTTATGAGATAATGCCTCTCATAGCAAATGTGTACAGCGCGAGCTGAAAATGCATTTACAGCACTAAAAAACCAAACTTTTATAACAGCTAAACCAAACGTTTCCAATGTAAATTTCCACCTTTATATAGTGTAAAAAGACATCCTGAAGCCTGGGCAGTCATTAATTTGATTGTCCAATATTTCCCTTATGAGATAATGCCTCTCATAGCAAATGTGTACAGCGCGAGCTGAAAATGCATTTACAGCACTAAAAAACCAAACTTTTATAACAGCTAAACCAAACGTTTCCAATGTAAATTTCCACCTTTATATAGTGTAGAAAGGCATCCTGAAGCCTGGAAAGTCATTAATTTGATTGTCCAGTATTTCCTTCATGAGATATTGCAACACTTAGAAAAAGTGTACAGCGCCAGCAGACAATGAATTTTCAGCACTAAAAAAACGAAACTTCATTAACAGCTAAACCAAACGTTTCCAATGTAAATTTCCACATTTATAGAGTGTAAAAAGGCATCCTGAAGCCTGGGAAGTCATTAATTTGATTGTCCAGTATTTCCCTTATGAGATAATGCCTCACATAGCAAATGTGTACAGTGCGAGCTGAAAATGCATTTTCAGCACTAAAAAACCAAACTTTTATAACAGCTAAACCAAACGTTTCCAATGTAAATTTCCACCTTTATATAGTGTAAAAAGACATCCTGAAGCCTGGGCAGTCATTAATTAGATTGTCCAGAATTTCCCTTATGAGATAATGCCTCACATAGCAAATGTGTACAGCGCGAGCTGAAAATGCATTTTACAGCACTAAAAAACCAAACTTTTATAACAGCTAAACCAAACGTTTCCAATGTAAATTTCCACCTTTATATAGTGTAAAAAGACATCCTGAAGCCTGGGCAGTCATTAATTTGATTGTCCAATATTTCCCTTATGAGATAATGCCTCTCATAGCAAATGTGTACAGCGCGAGCTGAAAATGCATTTACAGCACTAAAAAACCAAACTTTTATAACAGCTAAACCAAACGTTTCCGATGTAAATTTCCACCTTTATATAGTGTAGAAAGGCATACTGAAGCCTGGAAAGTCATTAATTTGATTGTCCAGTATTTCCTTCATGAGATATTGCAACACTTAGAAAAAGTGTTCAGCGCCAGCAGACAATGAATTTTCAGCACTAAAAAAACGAAACTTCATTAACAGCTAAACTAAACGTTTCCAATGTATATTTCCACCTTTATATAGTGTAAAAAGACATCCTGAAGCCTGGGCAGTCATTAATTTGATTGTCCAATATTTCCCTTATGAGATAATGCCTCTCATAGCAAATGTGTACAGCGCGAGCTGAAAATGCATTTACAGCACTAAAAAACCAAACTTTTATAACAGCTAAACCAAACGTTTCAAATGTAAATTTCCACCTTTATATAGTGTAGAAAGGCATCCTGAAGCCTGGAAAGTCATTAATTTGATTGTCCAGTATTTCCTTCATGAGATATTGCAACTCTTAGAAAAAGTGTACAGCGCCAGCAGACAATGAATTTTCAGCACTAAAAAAACGAAAATTCATTAACAGCTAAACCAAACGTTTCCAATGTAAATTTCCACATTTATAGAGTGTAAAAAGGCATCCTGAAGCCTGGGAAGTCATTAATTTGATTGTCCAGTATTTCCCTTATGAGATAATGCCTCACATAGCAAATGTGTACAGTGCGAGCTGAAAATGCATTTTCAGCACTAAAAAACCAAACTTTTATAACAGCTAAACCAAACGTTTCCAAAGTAAATTTCCACCTTTATATAGTGTAAAAAGACATCCTGAAGCCTGGGCAGTCATTAATTTGATTGTCCAGTATTTCCCTTATGAGATAATGCCTCACATAGCAAATGTGTACAGCGCGAGCTGAAAATGCATTTACAGCACTAAAAAACCAAACTTTTATAACAGCTAAACCAAACGTTTCCAATGTAAATTTCCACCTTTATATAGTGTAAAAAGACATCCTGAAGCCTGGGCAGTCATTAATTTGATTGTCCAATATTTCCCTTATGAGATAATGCCTCTCATAGCAAATGTGTACAGCGCGAGCTGAAAATGCATTTACAGCACTAAAAAACCAAACTTTTATAACAGCTAAACCAAACGTTTCCAATGTACATTTCCACCTTTATATAGTGTAAAAAGGCATCCTGAAGCCTGGAAAGTCATTAATTTGATTGTCCAGTATTTCCTTCATGAGATATTGCAACACTTAGAAAAAGTGTACAGCGCCAGCAGACAATGAATTTTCAGCACTAAAAAAACTAAACTTCATTAACAGCTAAACTAAACGTTTCCAATGTAAATTTCCACCCTTATATAGTGTAAAAAGACATCCTGAAGCCTGGGCAGTCATTAATTTGATTGTCCAATATTTCCCTTATGAGATAATGCCTCTCATGGCAAATGTGTACAGCGCGAGCTGAAAATGCATTTACAGCACTAAAAAACCAAACTTTTATAACAGCTAAACCAAACGTTTCCAATGTAAATTTCCACCTTTATATAGTGTAGAAAGGCATCCTGAAGCCTGGAAAGTCATTAATTTGATTGTCCAGTATTTCCTTCATGAGATATTGCAACACTTAGAAAAAGTGTACAGCGCCAGCAGACAATGAATTTTCAGCACTAAAAAAACGAAACTTCATTAACAGCTAAACTAAACGTTTCCAATGTAAATTTCCACATTTATAGAGTGTAAAAAGGCATCCTGGAGCCTGGGAAGTCATTAATTTGATTGTCCAGTATTTCCCTTATGAGATAATGCCTCACATAGCAAATGTGTACAGTGCGAGCTGAAAATGCATTTTCAGCACTAAAAAACCAAACTTTTATAACAGCTAAACCAAACGTTTCCAATGTACATTTCCACCTTTATATAGTGTAAAAAGGCATCCTGAAGCCTGGAAAGTCATTAATTTGATTGTCCAGTATTTCCTTCATGAGATATTGCAACACTTAGAAAAAGTGTACAGCGCCAGCAGACAATGAATTTTCAGCACTAAAAAAACGAAACTTCATTAACAGCTAAACTAATCGTTTCCAATGTAAATTTCCACCCTTATATAGTGTAAAAAGACATCCTGAAGCCTGGGCAGTCATTAATTTGATTGTCCAATATTTCCCTTATGAGATAATGCCTCTCATAGCAAATGTGTACAGCGCGAGCTGAAAATGCATTTACAGCACTAAAAAACCAAACTTTTATAACAGCTAAACCAAACGTTTCCAATGTAAATTTCCACCTTTATATAGTGTAGAAAGGCATCCTGAAGCCTGGAAAGTCATTAATTTGATTGTCCAGTATTTCCTTCATGAGATATTGCAACACTTAGAAAAAGTGTACAGCGCCAGCAGACAATGAATTTTCAGCACTAAAAAAACGAAACTTCATTAACAGCTAAACTAAACGTTTCCAATGTAAATTTCCACCTTTATATAGTGTAAAAAGACATCCTGAAGCCTGGGCAGCCATTAATTTGATTGTCCAATATTTCCCTTATGAGATAATGCCTCTCATAGCAAATGTGTACAGCGCGAGCTGAAAATGCATTTACAGCACTAAAAAACCAAACTTTTATAACAGCTAAACCAAACGTTTCCAATGTAAATTTCCACCTTTATATAGTGTAAAAAGACATCCTGAAGCCTGGGCAGTCATTAATTTGATTGTCCAATATTTCCCTTATGAGATAATGCCTCTCATAGCAAATGTGTACAGCGCGAGCTGAAAATGCATTTACAGCACTAAAAAACCAAACTTTTATAACAGCTAAACCAAACGTTTCCAATGTAAATTTCCACCTTTATATAGTGTAGAAAGGCATCCTGAAGCCTGGAAAGTCATTAATTTGATTGTCCAGTATTTCCTTCATGAGATATTGCAACACTTAGAAAAAGTGTACAGCGCCAGCAGACAATGAATTTTCAGCACTAAAAAAACGAAACTTCATTAACAGCTAAACCAAACGTTTCCAATGTAAATTTCCACATTTATAGAGTGTAAAAAGGCATCCTGAAGCCTGGGAAGTCATTAATTTGATTGTCCAGTATTTCCCTTATGAGATAATGCCTCACATAGCAAATGTGTACAGTGCGAGCTGAAAATGCATTTTCAGCACTAAAAAACCAAACTTTTATAACAGCTAAACCAAACGTTTCCAATGTAAATTTCCACCTTTATATAGTGTAAAAAGACATCCTGAAGCCTGGGCAGTCATTAATTAGATTGTCCAGTATTTCCCTTATGAGATAATGCCTCACATAGCAAATGTGTACAGCGCGAGCTGAAAATGCATTTTACAGCATTAAAAAACCAAACTTTTATAACAGCTAAACCAAACGTTTCCAATGTAAATTTCCACCTTTATATAGTGTAAAAAGACATCCTGAAGCCTGGGCAGTCATTAATTTGATTGTCCAATATTTCCCTTATGAGATAATGCCTCTCATAGCAAATGTGTACAGCGCGAGCTGAAAATGCATTTACAGCACTAAAAAACCAAACTTTTATAACAGCTAAACCAAACGTTTCCAATGTAAATTTCCACCTTTATATAGTGTAGAAAGGCATACTGAAGCCTGGAAAGTCATTAATTTGATTGTCCAGTATTTCCTTCATGAGATATTGCAACACTTAGAAAAAGTGTTCAGCGCCAGCAGACAATGAATTTTCAGCACTAAAAAAACGAAACTTCATTAACAGCTAAACTAAACGTTTCCAATGTATATTTCCACCTTTATATAGTGTAAAAAGACATCCTGAAGCCTGGGCAGTCATTAATTTGATTGTCCAATATTTCCCTTATGAGATAATGCCTCTCATAGCAAATGTGTACAGCGCGAGCTGAAAATGCATTTACAGCACTAAAAAACCAAACTTTTATAACAGCTAAACCAAACGTTTCAAATGTAAATTTCCACCTTTATATAGTGTAGAAAGGCATCCTGAAGCCTGGAAAGTCATTAATTTGATTGTCCAGTATTTCCTTCATGAGATATTGCAACACTTAGAAAAAGTGTACAGCGCCAGCAGACAATGAATTTTCAGCACTAAAAAAACGAAACTTCATTAACAGCTAAACCAAACGTTTCCAATGTAAATTTCCACATTTATAGAGTGTAAAAAGGCATCCTGAAGCCTGGGAAGTCATTAATTTGATTGTCCAGTATTTCCCTTATGAGATAATGCCTCACATAGCAAATGTGTACAGTGCGAGCTGAAAATGCATTTTCAGCACTAAAAAACCAAACTTTTATAACAGCTAAACCAAACGTTTCCAATGTACATTTCCACCTTTATATAGTGTAAAAAGACATCCTGAAGCCTGGGCAGTCATTAATTTGATTGTCCAATATTTCCCTTATGAGATAATGCCTCTCATAGCAAATGTGTACAGCGCGAGCTGAAAATGCATTTACAGCAATAAAAAACCAAACTTTTATAACAGCTAAACCAAACGTTTCCAATGTAAATTTCCACCTTTATATAGTGTAGAAAGGCATCCTGAAGCCTGGAAAGTCATTAATTTGATTGTCCAGTATTTCCTTCATGAGATATTGCAACACTTAGAAAAAGTGTACAGCGCCAGCAGACAATGAATTTTCAGCACTAAAAAAAACGAAACTTCATTAACAGCTAAACTAAACGTTTCCAATGTAAATTTCCACCTTTATATAGTGTAAAAATACATCCTGAAGCCTGCGCAGTCATTAATTTGATTGTCCAATATTTCCCTTATGAGATAATGCCTCTCATAGCAAATGTGTACAGCGCGAGCTGAAAATGCATTTACAGCACTAAAAAACCAAACTTTTATAACAGCTAAACCAAACGTTTCCAATGTAAATTTCCACCTTTATATAGTGTAGAAAGGCATCCTGAAGCCTGGAAAGTCATTAATTTGATTGTCCAGTATTTCCTTCATGAGATATTGCAACACTTAGAAAAAGTGTACAGCGCCAGCAGACAATGAATTTTCAGCACTAAAAAAACGAAACTACATTAACAGCTAAACCAAACGTTTCCAATGTAAAATTCCACATTTATAGAGTGTAAAAAGGCATCCTGAAGCCTGGGAAGTCATTAATTTTATTGTCCAGTATTTCCCTTATGAGATAATGCCTCACATAGCAAATGTGTACAGTGCGAGCTGAAAATGCATTTACAGTTCTAAAAAACCAAACTTTTATAACAGCTAAACCAAACGTTTCCAATGTAAATTTCCACCTTTATATAGTGTAGAAAGGCATCCTGAAGCCTGGAAAGTCATTAATTTGATTGTCCAGTATTTCCTTCATGAGATATTGCAACACTTAGAAAAAGTGTACAGCGCCAGCAGACAATGAATTTTCAGCACTAAAAAAACGAAACTTCATTAACAGCTAAACCAAACGTTTCCAATGTAAATTTCCACATTTATAGAGTGTAAAAAGGCATCCTGAAGCCTGGGAAGTCATTAATTTGATTGTCCAGTATTTCCCTTATGAGATAATGCCTCACATAGCAAATGTGTACAGTGCGAGCTGAAAATGCATTTTCAGCACTAAAAAACCAAACTTTTATAACAGCTAAACCAAACGTTTCCAAAGTAAATTTCCACCTTTATATAGTGTAAAAAGACATCCTGAAGCCTGGGCAGTCATTAATTTGATTGTCCAGTATTTCCCTTATGAGATAATGCCTCACATAGCAAATGTGTACAGCGCGAGCTGAAAATGCATTTACAGCACTAAAAAACCAAACTTTTATAACAGCTAAACCAAACGTTTCCAATGTAAATTTCCACCTTTATATAGTGTAAAAAGACATCCTGAAGCCTGGGCAGTCATTAATTTGATTGTCCAATATTTCCCTTATGAGATAATGCCTCTCATAGCAAATGTGTACAGCGCGAGCTGAAAATGCATTTACAGCACTAAAAAACCAAACTTTTATAACAGCAAAACCAAACGTTTCAAATGTAAATTTCCACCTTTATATAGTGTAGAAAGGCATCCTGAAGCCTGGAAAGTCATTAATTTGATTGTCCAGTATTTCCTTCATGAGATATTGCAACACTTAGAAAAAGTGTACAGCGCCAGCAGACAATGAATTTTCAGCACTAAAAAAACGAAACTTCATTAACAGCTAAACCAAACGTTTCCAATGTAAATTTCCACATTTATAGAGTGTAAAAAGGCATCCTGGAGCCTGGGAAGTCATTAATTTGATTGTCCAGTATTTCCCTTATGAGATAATGCCTCACATAGCAAATGTGTACAGTGCGAGCTGAAAATGCATTTTCAGCACTAAAAAACCAAACTTTTATAACAGCTAAACCAAACGTTTCCAATGTACATTTCCACCTTTATATAGTGTAAAAAGGCATCCTGAAGCCTGGAAAGTCATTAATTTGATTGTCCAGTATTTCCTTCATGAGATATTGCAACACTTAGAAAAAGTGTACAGCGCCAGCAGACAATGAATTTTCAGCACTAAAAAAACGAAACTTCATTAACAGCTAAACTAATCGTTTCCAATGTAAATTTCCACCCTTATATAGTGTAAAAAGACATCCTGAAGCCTGGGCAGTCATTAATTTGATTGTCCAATATTTCCCTTATGAGATAATGCCTCTCATAGCAAATGTGTACAGCGCGAGCTGAAAATGCATTTACAGCACTAAAAAACCAAACTTTTATAACAGCTAAACCAAACGTTTCCAATGTAAATTTCCACCTTTATATAGTGTAGAAAGGCATCCTGAAGCCTGGAAAGTCATTAATTTGATTGTCCAGTATTTCCTTCATGAGATATTGCAACACTTAGAAAAAGTGTACAGCGCCAGCAGACAATGAATTTTCAGCACTAAAAAAACGAAACTTCATTAACAGCTAAACTAAACGTTTCCAATGTAAATTTCCACCTTTATATAGTGTAAAAAGACATCCTGAAGCCTGGGCAGCCATTAATTTGATTGTCCAATATTTCCCTTATGAGATAATGCCTCTCATAGCAAATGTGTACAGCGCGAGCTGAAAATGCATTTACAGCACTAAAAAACCAAACTTTTATAACAGCTAAACCAAACGTTTCCAATGTAAATTTCCACCTTTATATAGTGTAAAAAGACATCCTGAAGCCTGGGCAGTCATTAATTTGATTGTCCAATATTTCCCTTATGAGATAATGCCTCTCATAGCAAATGTGTACAGCGCGAGCTGAAAATGCATTTACAGCACTAAAAAACCAAACTTTTATAACAGCTAAACCAAACGTTTCCAATGTAAATTTCCACCTTTATATAGTGTAGAAAGGCATCCTGAAGCCTGGAAAGTCATTAATTTGATTGTCCAGTATTTCCTTCATGAGATATTGCAACACTTAGAAAAAGTGTACAGCGCCAGCAGACAATGAATTTTCAGCACTAAAAAAACGAAACTTCATTAACAGCTAAACCAAACGTTTCCAATGTAAATTTCCACATTTATAGAGTGTAAAAAGGCATCCTGAAGCCTGGGAAGTCATTAATTTGATTGTCCAGTATTTCCCTTATGAGATAATGCCTCACATAGCAAATGTGTACAGTGCGAGCTGAAAATGCATTTTCAGCACTAAAAAACCAAACTTTTATAACAGCTAAACCAAACGTTTCCAATGTAAATTTCCACCTTTATATAGTGTAAAAAGACATCCTGAAGCCTGGGCAGTCATTAATTAGATTGTCCAGTATTTCCCTTATGAGATAATGCCTCACATAGCAAATGTGTACAGCGCGAGCTGAAAATGCATTTTACAGCACTAAAAAACCAAACTTTTATAACAGCTAAACCAAACGTTTCCAATGTAAATTTCCACCTTTATATAGTGTAGAAAGGCATACTGAAGCCTGGGCAGTCATTAATTTGATTGTCCAATATTTCCCTTATGAGATAATGCCTCTCATAGCAAATGTGTACAGCGCGAGCTGAAAATGCATTTACAGCACTAAAAAACCAAACTTTTATAACAGCTAAACCAAACGTTTCCGATGTAAATTTCCACCTTTATATAGTGTAGAAAGGCATACTGAAGCCTGGAAAGTCATTAATTTGATTGTCCAGTATTTCCTTCATGAGATATTGCAACACTTAGAAAAAGTGTTCAGCGCCAGCAGACAATGAATTTTCAGCACTAAAAAAACGAAACTTCATTAACAGCTAAACTAAACGTTTCCAATGTATATTTCCACCTTTATATAGTGTAAAAAGACATCCTGAAGCCTGGGCAGTCATTAATTTGATTGTCCAATATTTCCCTTATGAGATAATGCCTCTCATAGCAAATGTGTACAGCGCGAGCTGAAAATGCATTTACAGCACTAAAAAACCAAACTTTTATAACAGCTAAACCAAACGTTTCAAATGTAAATTTCCACCTTTATATAGTGTAGAAAGGCATCCTGAAGCCTGGAAAGTCATTAATTTGATTGTCCAGTATTTCCTTCATGAGATATTGCAACACTTAGAAAAAGTGTACAGCGCCAGCAGACAATGAATTTTCAGCACTAAAAAAACGAAACTTCATTAACAGCTAAACCAAACGTTTCCAATGTAAATTTCCACATTTATAGAGTGTAAAAAGGCATCCTGAAGCCTGGGAAGTCATTAATTTGATTGTCCAGTATTTCCCTTATGAGATAATGCCTCACATAGCAAATGTGTACAGTGCGAGCTGAAAATGCATTTTCAGCACTAAAAAACCAAACTTTTATAACAGCTAAACCAAACGTTTCCAAAGTAAATTTCCACCTTTATATAGTGTAAAAAGACATCCTGAAGCCTGGGCAGTCATTAATTTGATTGTCCAGTATTTCCCTTATGAGATAATGCCTCACATAGCAAATGTGTACAGCGCGAGCTGAAAATGCATTTACAGCACTAAAAAACCAAACTTTTATAACAGCTAAACCAAACGTTTCCAATGTAAATTTCCACCTTTATATAGTGTAAAAAGACATCCTGAAGCCTGGGCAGTCATTAATTTGATTGTCCAATATTTCCCTTATGAGATAATGCCTCTCATAGCAAATGTGTACAGCGCGAGCTGAAAATGCATTTACAGCACTAAAAAACCAAACTTTTATAACAGCAAAACCAAACGTTTCCAATGTAAATTTCCACCTTTATATAGTGTAGAAAGGCATCCTGAAGCCTGGAAAGTCATTAATTTGATTGTCCAGTATTTCCTTCATGAGATATTGCAACACTTAGAAAAAGTGTACAGCGCCAGCAGACAATGAATTTTCAGCACTAAAAAAACGAAACTTCATTAACAGCTAAACCAAACGTTTCCAATGTAAAATTCCACATTTATAGAGTGTAAAAAGGCATCCTGAAGCCTGGGAAGTCATTAATTTTATTGTCCAGTATTTCCCTTATGAGATAATGCCTCACATAGCAAATGTGTACAGTGCGAGCTGAAAATGCATTTTCAGCACTAAAAAACCAAACTTTTATAACAGCTAAACCAAACGTTTCCAATGTACATTTCCACCTTTATATAGTGTAAAAAGGCATCCTGAAGCCTGGAAAGTCATTAATTTGATTGTCCAGTATTTCCTTCATGAGATATTGCAACACTTAGAAAAAGTGTACAGCGCCAGCAGACAATGAATTTTCAGCACTAAAAAAACGAAACTTCATTAACAGCTAAACTAAACGTTTCCAATGTAAATTTCCACCCTTATATAGTGTAAAAAGACATCCTGAAGCCTGGGCAGTCATTAATTTGATTGTCCAATATTTCCCTTATGAGATAATGCCTCTCATAGCAAATGTGTACAGCGCGAGCTGAAAATGCATTTACAGCACTAAAAAACCAAACTTTTATAACAGCTAAACCAAACGTTTCCAATGTAAATTTCCACCTTTATATAGTGTAGAAAGGCATCCTGAAGCCTGTAAAGTCATTAATTTGATTGTCCAGTATTTCCTTCATGAGATATTGCAACACTTAGAAAAAGTGTACAGCGCCAGCAGACAATGAATTTTCAGCACTAAAAAAACGAAACTTCATTAACAGCTAAACTAAACGTTTCCAATGTAAATTTCCACCTTTATATAGTGTAAAAAGGCATCCTGGAGCCTGGGAAGTCATTAATTTGATTGTCCAGTATTTCCCTTATGAGATAATGCCTCACATAGCAAATGTGTACAGTGCGAGCTGAAAATGCATTTTCAGCACTAAAAAACCAAACTTTTATAACAGCTAAACCAAACGTTTCCAATGTACATTTCCACCTTTATATAGTGTAGAAAGGCATCCTGAAGCCTGGAAAGTCATTAATTTGATTGTCCAGTATTTCCTTCATGAGATATTGCAACACTTAGAAAAAGTGTACAGCGCCAGCAGACAATGAATTTTCAGCACTAAAAAAACGAAACTTCATTAACAGCTAAACTAAACGTTTCCAATGTAAATTTCCACCCTTATATAGTGTAAAAAGACATCCTGAAGCCTGGGCAGTCATTAATTTGATTGTCCAATATTTCCCTTATGAGATAATGCCTCTCATAGCAAATGTGTACAGCGCGAGCTGAAAATGCATTTACAGCACTAAAAAACCAAACTTTTATAACAGCTAAACCAAACGTTTCCAATGTAAATTTCCACCTTTATATAGTGTAGAAAGGCATCCTGAAGCCTGGAAAGTCATTAATTTGATTGTCCAGTATTTCCTTCATGAGATATTGCAACACTTAGAAAAAGTGTACAGCGCCAGCAGACAATGAATTTTCAGCACTAAAAAAACGAAACTTCATTAACAGCTAAACTAAACGTTTCCAATGTAAATTTCCACCTTTATATAGTGTAAAAAGACATCCTGAAGCCTGGGCAGCCATTAATTTGATTGTCCAATATTTCCCTTATGAGATAATGCCTCTCATAGCAAATGTGTACAGCGCGAGCTGAAAATGCATTTACAGCACTAAAAAACCAAACTTTTATAACAGCTAAACCAAACGTTTCCAATGTAAATTTCCACCTTTATATAGTGTAAAAAGACATCCTGAAGCCTGGGCAGTCATTAATTTGATTGTCCAATATTTCCCTTATGAGATAATGCCTCTCATAGCAAATGTGTACAGCGCGAGCTGAAAATGCATTTACAGCACTAAAAAACCAAACTTTTATAACAGCTAAACCAAACGTTTCCAATGTAAATTTCCACCTTTATATAGTGTAGAAAGGCATCCTGAAGCCTGGAAAGTCATTAATTTGATTGTCCAGTATTTCCTTCATGAGATATTGCAACACTTAGAAAAAGTGTACAGCGCCAGCAGACAATGAATTTTCAGCACTAAAAAAACGAAACTTCATTAACAGCTAAACCAAACGTTTCCAATGTAAATTTCCACATTTATAGAGTGTAAAAAGGCATCCTGAAGCCTGGGAAGTCATTAATTTGATTGTCCAGTATTTCCCTTATGAGATAATGCCTCACATAGCAAATGTGTACAGTGCGAGCTGAAAATGCATTTTCAGCACTAAAAAACCAAACTTTTATAACAGCTAAACCAAACGTTTCCAATGTAAATTTCCACCTTTATATAGTGTAAAAAGACATCCTGACGCCTGGGCAGTCATTAATTAGATTGTCCAGTATTTCCCTTATGAGATAATGCCTCACATAGCAAATGTGTACAGCGCGAGCTGAAAATGCATTTTACAGCACTAAAAAACCAAACTTTTATAACAGCTAAACCAAACGTTTCCAATGTAAATTTCCACCTTTATATAGTGTAAAAAGACATCCTGAAGCCTGGGCAGTCATTAATTTGATTGTCCAATATTTCCCTTATGAGATAATGCCTCTCATAGCAAATGTGTACAGCGCGAGCTGAAAATGCATTTACAGCACTAAAAAACCAAACTTTTATAACAGCTAAACCAAACGTTTCCAATGTAAATTTCCACCTTTATATAGTGTAGAAAGGCATACTGAAGCCTGGAAAGTCATTAATTTGATTGTCCAGTATTTCCTTCATGAGATATTGCAACACTTAGAAAAAGTGTTCAGCGCCAGCAGACAATGAATTTTCAGCACTAAAAAAACGAAACTTCATTAACAGCTAAACTAAACGTTTCCAATGTATATTTCCACCTTTATATAGTGTAAAAAGACATCCTGAAGCCTGGGCAGTCATTAATTTGATTGTCCAATATTTCCCTTATGAGATAATGCCTCTCATAGCAAATGTGTACAGCGCGAGCTGAAAATGCATTTACAGCACTAAAAAACCAAACTTTTATAACAGCTAAACCAAACGTTTCAAATGTAAATTTCCACCTTTATATAGTGTAGAAAGGCATCCTGAAGCCTGGAAAGTCATTAATTTGATTGTCCAGTATTTCCTTCATGAGATATTGCAACACTTAGAAAAAGTGTACAGCGCCAGCAGACAATGAATTTTCAGCACTAAAAAAACGAAACTTCATTAACAGCTAAACCAAACGTTTCCAATGTAAATTTCCTCATTTATAGAGTGTAAAAAGGCATCCTGAAGCCTGGGAAGTCATTAATTTGATTGTCCAGTATTTCCCTTATGAGATAATGCCTCACATAGCAAATGTGTACAGTGCGAGCTGAAAATGCATTTTCAGCACTAAAAAACCAAACTTTTATAACAGCTAAACCAAACGTTTCCAATGTACATTTCCACCTTTATATAGTGTAAAAAGACATCCTGAAGCCTGGGCAGTCATTAATTTGATTGTCCAGTATTTCCTTCATGAGATATTGCAACACTTAGAAAAAGTGTACAGCGCCAGCAGACAATGAATTTTCAGCACTAAAAAAACGAAACTTCATTAACAGCTAAACTAATCGTTTCCAATGTAAATTTCCACCCTTATATAGTGTAAAAAGACATCCTGAAGCCTGGGCAGTCATTAATTTGATTGTCCAATATTTCCCTTATGAGATAATGCCTCTCATAGCAAATGTGTACAGCGCGAGCTGAAAATGCATTTACAGCAATAAAAAACCAAACTTTTATAACAGCTAAACCAAACGTTTCCAATGTAAATTTCCACCTTTATATAGTGTAGAAAGGCATCCTGAAGCCTGGAAAGTCATTAATTTGATTGTCCAGTATTTCCTTCATGAGATATTGCAACACTTAGAAAAAGTGTACAGCGCCAGCAGACAATGAATTTTCAGCACTAAAAAAACGAAACTTCATTAACAGCTAAACTAAACGTTTCCAATGTAAATTTCCACCTTTATATAGTGTAAAAAGACATCCTGAAGCCTGGGCAGCCATTAATTTGATTGTCCAATATTTCCCTTATGAGATAATGCCTCTCATAGCAAATGTGTACAGCGCGAGCTGAAAATGCATTTACAGCACTAAAAAACCAAAGTTTTATAACAGCTAAACCAAACGTTTCCAATGTAAATTTCCACCTTTATATAGTGTAAAAAGACATCCTGAAGCCTGGGCAGTCATTAATTTGATTGTCCAATATTTCCCTTATGAGATAATGCCTCTCATAGCAAATGTGTACAGCGCGAGCTGAAAATGCATTTACAGCACTAAAAAACCAAACTTTTATAACAGCTAAACCAAACGTGTCCAATGTAAATTTCCACCTTTATATAGTGTAGAAAGGCATCCTGAAGCCTGGAAAGTCATTAATTTGATTGTCCAGTCACCGGTAAGAGGAGGGGCGGGGGGCTCTGTGTTTACGTGCATGAGAACTGGTGCGGCAATAGCACGATCGTCGAGAAGCACTCTTCCCCCGACATCGAGTTCATGTCCGTTAAATGCCGGCCTTATTTTCTCCCGAGGGAGCTAACGGTCGTGATTGTCACGGCTGTTTACATCCCTCACGACGCTAGCACTAGCACGGCGCTCTCGCTACTCGCGTGCGTCATCAATAAACATCAGCGGGCCCACCCTGATGGCGTTCACGTAGTAGCGGGAGACTTTAATAAGGCCGATTTAAAGACTGTACTCCCAGAGTTTCACCAGCATGTCAAGTGCCCAACGAGGGGAGACAACACTCTCGACCATGTGTACTCGAACATCAAGCACGCATACAGGGCCCTCCCACTCGCCCCTCTCGGCCAGTCAGACCACCTGTCCTTGCAGCTCGCACCTGCGTACACCCCTCTCAGACGCAGATTCAGGCCCACCACAAAGACTGTGAAAACCTGGCGTGACGACGCCATGAGTGAATTACAGGACTGCTTTCAAGACACAAACTGGGACCTCTTTGATCATCAGGACCTTGATGTCTACACACATTGTGTACTGGACTACATCAAGTTCTGCATGGATACTGTGTCCCTACACAGGACTATACGGACCTTCCCAAATGCGAAGCCCTGGATGTCCAGCAGGGTTCGCGCTCTCCTCAAGGACCGGGACGCTGCCTTCAGGTCAGGCGACAAAGCCCAGTACAGGGTGGCCCGTGCTGACCTGAGCAAAGGCATCAAGCTAGCCAAGGCAATCTACAAGGGGAGGCTGGAGGCCCACCTTGCCAGTCACAGACCACGGGAGGTGTGGCAGGGTCTACGGAGCATCACCAACTTCCGTGGCGGCAGCACGACCTCTGTAGACCCGAGTGCATCGCTGGCAGAGGAGCTTAACTGCTTCTTCGCTCGCTTTGACTCGCCCCAACCGTCACACCCCCGCACTTCATGCTCCAACTCCCCCCCACTCATCGTAGAGGAACACGATGTGAGGCGCGCGCTCCTGGCGGTTAACCCCAGAAAAGCTACTGGACCCGACGGAATACCAGGCAAGGTCCTCAGAGCATGTGCCCAACAACTGGCACATGTTTTCTGCAGGATCTTCAACCGCTCCCTGGCTCAAGCAGTCATCCCCTCCTGCTTGAAAACTTCCACCATTATTCCTGTCCCCAAAAAGTCACCAGCCGTCCACCTGAATGACTACCGTCCTGTTGCTCTCACACCAGTCATCATGAAGTGCTTCGGGAGGCTGGTTCTCCAGCACATCAGGGACTGCCTTCCTCCCACTCTGGACCCCTACCAGTTTGCATACCGGGCTAACAGATCCACTGAGGACGCCATCGACACTGCTCTGCATGTTGTGCTGGGCCACCTGGAACGACAGCAGAGCTATGCAAGGATGCTCTTTGTGGACTACAGCTCGGCATTCAACACGATCATCCCAGACATCCTCGTCGCCAAACTGGACATTCTCGGCCTCCCTGCCCTCACACGCATCTGGATTAAGGACTTTCTGACCAACAGACCCCAGACTGTGTTGCTCGGCCACTACACGTCCTCCACCCGCATGCTGAGCACCGGTTCCCCTCAAGGATGCGTGCTGAGCCCTCTCCTGTACGCCCTCTACACCTACGACTGCAGCCCGGCCCACGGCAACAACACCATCGTCAAGTTTGCTGACGACACGACAGTGGTCGGTCTGATCTCGGAAGGTGACGAGACAGCCTACAGAGAGGAGGTAAAGAGACTGACAGCTTGGTGCAAGGACAACAGACTGCACCTTAACACTGCAAAAACAAAGGAGATTGTCGTCGACTTCAGGAGGAACAAGACGGTGCCGCCCCCCCTCTGCATCGAAGGCGTGTGTGTGGAGAGGGTCCACACGTTCAAGTTCCTGGGAGTACAGATCTCCGACGACCTTTCTTGGACTCACAACACCACAGCAGTGGTAAAGAAGGTCCGCCAGCGTCTGCACTTTCTGAGAGTCCTCAGGAAATTCAACCTGGACAGGAAGCTGCTGCTAGCCTTCTACCACTCGTCCATCGAGAGCCTGCTGACGTACTGTGTCTCCACCTGGTACAGCGGCTGCACTGAGGCGGACAGAGTGAGGCTCCAGAGGACAGTCAAAACAGCGCAAAGGATTATTGGCTGCCCTCTCCCCTCACTATCGGACATCTACACCGCCCGGTGCCTCAGAAGGGCTCTCAACATCGTCAAAGACAATACCCACCCAAACTCACACCTGTTCGACCTGATGCCCTCTGGCAGGCGCTACAGATGCATCAAATCGAGGACCAATAGACTGAGAAACAGTTTCTTTCCGAGAGCCATCTCCATTCTGAACTCTCACACACACACGAGAACACCCTTACCTTGCAGAACAGCATTGTGATGTGTTTTTATATACACTATTCAGTACTAAATTCCATTGCACTCTCTTATTTATTTATCTAATTTATATATTTGTTTGTATTATTGTTGTATTGCACTGGAGAGGGGAGCCCTCTAATCTCGTTGCACACTTGAGTACAATGACAATAAAGGGATTTCTAATTCTAATTCTAATTCTAATTCTAATATTGCAACACTTAGAAAAAGTGTACAGCGCCAGCAGACAATGAATTTTCAGCACTAAAAAAACGAAACTTCATTAACAGCTAAACCAAACGTTTCCAATGTAAATTTCCACATTTATAGAGTGTAAAAAGGCATCCTGAAGCCTGGGAAGTCATTAATTTGATTGTCCAGTATTTCCCTTATGAGATAATGCCTCACATAGCAAATGTGTACAGTGCGAGCTGAAAATGCATTTTCAGCACTAAAAAACCAAACTTTTATAACAGCTAAACCAAACGTTTCCAATGTAAATTTCCACCTTTATATAGTGTAAAAAGACATCCTGAAGCCTGGGCAGTCATTAATTAGATTGTCCAGTATTTCCCTTATGAGATAATGCCTCACATAGCAAATGTGTACAGCGCGAGCTGAAAATGCATTTTACAGCACTAAAAAACCAAACTTTTATAACAGCTAAACCAAACGTTTCCAATGTAAATTTCCACCTTTATATAGTGTAGAAAGGCATACTGAAGCCTGGAAAGTCATTAATTTGATTGTCCAGTATTTCCTTCATGAGATATTGCAACACTTAGAAAAAGTGTTCAGCGCCAGCAGACAATGAATTTTCAGCACTAAAAAAACGAAACTTCATTAACAGCTAAACTAAACGTTTCCAATGTATATTTCCACCTTTATATAGTGTAAAAAGACATCCTGAAGCCTGGGCAGTCATTAATTTGATTGTCCAATATTTCCCTTATGAGATAATGCCTCTCATAGCAAATGTGTACAGCGCGAGCTGAAAATGCATTTACAGCACTAAAAAACCAAACTTTTATAACAGCTAAACCAAACGTTTCAAATGTAAATTTCCACCTTTATATAGTGTAGAAAGGCATCCTGAAGCCTGGAAAGTCATTAATTTGATTGTCCAGTATTTCCTTCATGAGATATTGCAACACTTAGAAAAAGTGTACAGCGCCAGCAGACAATGAATTTTCAGCACTAAAAAAACGAAACTTCAATAACAGCTAAACCAAACGTTTCCAATGTAAATTTCCACATTTATAGAGTGTAAAAAGGCATCCTGAAGCCTGGGAAGTCATTAATTTGATTGTCCAGTATTTCCCTTATGAGATAATGCCTCACATAGCAAATGTGTACAGTGCGAGCTGAAAATGCATTTTCAGCACTAAAAAACCAAACTTTTATAACAGCTAAACCAAACGTTTCCAATGTACATTTCCACCTTTATATAGTGTAAAAAGACATCCTGAAGCCTGGGCAGTCATTAATTTGATTGTCCAGTATTTCCTTCATGAGATATTGCAACACTTAGAAAAAGTGTACAGCGCCAGCAGACAATGAATTTTCAGCACTAAAAAAACGAAACTTCATTAACAGCTAAACTAATCGTTTCCAATGTAAATTTCCACCCTTATATAGTGTAAAAAGACATCCTGAAGCCTGGGCAGTCATTAATTTGATTGTCCAATATTTCCCTTATGAGATAATGCCTCTCATAGCAAATGTGTACAGCGCGAGCTGAAAATGCATTTACAGCAATAAAAAACCAAACTTTTATAACAGCTAAACCAAACGTTTCCAATGTAAATTTCCACCTTTATATAGTGTAGAAAGGCATCCTGAAGCCTGGAAAGTCATTAATTTGATTGTCCAGTATTTCCTTCATGAGATATTGCAACACTTAGAAAAAGTGTACAGCGCCAGCAGACAATGAATTTTCAGCACTAAAAAAACGAAACTTCATTAACAGCTAAACTAAACGTTTCCAATGTAAATTTCCACCTTTATATAGTGTAAAAAGACATCCTGAAGCCTGGGCAGCCATTAATTTGATTGTCCAATATTTCACTTATGAGATAATGCCTCTCATAGCAAATGTGTACAGCGCGAGCTGAAAATGCATTTACAGCACTAAAAAACCAAAGTTTTATAACAGCTAAACCAAACGTTTCCAATGTAAATTTCCACCTTTATATAGTGTAAAAAGACATCCTGAAGCCTGGGCAGTCATTAATTTGATTGTCCAATATTTCCCTTATGAGATAATGCCTCTCATAGCAAATGTGTACAGCGCGAGCTGAAAATGCATTTACAGCACTAAAAAACCAAACTTTTATAACAGCTAAACCAAACGTGTCCAATGTAAATTTCCACCTTTATATAGTGTAGAAAGGCATCCTGAAGCCTGGAAAGTCATTAATTTGATTGTCCAGTATTTCCTTCATGAGATATTGCAACACTTAGAAAAAGTGTACAGCGCCAGCAGACAATGAATTTTCAGCACTAAAAAAACGAAACTTCATTAACAGCTAAACCAAACGTTTCCAATGTAAATTTCCACATTTATAGAGTGTAAAAAGGCATCCTGAAGCCTGGGAAGTCATTAATTTGATTGTCCAGTATTTCCCTTATGAGATAATGCCTCACATAGCAAATGTGTACAGTGCGAGCTGAAAATGCATTTTCAGCACTAAAAAACCAAACTTTTATAACAGCTAAACCAAACGTTTCCAATGTAAATTTCCACCTTTATATAGTGTAAAAAGACATCCTGAAGCCTGGGCAGTCATTAATTAGATTGTCCAGTATTTCCCTTATGAGATAATGCCTCACATAGCAAATGTGTACAGCGCGAGCTGAAAATGCATTTTACAGCACTAAAAAACCAAACTTTTATAACAGCTAAACCAAACGTTTCCAATGTAAATTTCCACCTTTATATAGTGTAGAAAGGCATACTGAAGCCTGGAAAGTCATTAATTTGATTGTCCAGTATTTCCTTCATGAGATATTGCAACACTTAGAAAAAGTGTTCAGCGCCAGCAGACAATGAATTTTCAGCACTAAAAAAACGAAACTTCATTAACAGCTAAACTAAACGTTTCCAATGTATATTTCCACCTTTATATAGTGTAAAAAGACATCCTGAAGCCTGGGCAGTCATTAATTTGATTGTCCAATATTTCCCTTATGAGATAATGCCTCTCATAGCAAATGTGTACAGCGCGAGCTGAAAATGCATTTACAGCACTAAAAAACCAAACTTTTATAACAGCTAAACCAAACGTTTCAAATGTAAATTTCCACCTTTATATAGTGTAGAAAGGCATCCTGAAGCCTGGAAAGTCATTAATTTGATTGTCCAGTATTTCCTTCATGAGATATTGCAACACTTAGAAAAAGTGTACAGCGCCAGCAGACAATGAATTTTCAGCACTAAAAAAACGAAACTTCAATAACAGCTAAACCAAACGTTTCCAATGTAAATTTCCACATTTATAGAGTGTAAAAAGGCATCCTGAAGCCTGGGAAGTCATTAATTTGATTGTCCAGTATTTCCCTTATGAGATAATGCCTCACATAGCAAATGTGTACAGTGCGAGCTGAAAATGCATTTTCAGCACTAAAAAACCAAACTTTTATAACAGCTAAACCAAACGTTTCCAATGTACATTTCCACCTTTATATAGTGTAAAAAGACATCCTGAAGCCTGGGCAGTCATTAATTTGATTGTCCAGTATTTCCCTTTTGAGATAATGCCTCACATAGCAAATGTGGACAGTGCGAGCTGAAAATGCATTTTCAGCACTAAAAAAACCAAACTTTTATAACAGCTAAACCAAACGTTTCCAATGTAAATTTCCACCTTTATATAGTGTAAAAAGACATCCTGAAGCCTGGGCAGTCATTAATTTGATTGTCCAATATTTCCCTTATGAGATAATGCCTCTCATAGCAAATGTGTACAGCGCGAGCTGAAAATGCATTTACAGCAATAAAAAACCAAACTTTTATAACAGCTAAACCAAACGTTTCCAATGTAAATTTCCACCTTTATATAGTGTAGAAAGGCATCCTGAAGCCTGGAAAGTCATTAATTTGATTGTCCAGTATTTCCTTCATGAGATATTGCAACACTTAGAAAAAGTGTACAGCGCCAGCAGACAATGAATTTTCAGCACTAAAAAAAACGAAACTTCATTAACAGCTAAACTAAACGTTTCCAATGTAAATTTCCACCTTTATATAGTGTAAAAATACATCCTGAAGCCTGCGCAGTCATTAATTTGATTGTCCAATATTTCCCTTATGAGATAATGCCTCTCATAGCAAATGTGTACAGCGCGAGCTGAAAATGCATTTACAGCACTAAAAAACCAAACTTTTATAACAGCTAAACCAAACGTTTCCAATGTAAATTTCCACCTTTATATAGTGTAGAAAGGCATCCTGAAGCCTGGAAAGTCATTAATTTGATTGTCCAGTATTTCCTTCATGAGATATTGCAACACTTAGAAAAAGTGTACAGCGCCAGCAGACAATGAATTTTCAGCACTAAAAAAACGAAACTTCATTAACAGCTAAACTAAACGTTTCCAATGTAAATTTCCACCTTTATATAGTGTAAAAAGACATCCTGAAGCCTGGGCAGCCATTAATTTGATTGTCCAATATTTCCCTTATGAGATAATGCCTCTCATAGCAAATGTGTACAGCGCGAGCTGAAAATGCATTTACAGCACTAAAAAACCAAACTTTTATAACAGCTAAACCAAACGTTTCCAATGTAAATTTCCACCTTTATATAGTGTAAAAAGACATCCTGAAGCCTGGGCAGTCATTAATTTGATTGTCCAATATTTCCCTTATGAGATAATGCCTCTCATAGCAAATGTGTACAGCGCGAGCTGAAAATGCATTTACAGCACTAAAAAACCAAACTTTTATAACAGCTAAACCAAACGTTTCCAATGTAAATTTCCACCTTTATATAGTGTAAAAAGACATCCTGAAGCCTGGGCAGTCATTAATTAGATTGTCCAGTATTTCCCTTATGAGATAATGCCTCACATAGCAAATGTGTACAGCGCGAGCTGAAAATGCATTTTACAGCACTAAAAAACCAAACTTTTATAACAGCTAAACCAAACGTTTCCAATGTAAATTTCCACCTTTATATAGTGTAGAAAGGCATACTGAAGCCTGGAAAGTCATTAATTTGATTGTCCAGTATTTCCTTCATGAGATATTGCAACACTTAGAAAAAGTGTTCAGCGCCAGCAGACAATGAATTTTCAGCACTAAAAAAACGAAACTTCATTAACAGCTAAACTAAACGTTTCCAATGTATATTTCCACCTTTATATAGTGTAAAAAGACATCCTGAAGCCTGGGCAGTCATTAATTTGATTGTCCAATATTTCCCTTATGAGATAATGCCTCTCATAGCAAATGTGTACAGCGCGAGCTGAAAATGCATTTACAGCACTAAAAAACCAAACTTTTATAACAGCTAAACCAAACGTTTCAAATGTAAATTTCCACCTTTATATAGTGTAGAAAGGCATCCTGAAGCCTGGAAAGTCATTAATTTGATTGTCCAGTATTTCCTTCATGAGATATTGCAACACTTAGAAAAAGTGTACAGCGCCAGCAGACAATGAATTTTCAGCACTAAAAAAACGAAACTTCATTAACAGCTAAACCAAACGTTTCCAATGTAAATTTCCACATTTATAGAGTGTAAAAAGGCATCCTGAAGCCTGGGAAGTCATTAATTTGATTGTCCAGTATTTCCCTTATGAGATAATGCCTCACATAGCAAATGTGTACAGTGCGAGCTGAAAATGCATTTTCAGCACTAAAAAACCAAACTTTTATAACAGCTAAACCAAACGTTTCCAATGTACATTTCCACCTTTATATAGTGTAAAAAGACATCCTGAAGCCTGGGCAGTCATTAATTTGATTGTCCAGTATTTCCCTTTTGAGATAATGCCTCACATAGCAAATGTGGACAGTGCGAGCTGAAAATGCATTTTCAGCACTAAAAAAACCAAACTTTTATAACAGCTAAACCAAACGTTTCCAATGTAAATTTCCACCTTTATATAGTGTAAAAAGACATCCTGAAGCCTGGGCAGTCATTAATTTGATTGTCCAATATTTCCCTTATGAGATAATGCCTCTCATAGCAAATGTGTACAGCGCGAGCTGAAAATGCATTTACAGCAATAAAAAACCAAACTTTTATAACAGCTAAACCAAACGTTTCCAATGTAAATTTCCACCTTTATATAGTGTAGAAAGGCATCCTGAAGCCTGGAAAGTCATTAATTTGATTGTCCAGTATTTCCTTCATGAGATATTGCAACACTTAGAAAAAGTGTACAGCGCCAGCAGACAATGAATTTTCAGCACTAAAAAAAACGAAACTTCATTAACAGCTAAACTAAACGTTTCCAATGTAAATTTCCACCTTTATATAGTGTAAAAATACATCCTGAAGCCTGCGCAGTCATTAATTTGATTGTCCAATATTTCCCTTATGAGATAATGCCTCTCATAGCAAATGTGTACAGCGCGAGCTGAAAATGCATTTACAGCACTAAAAAACCAAACTTTTATAACAGCTAAACCAAACGTTTCCAATGTAAATTTCCACCTTTATATAGTGTAGAAAGGCATCCTGAAGCCTGGAAAGTCATTAATTTGATTGTCCAGTATTTCCTTCATGAGATATTGCAACACTTAGAAAAAGTGTACAGCGCCAGCAGACAATGAATTTTCAGCACTAAAAAAACGAAACTTCATTAACAGCTAAACCAAACGTTTCCAATGTAAAATTCCACATTTATAGAGTGTAAAAAGGCATCCTGAAGCCTGGGAAGTCATTAATTTTATTGTCCAGTATTTCCCTTATGAGATAATGCCTCACATAGCAAATGTGTACAGTGCGAGCTGAAAATGCATTTACAGTTCTAAAAAACCAAACTTTTATAACAGCTAAACCAAACGTTTCCAATGTAAATTTCCACCTTTATATAGTGTAGAAAGGCATCCTGAAGCCTGGAAAGTCATTAATTTGATTGTCCAGTATTTCCTTCATGAGATATTGCAACACTTAGAAAAAGTGTACAGCGCCAGCAGACAATGAATTTTCAGCACTAAAAAAACGAAACTTCATTAACAGCTAAACCAAACGTTTCCAATGTAAAATTCCACATTTATAGAGTGTAAAAAGGCATCCTGAAGCCTGGGAAGTCATTAATTTGATTGTCCAGTATTTCCCTTATGAGATAATGCCTCACATAGCAAATGTGTACAGTGCGAGCTGAAAATGCATTTTCAGCACTAAAAAACCAAACTTTTATAACAGCTAAACCAAACGTTTCCAAAGTAAATTTCCACCTTTATATAGTGTAAAAAGACATCCTGAAGCCTGGGCAGTCATTAATTTGATTGTCCAGTATTTCCCTTATGAGATAATGCCTCACATAGCAAATGTGTACAGCGCGAGCTGAAAATGCATTTACAGCACTAAAAAACCAAACTTTTATAACAGCTAAACCAAACGTTTCCAATGTAAATTTCCACCTTTATATAGTGTAAAAAGACATCCTGAAGCCTGGGCAGTCATTAATTTGATTGTCCAATATTTCCCTTATGAGATAATGCCTCTCATAGCAAATGTGTACAGCGCGAGCTGAAAATGCATTTACAGCACTAAAAAACCAAACTTTTATAACAGCAAAACCAAACGTTTCCAATGTAAATTTCCACCTTTATATAGTGTAGAAAGGCATCCTGAAGCCTGGAAAGTCATTAATTTGATTGTCCAGTATTTCCTTCATGAGATATTGCAACACTTAGAAAAAGTGTACAGCGCCAGCAGACAATGAATTTTCAGCACTAAAAAAACGAAACTTCATTAACAGCTAAACCAAACGTTTCCAATGTAAATTTCCACCTTTATATAGAGTGTAAAAAGGCATCCTGGAGCCTGGGAAGTCATTAATTTGATTGTCCAGTATTTCCCTTATGAGATAATGCCTCACATAGCAAATGTGTACAGTGCGAGCTGAAAATGCATTTTCAGCACTAAAAAACCAAACTTTTATAACAGCTAAACCAAACGTTTCCAATGTACATTTCCACCTTTATATAGTGTAAAAAGACATCCTGAAGCCTGGGCAGTCATTAATTTGATTGTCCAGTATATCCCTTATGAGATAATGCCTCACATAGCAAATGTGGACAGTGCGAGCAGACAATGAATTTTCAGCACTAAAAAAACGAAACTTCATTAACAGCTAAACTAAACCTTTCCAATGTAAATTTCCACCCTTATATAGTGTAAAAAGACATCCTGAAGCCTGGGCAGTCATTAATTTGATTGTCCAATATTTCCCTTATGAGATAATGCCTCTCATAGCAAATGTGTACAGCGCGAGCTGAAAATGCATTTACAGCAATAAAAAACCAAACTTTTATAACAGCTAAACCAAACGTTTCCAATGTAAATTTCCACCTTTATATAGTGTAGAAAGGCATCCTGAAGCCTGGAAAGTCATTAATTTGATTGTCCAGTATTTCCTTCATGAGATATTGCAACACTTAGAAAAAGTGTACAGCGCCAGCAGACAATGAATTTTCAGCACTAAAAAAAAGAAACTTCATTAACAGCTAAACTAAACGTTTCCAATGTATATTTCCACCTTTATATAGTGTAAAAAGACATCCTGAAGCCTGGGCAGTCATTAATTTGATTGTCCAATATTTCCCTTATGAGATAATGCCTCTCATAGCAAATGTGTACAGCGCGAGCTGAAAATGCATTTACAGCACTAAAAAACCAAACTTTTATAACAGCTAAACCAAACGTTTCAAATGTAAATTTCCACCTTTATATAGTGTAGAAAGGCATCCTGAAGCCTGGAAAGTCATTAATTTGATTGTCCAGTATTTCCTTCATGAGATATTGCAACACTTAGAAAAAGTGTACAGCGCCAGCAGACAATGAATTTTCAGCACTAAAAAAACGAAACTTCATTAACAGCTAAACCAAACGTTTCCAATGTAAATTTCCACATTTATAGAGTGTTAAAAGGCATCCTGAAGCCTGGGAAGTCATTAATTTGATTGTCCAGTATTTCCCTTATGAGATAATGCCTCACATAGCAAATGTGTACAGTGCGAGCTGAAAATGCATTTTCAGCACTAAAAAAACAAACTTTTATAACAGCTAAACCAAACGTTTCCAATGTACATTTCCACCTTTATATAGTGTAAAAAGACATCCTGAAGCCTGGGCAGTCATTAATTTGATTGTCCAGTATTTCCCTTTTGAGATAATGCCTCACATAGCAAATGTGGACAGTGCGAGCTGAAAATGCATTTTCAGCACTAAAAAAACCAAACTTTTATAACAGCTAAACCAAACGTTTCCAATGTAAATTTCCACCTTTATATAGTGTAAAAAGACATCCTGAAGCCTGGGCAGTCATTAATTTGATTGTCCAATATTTCCCTTATGAGATAATGCCTCTCATAGCAAATGTGTACAGCGCGAGCTGAAAATGCATTTACAGCAATAAAAAACCAAACTTTTATAACAGCTAAACCAAACGTTTCCAATGTAAATTTCCACCTTTATATAGTGTAGAAAGGCATCCTGAAGCCTGGAAAGTCATTAATTTGATTGTCCAGTATTTCCTTCATGAGATATTGCAACACTTAGAAAAAGTGTACAGCGCCAGCAGACAATGAATTTTCAGCACTAAAAAAAACGAAACTTCATTAACAGCTAAACTAAACGTTTCCAATGTAAATTTCCACCTTTATATAGTGTAAAAATACATCCTGAAGCCTGCGCAGTCATTAATTTGATTGTCCAATATTTCCCTTATGAGATAATGCCTCTCATAGCAAATGTGTACAGCGCGAGCTGAAAATGCATTTACAGCACTAAAAAACCAAACTTTTATAACAGCTAAACCAAACGTTTCCAATGTAAATTTCCACCTTTATATAGTGAAGAAAGGCATCCTGAAGCCTGGAAAGTCATTAATTTGATTGTCCAGTATTTCCTTCATGAGATATTGCAACACTTAGAAAAAGTGTACAGCGCCAGCAGACAATGAATTTTCAGCACTAAAAAAACGAAACTTCATTAACAGCTAAACCAAACGTTTCCAATGTAAAATTCCACATTTATAGAGTGTAAAAAGGCATCCTGAAGCCTGGGAAGTCATTAATTTTATTGTCCAGTATTTCCCTTATGAGATAATGCCTCACATAGCAAATGTGTACAGTGCGAGCTGAAAATGCATTTACAGTTCTAAAAAACCAAACTTTTATAACAGCTAAACCAAACGTTTCCAATGTAAATTTCCACCTTTATATAGTGTAGAAAGGCATCCTGAAGCCTGGAAAGTCATTAATTTGATTGTCCAGTATTTCCTTCATGAGATATTGCAACACTTAGAAAAAGTGCACAGCGCCAGCAAACAATGAATTTTCAGCACTAAAAAAACGAAACTTCATTAACAGCTAAACCAAACGTTTCCAATGTAAATTTCCACATTTATAGAGTGTAAAAAGGCATCCTGAAGCCTGGGAAGTCATTAATTTGATTGTCCAGTATTTCCCTTATGAGATAATGCCTCACATAGCAAATGTGTACAGTGCGAGCTGAAAATGCATTTTCAGCACTAAAAAAACAAACTTTTATAACAGCTAAACCAAACGTTTCCAAAGTAAATTTCCACCTTTATATAGTGTAAAAAGACATCCTGAAGCCTGGGCAGTCATTAATTTGATTGTCCAGTATTTCCCTTATGAGATAATGCCTCACATAGCAAATGTGTACAGCGCGAGCTGAAAATGCATTTACAGCACTAAAAAACCAAACTTTTATAACAGCTAAACCAAACGTTTCCAATGTAAATTTCCACCTTTATATAGTGTAAAAAGAAATCCTGAAGCCTGGGCAGTCATTAATTTGATTGTCCAATATTTCCCTTATGAGATAATGCCTCTCATAGCAAATGTGTACAGCGCGAGCTGAAAATGCATTTACAGCACTAAAAAACCAAACTTTTATAACAGCTAAACCAAACGTTTCCAATGTAAATTTCCACCTTTATATAGTGTAGAAAGGCATACTGAAGCCTGGAAAGTCATTAATTTGATTGTCCAGTATTTCCTTCATGAGATATTGCAACACTTAGAAAAAGTGTTCAGCGCCAGCAGACAATGAATTTTCAGCACTAAAAAAACGAAACTTCATTAACAGCTAAACTAAACGTTTCCAATGTATATTTCCACCTTTATATAGTGTAAAAACACATCCTGAAGCCTGGGCAGTCATTAATTTGATTGTCCAATATTTCCCTTATGAGATAATGCCTCTCATAGCAAATGTGTACAGCGCGAGCTGAAAATGCATTTACAGCACTAAAAAACCAAACTTTTATAACAGCTAAACCAAACGTTTCCAATGTAAATTTCCACCTTTATATAGTGTAGAAAGGCATCCTGAAGCCTGGAAAGTCATTAATTTGATTGTCCAGTATTTCCTTCATGAGATATTGCAACACTTAGAAAAAGTGTACAGCGCCAGCAGACAATGAATTTTCAGCACTAAAAAAACGAAACTTCATTAACAGCTAAACCAAACGTTTCCAATGTAAATTTCCACATTTATAGAGTGTAAAAAGGCATCCTGGAGCCTGGGAAGTCATTAATTTGATTGTCCAGTATTTCCCTTATGAGATAATGCCTCACATAGCAAATGTGTACAGTGCGAGCTGAAAATGCATTTTCAGCACTAAAAAACCAAACTTTTATAACAGCTAAACCAAACGTTTCCAATGTACATTTCCACCTTTATATAGTGTAAAAAGACATCCTGAAGCCTGGGCAGTCATTAATTTGATTGTCCAGTATTTCCCTTATGAGATAATGCCTCACATAGCAAATGTGGACAGTGCGAGCAGACAATGAATTTTCAGCACTAAAAAAACGAAACTTCATTAACAGCTAAACTAAACCTTTCCAATGTAAATTTCCACCCTTATATAGTGTAAAAAGACATCCTGAAGCCTGGGCAGTCATTAATTTGATTGTCCAATATTTCCCTTATGAGATAATGCCTCTCATAGCAAATGTGTACAGCGCGAGCTGAAAATGCATTTACAGCAATAAAAAACCAAACTTTTATAACAGCTAAACCAAACGTTTCCAATGTAAATTTCCACCTTTATATAGTGTAGAAAGGCATCCTGAAGCCTGGAAAGTCATTAATTTGATTGTCCAGTATTTCCTTCATGAGATATTGCAACACTTAGAAAAAGTGTACAGCGCCAGCAGACAATGAATTTTCAGCACTAAAAAAAACGAAACTTCATTAACAGCTAAACTAAACGTTTCCAATGTAAATTTCCACCTTTATATAGTGTAAAAAGACATCCTGAAGCCTGCGCAGTCATTAATTTGATTGTCCAATATTTCCCTTATGAGATAATGCCTCTCATAGCAAATGTGTACAGCGCGAGCTGAAAATGCATTTACAGCACTAAAAAACCAAACTTTTATAACAGCTAAACCAAACGTTTCCAATGTAAATTTCCACCTTTATATAGTGTAGAAAGGCATCCTGAAGCCTGGAAAGTCATTAATTTGATTGTCCAGTATTTCCTTCATGAGATATTGCAACACTTAGAAAAAGTGTACAGCGCCAGCAGACAATGAATTTTCAGCACTAAAAAAACGAAACTTCATTAACAGCTAAACTAAACGTTTCCAATGTAAATTTCCACCTTTATATAGTGTAGAAAGACATCCTGAAGCCTGCGCAGTCATTAATTTGATTGTCCTAAAAAAACGAAACTTCATTAACAGCTAAACTAAACGTTTCCAATGTAAATTTCCACCCTTATATGGTGTAAAAAGACATCCTGAAGCCTGGGCAGTCATTAATTTGATTGTCCAATATTTCCCTTATGAGATAATGCCTCTCATAGCAAATGTGTACAGCGCGAGCTGAAAGTGCATTTACAGCACTAAAAAACCAAACTTTTATAACAGCTAAACCAAACGTTTCCAATGTAAATTTCCACCTTTATATAGTGTAGAAAGGCATCCTGAAGCCTGGAAAGTCATTAATTTGATTGTCCAGTATTTCCTTCATGAGATATTTCAACACTTAGAAAAAGTGTACAGCGCCAGCAGACAATGAATTTTCAGCACTAAAAAAACGAAACTTCATTAACAGCTAAACTAAACGTTTCCAATGTAAATTTCCACCCTTATATAGTGTAAAAAAACATCCTGAAGCCTGGGCAGTCATTAATTTGATTGTCCAATATTTCCCTTATGAGATAATGCCTCTCATAGCAAATGTGTACAGCGCGAGCTGAAAATGCATTTACAGCACTAAAAAACCAAACTTTTATAACAGCTAAACCAAACGTTTCCAATGTAAATTTCCACCTTTATATAGTGTAGAAAGGCATCCTGAAGCCTGGAAAGTCATTAATTTGATTGTCCAGTATTTCCTTCATGAGATATTGCAACACTTAGAAAAAGTGTACAGCGCCAGCAGACAATGAATTTTCAGCACTAAAAAAAACGAAACTTCATTAACAGCTAAACTAAACGTTTCCAATGTAAATTTCCACCTTTATATAGTGTAAAAAGACATCCTGAAGCCTGCGCAGTCATTAATTTGATTGTCCAATATTTCCCTTATGAGATAATGCCTCTCATAGCAAATGTGTACAGCGCGAGCTGAAAATGCATTTACAGCACTAAAAAACCAAACTTTTATAACAGCTAAACCAAACGTTTCCAATGTAAATTTCCACCTTTATATAGTGTAGAAAGGCATCCTGAAGCCTGGAAAGTCATTAATTTGATTGTCCAGTATTTCCTTCATGAGATATTGCAACACTTAGAAAAAGTGTACAGCGCCAGCAGACAATGAATTTTCAGCTCTAAAAAAAACGAAACTTCATTAACAGCTAAACTAAACGTTTCCAATGTAAATTTCCACCTTTATATAGTGTAGAAAGACATCCTGAAGCCTGCGCAGTCATTAATTTGATTGTCCAATATTTCCCTTATGAGATAATGCCTCTCATAGCAAATGTGTACAGCGCGAGCTGAAAATGCATTTACAGCACTAAAAAACCAAACTTTTATAACAGCTAAACCAAACGTTTCCAATGTAAATTTCCACCTTTATATAGTGTAGAAAGGCATCCTGAAGCCTGGAAAGTCATTAATTTGATTGTCCAGTATTTCCTTCATGAGATATTGCAACACTTAGAAAAAGTGTACAGCGCCAGCAGACAATGAATTTTCAGCACTAAAAAAACGAAACTTCATTAACAGCTAAACTAAACGTTTCCAATGTAAATTTCCACGTTTATATAGTGTAAAAAGACATCCTGAAGCCTGGGCAGTCATTAATTTGATTGTCCAATATTTCCCTTATAAGATAATGCCTCTCATAGCAAATGTGTACAGCGCGAGCTGAAAATGCATTTACAGCACTAAAAAACCAAACTTTTATAACAGCTAAACCAAACGTTTCCAATGTAAATTTCCACCTTTATATAGTGTAGAAAGGCATCCTGAAGCCTGGAAAGTCATTATTTGATTGTCCAGTATTTCCTTCATGAGATATTGCAAAACTTAGAAAAAGTGTACAGCGCCAGCAGACAATGAATTTTCAGCACTAAAAAAACGAAACTTCATTAACAGCTAAACCAAACGTTTCCAATGTAAATTTCCACATTTATAGAGTGTAAAAATGCATCCTGAAGCCTGGGAAGTCATTAATTTGATTGTCCATATTTCCCTTATGAGATAATGCCTCACATAGCAAATGTGTACAGTGCGAGCTGAAAATGCATTTTCAGCACTAAAAAACCAAACTTTTATAACAGCTAAACCAAACGTTTCCAATGTAAATTTCCACCTTTATATAGTGTAAAAAGACATCCTGAAGCCTGGGCAGTCATTAATTTGATTGTCCAATATTTCCCTTATGAGATAATGCCTCTCATAGCAAATGTGTACAGCGCGAGCTGAAAATGCATTTACAGCACTAAAAAACCAAACTTTTATAACAGCTAAACCAAACGTTTCCAATGTAAATTTCCACCTTTATATAGTGTAGAAAGGCATCCTGGAGCCTGGAAAGTCATTAATTTGATTGTCCAGTATTTCCTTCATGAGATATTGCAACACTTAGAAAAAGTGTACAGCGCCAGCAGACAATGAATTTTCAGCACTAAAAAAACGAAACTTCATTAACAGCTAAACCAAACGTTTCCAATGTAAATTTCCACATTTATAGAGTGTAAAAAGGCATCCTGAAGCCTGGGAAGTCATTAATTTGATTGTCCAGTATTTCCCTTATGAGATAATGCCTCACATAGCAAATGTGTACAGTGCGAGCTGAAAATGCATTTTCAGCACTAAAAAAACAAACTTTTATAACAGCTAAACCAAACGTTTCCAATGTAAATTTCCACCTTTATATAGTGTAAAAAGACATCCTGAAGCCTGGGCAGTCATTAATTTGATTGTCCAGTATTTCCCTTATGAGATAATGCCTCACATAGCAAATGTGTACAGCGCGAGCTGAAAATGCATTTACAGCACTAAAAAAACAAACTTTTATAACAGCTAAACCAAACGTTTCCAATGTAAATTTCCACCTTTATGTAGTGTAGAAAGGCATCCTGAAGCCTGGGCAGTCATTAATTTGATTGTCCAATATTTCCCTTATGAGATAATGCCTCTCATAGCAAATGTGTACAGCGCGAGCTGAAAATGCATTTACAGCACTAAAAAACCAAACTTTTATAACAGCTAAACCAAACGTTTCCAATGTAAATTTCCACCTTTATGTAGTGTAGAAAGGCATCCTGAAGCCTGGAAAGTCATTAATTTGATTGTCCAGTATTTCCTACATGAGATATTGCAAAACTTAGAAAAAGTGTACAGCGCCAGCAGACAATGAATTTTCAGCACTAAAAAAACGAAACTTCATTAACAGCTAAACCAAACGTTTCCAATGTAAATTTCCACATTTATAGAGTGTAAAAAGGCATCCTGAAGCCTGGGAAGTAATTAATTTGATTGTCCAGTATTTCCCTTATGAGATAATGCCTCACATAGCAAATGTGTACAGTGCGAGCTGAAAATGCATTTTCAGCACTAAAAAAACAAACTTTTATAACACCTAAACCAAACGTTTCCAATGTAAATTTCCACCTTTATATAGTGTAAAAAGACATCCTGAAGCCTGGGCAGTCATTAATTTGGTTGTCCAATATTTCCCTTATGAGATAATGCCTCTCATAGCAAATGTGTACAGCGCGAGCTGAAAATGCATTTACAGCACTAAAAAACCAAACTTTTATAACAGCTAAACCAAACGTTTCCAATGTAAATTTCCACCTTTATATAGTGTAGAAAGGCATCATGAAGCCTGGAAAGTCATTAATTTGATTGTCCAGTATTTCCTTCATGAGATATTGCAACATTTAGAAAAAGTGTACAGCGCCAGCAGACAATGAATTTTCAGCACTAAAAAAACGAAACTTCATTAACAGCTAAACTAAACGTTTCCAATGTAAATTTCCACCTTTATATAGTGTAAAAAGACATCCTGAAGCCCGGGCAGCCATTAATTTGATTGTCCAATATTTCCCTTATGAGATAATGCCTCTCATAGCAAATGTGTACAGCGCGAGCTGAAAATGCATTTACAGCACTAAAAAACCAAACTTTTATAACAGCTAAACCAAACGTTTCCAATGTAAATTTCCACCTTTATATAGTGTAAAAAGACATCCTGAAGCCTGGGCAGTCATTAATTTGATTGTCCAATATTTCCCTTATGAGATAATGCCTCTCATAGCAAATGTGTACAGCGCGAGCTGAAAATGCATTTACAGCACTAAAAAACCAAACTTTTATAACAGCTAAACCAAACGTTTCCAATGTAAATTTCCACCTTTATATAGTGTAGAAAGGCATCCTGAAGCCTGGAAAGTCATTAATTTGATTGTCCAGTATTTCCTTCATGAGATATTGCAACACTTAGAAAAAGTGTACAGCGCCAGCAGACAATGCATTTTCAGCACTAAAAAAACGAAACTTCATTAACAGCTAAACTAAACGTTTCCAATGTAAATTTCCACCTTTATATAGTGTAAAAAGACATCCTGAAGCCTGGGCAGTCATTAATTTGATTGTCCAATATTTCCCTTATGAGATAATGCCTCTCATAGCAAATGTGTACAGCGCGAGCTGAAAATGCATTTACAGCACTAAAAACCCAAACTTTTATAACAGCTAAACCAAACGTTTCCAATGTAAATTTCCACCTTTATATAGTGTAGAAAGGCATCCTGAAGCCTGGAAAGTCATTAATTTGATTGTCCAGTATTTCCTTCATGAGATATTGCAACACTTAGAAAAGGTGTACAGCGCCAGCAGACAATGAATTTTCAGCACTAAAAAAACGAAACTTCATTAACAGCTAAACCAAACGTTTCCAATGTAAATTTCCACATTTATAGAGTGTAAAAAGGCATCCTGAAGCCTGGGAAGTCATTAATTTGATTGTCCAGTATTTCACTTATGAGATAATGCCTCACATAGCAAATGTGTACAGTGCGAGCTGAAAATGCATTTACAGCACTAAAAAACCAAACTTTTATAACAGCTAAACCAAACGTTTCCAATGTAAATTTCCACCTTTATATAGTGTAGAAAGGCATCCTGAAGCCTGGAAAGTCATAGATTTGATTGTCCAGTATTTCCTTCATGAGATATTGCAACACTTAGAAAAAGTGTACAGCGCCAGCAGACAATGAATTTTCAGCACTAAAAAAACGAAACTTCATTAACAGCTAAACTAAACGTTTCCAATGTAAATTTCCAACTTTATATAGAGTAAAAAGACATCCTGAAGCCTGGGCAGCCATTAATTTGATTGTCCAATATTTCCCTTATGAGATAATGCCTCTCATAGCAAATGTGTACAGCGCGAGCTGAAAATGCATTTTCAGCACTAAAAAAACCAAACTTTTATAACAGCTAAACCAAACGTTTCCAATGTAAATTTCCACCTTTATATAGTGTAAAAAGACATCCTGAAGCCTGGGCAGTCATTAATTTGATTGTCCAGTATTTCCCTTATGAGATAATGCCTCACATAGCAAATGTGTACAGTGCGAGCTGAAAATGCATTTTCAGCACTAAAAAAACCAAACTTTTATAACAGCTAAACCAAACGTTTCCAATGTAAATTTCCACCTTTATATAGTGTAAAAAGACATCCTGAAGCCTGGGCAGTCATTAATTTGATTGTCCAATATTTCCCTTATGAGACAATGCCTCTCATAGCAAATGTGTACAGCGCGAGCTGAAAATGCATTTACAGCACTAAAAAAACAAACTTTTATAACAGCTAAACCAAACGTTTCCAATGTACATTTCCACCTTTATATAGTGTAGAAAGGCATCCTGAAGCCTGGAAAGTCATTAATTTGATTGTCCAGTATTTCCTTCATGAGATATTGCAACACTTAGAAAAAGTGTACAGCGCCAGCAGACAATGAATTTTCAGCACTAAAAAAACGAAACTTCATTAACAGCTAAACCAAACGTTTCCAATGTAAATTTCCACATTTATAGAGTGTAAAAAGGCATCCTGAAGCCTGGGAAGTCATTAATTTGATTGTCCAGTATTTCCCTTATGAGATAATGCCTCACATAGCAAATGTGTACAGTGCGAGCTGAAAATGCATTTACAGCACTAAAAAACCAAACTTTTATAACAGCTAAACCAAACGTTTCCAATGTAAATTTTCACCTTTATATAGTGTAGAAAGGCATCCTGAAGCCTGGAAAGTCATTGATTTGATTGTCCAGTATTTCCTTCATGAGATATTGCAACACTTAGAAAAAGTGTACAGCGCCAGCAGACAATGAATTTTCAGCACTAAAAAAACGAAACTTCATTAACAGCTAAACTAAACGTTTCCAATGTAAATTTCCAACTTTATATAGAGTAAAAAGACATCCTGAAGCCTGGGCAGCCATTAATTTGATTGTCCAATATTTCCCTTATGAGATAATGCCTCTCATAGCAAATGTGTACAGCGCGAGCTGAAAATGCATTTACAGCACTAAAAAACCAAACTTTTATAACAGCTAAACCAAACGTTTCCATTGTAAATTTCCACCTTTATATAGTGTAAAAAGACATCCTGAAGCCTGGGCAGTCATTAATTTGATTGTCCAATATTTCCCTTATGAGATAATGCCTCTCATAGCAAATGTGTACAGCGCGAGCTGAAAATGCATTTACAGCACTAAAAAACCAAACTTTTATAACAGCTAAACCAAACGTTTCCAATGTAAATTTCCACCTTTATATAGTGTAGAAAGGCATCCTGAAGCCTGGAAAGTCTTTAATTTGATTGTCCAGTATTTCCTTCATGAGATATTGCAACACTTAGAAAAAGTGTACAGCGCCAGCAGACAATGAATTTTCAGCACTAAAAAAAACGAAACTTCATTAACAGCTAAACTAAACGTTTCCAATGTAAATTTCCACCTTTATATAGTGTAAAAAGACATCCTGAAGCCTGGGCAGTCATTAATTTGATTGTCCAATATTTCCCTTATGAGATAATGCCTCTCATAGCAAATGTGTACAGCGCGAGCTGAAAATGCATTTACAGCACTAAAAAACCAAACTTTTATAACAGCTAAACCAAACGTTTCCAATGTAAATTTCCACCTTTATATAGTGTAGAAAGGCATCCTGAAGCCTGGAAAGTCATTAATTTGATTGTCCAGTATTTCCTTCATGAGATATTGCAACACTTAGAAAAAGTGTACAGCGCCAGCAGACAATGAATTTTCAGCACTAAAAAAACGAAACTTCATTAACAGCTAAACCAAACGTTTCCAATGTAAATTTCCACATTTATAGAGTGTAAAAAGGCATCCTGAAGCCTGGGAAGTCATTAATTTGATTGTCCAGTATTTCCCTTATGAGATAATGCCTCACATAGCAAATGTGTACAGTGCGAGCTGAAAATGCATTTTCAGCACTAAAAAACCAAACTTTTATAACAGCTAAACCAAACGTTTCCAATGTAAATTTCCACCTTTATATAGTGCAAAAAGACATCCTGAAGCCTGGGCAGCCATTAATTTGATTGTCCAATATTTCCCTTATGAGATAATGCCTCTCATAGCAAATGTGTACAGCGCGAGCTGAAAATGCATTTTCAGCACTAAAAAACCAAACTTTTATAACAGCTAAACCAAACGTTTCCAATGTAAATTTCCACCTTTATATAGTGTAAAAAGACATCCTGAAGCCTGGGCAGTCATTAATTTGATTGTCCAGTATTTCCCTTATGAGATAATGCCTCACATAGCAAATGTGTACAGTGCGAGCTGAAAATGCATTTTCAGCACTAAAAAAACCAAACTTTTATAACAGCTAAACCAAACGTTTCCAATGTAAATTTCCACCTTTATATAGTGTAAAAAGACATCCTGAAGCCTGGGCAGTCATTAATTTGATTGTCCGATATTTCCCTTATGAGACAATGCCTCTCATAGCAAATGTGTACAGCGCGAGCTGAAAATGCATTTACAGCACTAAAAAAACAAACTTTTATAACAGCTAAACCAAACGTTTCCAATGTACATTTCCACCTTTATATAGTGTAGAAAGGCATCCTGAAGCCTGGAAAGTCATTAATTTGATTGTCCAGTATTTCCTTCATGAGATATTGCAACACTTAGAAAAAGTGTACAGCGCCAGCAGACAATGAATTTTCAGCACTAAAAAAACGAAACTTCATTAACAGCTAAACCAAACGTTTCCAATGTAAATTTCCACATTTATAGAGTGTAAAAAGGCATCCTGAAGCCTGGGAAGTCATTAATTTGATTGTCCAGTATTTCCCTTATGAGATAATGCCTCACATAGCAAATGTGTACAGTGCGAGCTGAAAATGCATTTACAGCACTAAAAAACCAAACTTTTATAACAGCTAAACCAAACGTTTCCAATGTAAATTTTCACCTTTATATAGTGTAGAAAGGCATCCTGAAGCCTGGAAAGTCATTGATTTGATTGTCCAGTATTTCCTTCATGAGATATTGCAACACTTAGAAAAAGTGTACAGCGCCAGCAGACAATGAATTTTCAGCACTAAAAAAAACGAAACTTCATTAACAGCTAAACTAAACGTTTCCAATGTAAATTTCCACCTTTATATAGTGTAAAAAGACATCCTGAAGCCAGCGCAGTCATTAATTTGATTGTCCAATATTTCCCTTATGAGATAATGCCTCTCATAGCAAATGTGTACAGCGCGAGCTGAAAATGCATTTACAGCACTAAAAAACCAAACTTTTATAACAGCTAAACCAAACGTTTCCAATGTAAATTTCCACCTTTATATAGTGTAGAAAGGCATCCTGAAGCCTGGAAAGTCATTAATTTGATTGTCCAGTATTTCCTTCATGAGATATTGCAACACTTAGAAAAAGTGTACAGCGCCAGCAGACAATGAATTTTCAGCACTAAAAAAACGAAACTTCATTAACAGCTAAACTAAACGTTTCCAATGTAAATTTCCACCTTTATATAGTGTAGAAAGACATCCTGAAGCCTGCGCAGTCATTAATTTGATTGTCCAATATTTCCCTTATGAGATAATGCCTCTCATAGCAAATGTGTACAGCGCGAGCTGAAAATGCATTTACAGCACTAAAAAACCAAACTTTTATAACAGCTAAACCAAACGTTTCCAATGTAAATTTCCACCTTTATATAGTGTAGAAAGGCATCCTGAAGCCTGGAAAGTCATTAATTTGATTGTCCAGTATTTCCTTCATGAGATATTGCAACACTTAGAAAAAGTGTACAGCGCCAGCAGACAATGAATTTTCAGCACTAAAAAAAACGAAACTTCATTAACAGCTAAACTAAACGTTTCCAATGTAAATTTCCACCTTTATATAGTGTAAAAAGACATCCTGAAGCCTGCGCAGTCATTAATTTGATTGTCCAATATTTCCCTTATGAGATAATGCCTCTCATAGCAAATGTGTACAGCGCGAGCTGAAAATGCATTTACAGCACTAAAAAACCAAACTTTTATAACAGCTAAACCAAACGTTTCCAATGTAAATTTCCACCTTATATAGTGTAGAAAGGCATCCTGAAGCCTGGAAAGTCATTAATTTGATTGTCCAGTATTTCCTTCATGAGATATTGCAACACTTAGAAAAAGTGTACAGCGCCAGCAGACAATGAATTTTCAGCACTAAAAAAAACGAAACTTCATTAACAGCTAAACTAAACGTTTCCAATGTAAATTTCCACCTTTATATAGTGTAGAAAGACATCCTGAAGCCTGCGCAGTCATTAATTTGATTGTCCAATATTTCCCTTATGAGATAATGCCTCTCATAGCAAATGTGTACAGCGCGAGCTGAAAATGCATTTACAGCACTAAAAAACCAAACTTTTATAACAGCTAAACCAAACGTTTCCAATGTAAATTTCCACCTTTATATAGTGTAGAAAGGCATCCTGAAGCCTGGAAAGTAATTAATTTGATTGTCCAGTATTTCCTTCATGAGATATTGCAACACTTAGAAAAAGTGTACAGCGCCAGCAGACAATGAATTTTCAGCACTAAAAAAACGAAACTTCATTAACAGCTAAACTAAACGTTTCCAATGTAAATGTCCACCTTTATATAGTGTAAAAAGACATCCTGAAGCCTGGGCAGTCATTAATTTGATTGTCCAATATTTCCCTTATGAGATAATGCCTCTCATAGCAAATGTGTACAGCGCGAGCTGAAAATGCATTTACAGCACTAAAAAAACAAACTTTTATAACAGCTAAACCAAACGTTTCCAATGTAAATTTCCACCTTTATATAGTGTAGAAAGGCATCCTGAAGCCTGGAAAGTCATTAATTTGATTGTCCAGTATTTCCTTCATGAGATATTGCAACACTTAGAAAAAGTGTACAGCGCCAGCAGACAATGAATTTTCAGCACTAAAAAAAACGAAACTTCATTAACAGCTAAACTAAACGTTTCCAATGTAAATTTCCACCTTTATATAGTGTAAAAAGACATCCTGAAGCCTGGGCAGTCATTAATTTGATTGTCCAATATTTCCCTTATGAGATAATGCCTCTCATTGCAAATGTGTACAGCGCGAGCTGAAAATGCATTTACAGCACGAAAAAAACAAACTTTTATAACAGCTAAACCAAACGTTTCCAATGTACATTTCCACCTTTATATAGTGTAGAAAGGCATCCTGAAGCCTGGAAAGTCATTAATTTGATTGTCCAGTATTTCCTTCATGAGATATTGCAACACTTAGAAAAAGTGTACAGCGCCAGCAGACAATGAATTTTCAGCACTAAAAAAACGAAACTTCATTAACAGCTAAACCAAACGTTTCCAATGTAAATTTCCACATTTATAGAGTGTAAAAAGGCATCCTGGAGCCTGGGAAGTCATTAATTTGATTGTCCAGTATTTCCCTTATGAGATAATGCCTCACATAGCAAATGTGTACAGTGCGAGCTGAAAATGCATTTTCAGCACTAAAAAACCAAACTTTTATAACAGCTAAACCAAACGTTTCCAATGTACATTTCCACCTTTATATAGTGTAAAAAGGCATCCTGAAGCCTGGAAAGTCATTAATTTGATTGTCCAGTATTTCCTTCATGAGATATTGCAACACTTAGAAAAAGTGTACAGCGCCAGCAGACAATGAATTTTCAGCACTAAAAAAACGAAACTTCATTAACAGCTAAACTAAACGTTTCCAATGTAAATTTCCACCCTTATATAGTGTAAAAAGACATCCTGAAGCCTGGGCAGTCATTAATTTGATTGTCCAATATTTCCCTTATGAGATAATGCCTCTCATAGCAAATGTGTACAGCGCGAGCTGAAAATGCATTTACAGCACTAAAAAACCAAACTTTTATAACAGCTAAACCAAACGTTTCCAATGTAAATTTCCACCTTTATATAGTGTAGAAAGGCATCCTGAAGCCTGGAAAGTCATTAATTTGATTGTCCAGTATTTCCTTCATGAGATATTGCAACACTTAGAAAAAGTGTACAGCGCCAGCAGACAATGAATTTTCAGCACTAAAAAAACGAAACTTCATTAACAGCTAAACTAAACGTTTCCAATGTAAATTTCCACCTTTATATAGTGTAAAAAGACATCCTGAAGCCTGGGCAGCCATTAATTTGATTGTCCAATATTTCCCTTATGAGATAATGCCTCTCATAGCAAATGTGTACAGCGCGAGCTGAAAATGCATTTACAGCACTAAAAAACCAAACTTTTATAACAGCTAAACCAAACGTTTCCAATGTAAATTTCCACCTTTATATAGTGTAAAAAGACATCCTGAAGCCTGGGCAGTCATTAATTTGATTGTCCAATATTTCCCTTATGAGATAATGCCTCTCATAGCAAATGTGTACAGCGCGAGCTGAAAATGCATTTACAGCACTAAAAAACCAAACTTTTATAACAGCTAAACCAAACGTTTCCAATGTAAATTTCCACCTTTATATAGTGTAGAAAGGCATCCTGAAGCCTGGAAAGTCATTAATTTGATTGTCCAGTATTTCCTTCATGAGATATTGCAACACTTAGAAAAAGTGTACAGCGCCAGCAGACAATGAATTTTCAGCACTAAAAAAACGAAACTTCATTAACAGCTAAACCAAACGTTTCCAATGTAAATTTCCACATTTATAGAGTGTAAAAAGGCATCCTGAAGCCTGGGAAGTCATTAATTTGATTGTCCAGTATTTCCCTTATGAGATAATGCCTCACATAGCAAATGTGTACAGTGCGAGCTGAAAATGCATTTTCAGCACTAAAAAACCAAACTTTTATAACAGCTAAACCAAACGTTTCCAATGTAAATTTCCACCTTTATATAGTGTAAAAAGACATCCTGAAGCCTGGGCAGTCATTAATTAGATTGTCCAGTATTTCCCTTATGAGATAATGCCTCACATAGCAAATGTGTACAGCGCGAGCTGAAAATGCATTTTACAGCACTAAAAAACCAAACTTTTATAACAGCTAAACCAAACGTTTCCAATGTAAATTTCCACCTTTATATAGTGTAAAAAGACATCCTGAAGCCTGGGCAGTCATTAATTTGATTGTCCAATATTTCCCTTATGAGATAATGCCTCTCATAGCAAATGTGTACAGCGCGAGCTGAAAATGCATTTACAGCACTAAAAAACCAAACTTTTATAACAGCTAAACCAAACGTTTCCAATGTAAATTTCCACCTTTATATAGTGTAGAAAGGCATACTGAAGCCTGGAAAGTCATTAATTTGATTGTCCAGTATTTCCTTCATGAGATATTGCAACACTTAGAAAAAGTGTTCAGCGCCAGCAGACAATGAATTTTCAGCACTAAAAAAACGAAACTTCATTAACAGCTAAACTAAACGTTTCCAATGTATATTTCCACCTTTATATAGTGTAAAAAGACATCCTGAAGCCTGGGCAGTCATTAATTTGATTGTCCAATATTTCCCTTATGAGATAATGCCTCTCATAGCAAATGTGTACAGCGCGAGCTGAAAATGCATTTACAGCACTAAAAAACCAAACTTTTATAACAGCTAAACCAAACGTTTCCAATGTAAATTTCCACCTTTATATAGTGTAGAAAGGCATACTGAAGCCTGGAAAGTCATTAATTTGATTGTCCAGTATTTCCTTCATGAGATATTGCAACACTTAGAAAAAGTGTTCAGCGCCAGCAGACAATGAATTTTCAGCACTAAAAAAACGAAACTTCATTAACAGCTAAACCAAACGTTTCCAATGTAAATTTCCACATTTATAGAGTGTAAAAAGGCATCCTGAAGCCTGGGAAGTCATTAATTTGATTGTCCAGTATTTCCCTTATGAGATAATGCCTCACATAGCAAATGTGTACAGTGCGAGCTGAAAATGCATTTTCAGCACTAAAAAACCAAACTTTTATAACAGCTAAACCAAACGTTTCCAATGTACATTTCCACCTTTATATAGTGTAAAAAGACATCCTGAAGCCTGGGCAGTCATTAATTTGATTGTCCAGTATTTCCCTTTTGAGATAATGCCTCACATAGCAAATGTGGACAGTGCGAGCTGAAAATGCATTTTCAGCACTAAAAAAACCAAACTTTTATAACAGCTAAACCAAACGTTTCCAATGTAAATTTCCACCTTTATATAGTGTAAAAAGACATCCTGAAGCCTGGGCAGTCATTAATTTGATTGTCCAATATTTCCCTTATGAGATAATGCCTCTCATAGCAAATGTGTACAGCGCGAGCTGAAAATGCATTTACAGCAATAAAAAACCAAACTTTTATAACAGCTAAACCAAACGTTTCCAATGTAAATTTCCACCTTTATATAGTGTAGAAAGGCATCCTGAAGCCTGGAAAGTCATTAATTTGATTGTCCAGTATTTCCTTCATGAGATATTGCAACACTTAGAAAAAGTGTACAGCGCCAGCAGACAATGAATTTTCAGCACTAAAAAAAACGAAACTTCATTAACAGCTAAACTAAACGTTTCCAATGTAAATTTCCACCTTTATATAGTGTAAAAATACATCCTGAAGCCTGCGCAGTCATTAATTTGATTGTCCAATATTTCCCTTATGAGATAATGCCTCTCATAGCAAATGTGTACAGCGCGAGCTGAAAATGCATTTACAGCACTAAAAAACCAAACTTTTATAACATCTAAACCAAACGTTTCCAATGTAAATTTCCACGTTTATATAGTGTAGAAAGGCATCCTGAAGCCTGGAAAGTCATTAATTTGATTGTCCAGTATTTCCTTCATGAGATATTGCAACACTTAGAAAAAGTGTACAGCGCCAGCAGACAATGAATTTTCAGCACTAAAAAAACGAAACTTCATTAACAGCTAAACCAAACGTTTCCAATGTAAAATTCCACATTTATAGAGTGTAAAAAGGCATCCTGAAGCCTGGGAAGTCATTAATTTTATTGTCCAGTATTTCCCTTATGAGATAATGCCTCACATAGCAAATGTGTACAGTGCGAGCTGAAAATGCATTTACAGTTCTAAAAAACCAAACTTTTATAACAGCTAAACCAAACGTTTCCAATGTAAATTTCCACCTTTATATAGTGTAGAAAGGCATCCTGAAGCCTGGAAAGTCATTAATTTGATTGTCCAGTATTTCCTTCATGAGATATTGCAACACTTAGAAAAAGTGTACAGCGCCAGCAGACAATGAATTTTCAGCACTAAAAAAACGAAACTTCATTAACAGCTAAACCAAACGTTTCCAATGTAAATTTCCACATTTATAGAGTGTAAAAAGGCATCCTGAAGCCTGGGAAGTCATTAATTTGATTGTCCAGTATTTCCCTTATGAGATAATGCCTCACATAGCAAATGTGTACAGTGCGAGCTGAAAATGCATTTTCAGCACTAAAAAACCAAACTTTTATAACAGCTAAACCAAACGTTTCCAAAGTAAATTTCCACCTTTATATAGTGTAAAAAGACATCCTGAAGCCTGGGCAGTCATTAATTTGATTGTCCAGTATTTCCCTTATGAGATAATGCCTCACATAGCAAATGTGTACAGCGCGAGCTGAAAATGCATTTACAGCACTAAAAAACCAAACTTTTATAACAGCTAAACCAAACGTTTCCAATGTAAATTTCCACCTTTATATAGTGTAAAAAGACATCCTGAAGCCTGGGCAGTCATTAATTTGATTGTCCAATATTTCCCTTATGAGATAATGCCTCTCATAGCAAATGTGTACAGCGCGAGCTGAAAATGCATTTACAGCACTAAAAAACCAAACTTTTATAACAGCAAAACCAAACGTTTCAAATGTAAATTTCCACCTTTATATAGTGTAGAAAGGCATCCTGAAGCCTGGAAAGTCATTAATTTGATTGTCCAGTATTTCCTTCATGAGATATTGCAACACTTAGAAAAAGTGTACAGCGCCAGCAGACAATGAATTTTTAGCACTAAAAAAACGAAACTTCATTAACAGCTAAACCAAACGTTTCCAATGTAAATTTCCACATTTATAGAGTGTAAAAAGGCATCCTGGAGCCTGGGAAGTCATTAATTTGATTGTCCAGTATTTCCCTTATGAGATAATGCCTCACATAGCAAATGTGTACAGTGCGAGCTGAAAATGCATTTTCAGCACTAAAAAACCAAACTTTTATAACAGCTAAACCAAACGTTTCCAATGTACATTTCCACCTTTATATAGTGTAAAAAGGCATCCTGAAGCCTGGAAAGTCATTAATTTGATTGTCCAGTATTTCCTTCATGAGATATTGCAACACTTAGAAAAAGTGTACAGCGCCAGCAGACAATGAATTTTCAGCACTAAAAAAACGAAACTTCATTAACAGCTAAACTAAACGTTTCCAATGTAAATTTCCACCCTTATATAGTGTAAAAAGACACCCTGAAGCCTGGGCAGTCATTAATTTGATTGTCCAATATTTCCCTTATGAGATAATGCCTCTCATAGCAAATGTGTACAGCGCGAGCTGAAAATGCATTTACAGCACTAAAAAACCAAACTTTTATAACAGCTAAACCAAACGTTTCCAATGTAAATTTCCACCTTTATATAGTGTAGAAAGGCATCCTGAAGCCTGGAAAGTCATTAATTTGATTGTCCAGTATTTCCTTCATGAGATATTGCAACACTTAGAAAAAGTGTACAGTGCGAGCTGAAAATGCATTTTCAGCACTAAAAAAACCAAACTTTTATAACAGCTAAACCAAACGTTTCCAATGTAAATTTCCACCTTTATATAGTGTAAAAAGACATCCTGAAGCCTGGGCAGTCATTAATTTGATTGTCCGATATTTCCCTTATGAGACAATGCCTCTCATAGCAAATGTGTACAGCGCGAGCTGAAAATGCATTTACAGCACTAAAAAAACAAACTTTTATAACAGCTAAACCAAACGTTTCCAATGTACATTTCCACCTTTATATAGTGTAGAAAGGCATCCTGAAGCCTGGAAAGTCATTGATTTGATTGTCCAGTATTTCCTTCATGAGATATTGCAACACTTAGAAAAAGTGTACAGCGCCAGCAGACAATGAATTTTCAGCACTAAAAAAAACGAAACTTCATTAACAGCTAAACTAAACGTTTCCAATGTAAATTTCCACCTTTATATAGTGTAAAAAGACATCCTGAAGCCTGCGCAGTCATTAATTTGATTGTCCAATATTTCCCTTATGAGATAATGCCTCTCATAGCAAATGTGTACAGCGCGAGCTGAAAATGCATTTACAGCACTAAAAAACCAAACTTTTATAACAGCTAAACCAAACGTTTCCAATGTAAATTTCCACCTTTATATAGTGTAGAAAGGCATCCTGAAGCCTGGAAAGTCATTAATTTGATTGTCCAGTATTTCCTTCATGAGATATTGCAACACTTAGAAAAAGTGTACAGCGCCAGCAGACAATGAATTTTCAGCACTAAAAAAACGAAACTTCATTAACAGCTAAACTAAACGTTTCCAATGTAAATTTCCACCTTTATATAGTGTAGAAAGACATCCTGAAGCCTGCGCAGTCATTAATTTGATTGTCCAATATTTCCCTTATGAGATAATGCCTCTCATAGCAAATGTGTACAGCGCGAGCTGAAAATGCATTTACAGCACTAAAAAACCAAACTTTTATAACAGCTAAACCAAACGTTTCCAATGTAAATTTCCACCTTTATATAGTGTAGAAAGGCATCCTGAAGCCTGGAAAGTCATTAATTTGATTGTCCAGTATTTCCTTCATGAGATATTGCAACACTTAGAAAAAGTGTACAGCGCCAGCAGACAATGAATTTTCAGCACTAAAAAAAACGAAACTTCATTAACAGCTAAACTAAACGTTTCCAATGTAAATTTCCACCTTTATATAGTGTAAAAAGACATCCTGAAGCCTGCGCAGTCATTAATTTGATTGTCCAATATTTCCCTTATGAGATAATGCCTCTCATAGCAAATGTGTACAGCGCGAGCTGAAAATGCATTTACAGCACTAAAAAAACAAACTTTTATAACAGCTAAACCAAACGTTTCCAATGTAAATTTCCACCTTATATAGTGTAGAAAGGCATCCTGAAGCCTGGAAAGTCATTAATTTGATTGTCCAGTATTTCCTTCATGAGATATTGCAACACTTAAAAAAAGTGTACAGCGCCAGCAGACAATGAATTTTCAGCACTAAAAAAAACGAAACTTCATTAACAGCTAAACTAAACGTTTCCAATGTAAATGTCCACCTTTATATAGTGTAAAAAGACATCCTGAAGCCTGGGCAGTCATTAATTTGATTGTCCAATATTTCCCTTATGAGATAATGCCTCTCATAGCAAATGTGTACAGCGCGAGCTGAAAATGCATTTACAGCACTAAAAAAACAAACTTTTATAACAGCTAAACCAAACGTTTCCAATGTAAATTTCCACCTTTATATAGTGTAGAAAGGCATCCTGAAGCCTGGAAAGTCATTAATTTGATTGTCCAGTATTTCCTTCATGAGATATTGCAACACTTAGAAAAAGTGTACAGCGCCAGCAGACAATGAATTTTCAGCACTAAAAAAAACGAAACTTCATTAACAGCTAAACTAAACGTTTCCAATGTAAATTTCCACCTTTATATAGTGTAAAAAGACATCCTGAAGCCTGGGCAGTCATTAATTTGATTGTCCAATATTTCCCTTATGAGATAATGCCTCTCATTGCAAATGTGTACAGCGCGAGCTGAAAATGCATTTACAGCACGAAAAAAACAAACTTTTATAACAGCTAAACCAAACGTTTCCAATGTACATTTCCACCTTTATATAGTGTAGAAAGGCATCCTGAAGCCTGGAAAGTCATTAATTTGATTGTCCAGTATTTCCTTCATGAGATATTGCAACACTTAGAAAAAGTGTACAGCGCCAGCAGACAATGAATTTTCAGCACTAAAAAAACGAAACTTCATTAACAGCTAAACCAAACGTTTCCAATGTAAATTTCCACATTTATAGAGTGTAAAAAGGCATCCTGGAGCCTGGGAAGTCATTAATTTGATTGTCCAGTATTTCCCTTATGAGATAATGCCTCACATAGCAAATGTGTACAGTGCGAGCTGAAAATGCATTTTCAGCACTAAAAAACCAAACTTTTATAACAGCTAAACCAAACGTTTCCAATGTACATTTCCACCTTTATATAGTGTAAAAAGGCATCCTGAAGCCTGGAAAGTCATTAATTTGATTGTCCAGTATTTCCTTCATGAGATATTGCAACACTTAGAAAAAGTGTACAGCGCCAGCAGACAATGAATTTTCAGCACTAAAAAAACGAAACTTCATTAACAGCTAAACTAAACGTTTCCAATGTAAATTTCCACCCTTATATAGTGTAAAAAGACATCCTGAAGCCTGGGCAGTCATTAATTTGATTGTCCAATATTTCCCTTATGAGATAATGCCTCTCATAGCAAATGTGTACAGCGCGAGCTGAAAATGCATTTACAGCACTAAAAAACCAAACTTTTATAACAGCTAAACCAAACGTTTCCGATGTAAATTTCCACCTTTATATAGTGTAGAAAGGCATCCTGAAGCCTGGAAAGTCATTAATTTGATTGTCCAGTATTTCCTTCATGAGATATTGCAACACTTAGAAAAAGTGTACAGCGCCAGCAGACAATGAATTTTCAGCACTAAAAAAACGAAACTTCATTAACAGCTAAACTAAACGTTTCCAATGTAAATTTCCACCTTTATATAGTGTAAAAAGACATCCTGAAGCCTGGGCAGCCATTAATTTGATTGTCCAATATTTCCCTTATGAGATAATGCCTCTCATAGCAAATGTGTACAGCGCGAGCTGAAAATGCATTTACAGCACTAAAAAACCAAACTTTTATAACAGCTAAACCAAACGTTTCCAATGTAAATTTCCACCTTTATATAGTGTAAAAAGACATCCTGAAGCCTGGGCAGTCATTAATTTGATTGTCCAATATTTCCCTTACGAGATAATGCCTCTCATAGCAAATGTGTACAGCGCGAGCTGAAAATGCATTTACAGCACTAAAAAACCAAACTTTTATAACAGCTAAACCAAACGTTTCCAATGTAAATTTCCACCTTTATATAGTGTAGAAAGGCATCCTGAAGCCTGGAAAGTCATTAATTTGATTGTCCAGTATTTCCTTCATGAGATATTGCAACACTTAGAAAAAGTGTACAGCGCCAGCAGACAATGAATTTTCAGCACTAAAAAAACGAAACTTCATTAACAGCTAAACCAAACGTTTCCAATGTAAATTTCCACATTTATAGAGTGTAAAAAGGCATCCTGAAGCCTGGGAAGTCATTAATTTGATTGTCCAGTATTTCCCTTATGAGATAATGCCTCACATAGCAAATGTGTACAGTGCGAGCTGAAAATGCATTTTCAGCACTAAAAAACCAAACTTTTATAACAGCTAAACCAAACGTTTCCAATGTAAATTTCCACCTTTATATAGTGTAAAAAGACATCCTGAAGCCTGGGCAGTCATTAATTAGATTGTCCAGTATTTCCCTTATGAGATAATGCCTCACATAGCAAATGTGTACAGCGCGAGCTGAAAATGCATTTTACAGCACTAAAAAACCAAACTTTTATAACAGCTAAACCAAACGTTTCCAATGTAAATTTCCACCTTTATATAGTGTAAAAAGACATCCTGAAGCCTGGGCAGTCATTAATTTGATTGTCCAATATTTCCCTTATGAGATAATGCCTCTCATAGCAAATGTGTACAGCGCGAGCTGAAAATGCATTTACAGCACTAAAAAACCAAACTTTTATAACAGCTAAACCAAACGTTTCCAATGTAAATTTCCACCTTTATATAGTGTAGAAAGGCATACTGAAGCCTGGAAAGTCATTAATTTGATTGTCCAGTATTTCCTTCATGAGATATTGCAACACTTAGAAAAAGTGTTCAGCGCCAGCAGACAATGAATTTTCAGCACTAAAAAAACGAAACTTCATTAACAGCTAAACTAAACGTTTCCAATGTATATTTCCACCTTTATATAGTGTAAAAAGACATCCTGAAGCCTGGGCAGTCATTAATTTGATTGTCCAATATTTCCCTTATGAGATAATGCCTCTCATAGCAAATGTGTACAGCGCGAGCTGAAAATGCATTTACAGCACTAAAAAACCAAACTTTTATAACAGCTAAACCAAACGTTTCAAATGTAAATTTCCACCTTTATATAGTGTAGAAAGGCATCCTGAAGCCTGGAAAGTCATTAATTTGATTGTCCAGTATTTCCTTCATGAGATATTGCAACACTTAGAAAAAGTGTACAGCGCCAGCAGACAATGAATTTTCAGCACTAAAAAAACGAAACTTCATTAACAGCTAAACCAAACGTTTCCAATGTAAATTTCCACATTTATAGAGTGTAAAAAGGCATCCTGAAGCCTGGGAAGTCATTAATTTGATTGTCCAGTATTTCCCTTATGAGATAATGCCTCACATAGCAAATGTGTACAGTGCGAGCTGAAAATGCATTTTCAGCACTAAAAAACCAAACTTTTATAACAGCTAAACCAAACGTTTCCAATGTACATTTCCACCTTTATATAGTGTAAAAAGACATCCTGAAGCCTGGGCAGTCATTAATTTGATTGTCCAGTATTTCCCTTTTGAGATAATGCCTCACATAGCAAATGTGGACAGTGCGAGCTGAAAATGCATTTTCAGCACTAAAAAAACCAAACTTTTATAACAGCTAAACCAAACGTTTCCAATGTAAATTTCCACCTTTATATAGTGTAAAAAGACATCCTGAAGCCTGGGCAGTCATTAATTTGATTGTCCAATATTTCCCTTATGAGATAATGCCTCTCATAGCAAATGTGTACAGCGCGAGCTGAAAATGCATTTTACAGCAATAAAAAACCAAACTTTTATAACAGCTAAACCAAACGTTTCCAATGTAAATTTCCACCTTTATATAGTGTAGAAAGGCATCCTGAAGCCTGGAAAGTCATTAATTTGATTGTCCAGTATTTCCTTCATGAGATATTGCAACACTTAGAAAAAGTGTACAGCGCCAGCAGACAATGAATTTTCAGCACTAAAAAAAAACGAAACTTCATTAACAGCTAAACTAAACGTTTCCAATGTAAATTTCCACCTTTATATAGTGTAAAAATACATCCTGAAGCCTGCGCAGTCATTAATTTGATTGTCCAATATTTCCCTTATGAGATAATGCCTCTCATAGCAAATGTGTACAGCGCGAGCTGAAAATGCATTTACAGCACTAAAAAACCAAACTTTTATAACAGCTAAACCAAACGTTTCCAATGTAAATTTCCACCTTTATATAGTGTAGAAAGGCATCCTGAAGCCTGGAAAGTCATTAATTTGATTGTCCAGTATTTCCTTCATGAGATATTGCAACACTTAGAAAAAGTGTACAGCGCCAGCAGACAATGAATTTTCAGCACTAAAAAAACGAAACTTCATTAACAGCTAAACCAAACGTTTCCAATGTAAAATTCCACATTTATAGAGTGTAAAAAGGCATCCTGAAGCCTGGGAAGTCATTAATTTTATTGTCCAGTATTTCCCTTATGAGATAATGCCTCACATAGCAAATGTGTACAGTGCGAGCTGAAAATGCATTTACAGTTCTAAAAAACCAAACTTTTATAACAGCTAAACCAAACGTTTCCAATGTAAATTTCCACCTTTATATAGTGTAGAAAGGCATCCTGAAGCCTGGAAAGTCATTAATTTGATTGTCCAGTATTTCCTTCATGAGATATTGCAACACTTAGAAAAAGTGTACAGCGCCAGCAGACAATGAATTTTCAGCACTAAAAAAACGAAACTTCATTAACAGCTAAACCAAACGTTTCCAATGTAAATTTCCACATTTATAGAGTGTAAAAAGGCATCCTGAAGCCTGGGAAGTCATTAATTTGATTGTCCAGTATTTCCCTTATGAGATAATGCCTCACATAGCAAATGTGTACAGTGCGAGCTGAAAATGCATTTTCAGCACTAAAAAACCAAACTTTTATAACAGCTAAACCAAACGTTTCCAAAGTAAATTTCCACCTTTATATAGTGTAAAAAGACATCCTGAAGCCTGGGCAGTCATTAATTTGATTGTCCAGTATTTCCCTTATGAGATAATGCCTCACATAGCAAATGTGTACAGCGCGAGCTGAAAATGCATTTACAGCACTAAAAAACCAAACTTTTATAACAGCTAAACCAAACGTTTCCAATGTAAATTTCCACCTTTATATAGTGTAAAAAGACATCCTGAAGCCTGGGCAGTCATTAATTTGATTGTCCAATATTTTCCTTATGAGATAATGCCTCTCATAGCAAATGTGTACAGCGCGAGCTGAAAATGCATTTACAGCACTAAAAAACCAAACTTTTATAACAGCAAAACCAAACGTTTCAAATGTAAATTTCCACCTTTATATAGTGTAGAAAGGCATCCTGAAGCCTGGAAAGTCATTAATTTGATTGTCCAGTATTTCCTTCATGAGATATTGCAACACTTAGAAAAAGTGTACAGCGCCAGCAGACAATGAATTTTCAGCACTAAAAAAACGAAACTTCATTAACAGCTAAACCAAACGTTTCCAATGTAAATTTCCACATTTATAGAGTGTAAAAAGGCATCCTGGAGCCTGGGAAGTCATTAATTTGATTGTCCAGTATTTCCCTTATGAGATAATGCCTCACATAGCAAATGTGTACAGCGCGAGCTGAAAATGCATTTTACAGCACTAAAAAACCAAACTTTTATAACAGCTAAACCAAACGTTTCCAATGTAAATTTCCACCTTTATATAGTGTAAAAAGACATCCTGAAGCCTGGGCAGTCATTAATTTGATTGTCCAATATTTCCCTTATGAGATAATGCCTCTCATAGCAAATGTGTACAGCGCGAGCTGAAAATGCATTTACAGCACTAAAAAACCAAACTTTTATAACAGCTAAACCAAACGTTTCCAATGTAAATTTCCACCTTTATATAGTGTAGAAAGGCATACTGAAGCCTGGAAAGTCATTAATTTGATTGTCCAGTATTTCCTTCATGAGATATTGCAACACTTAGAAAAAGTGTTCAGCGCCAGCAGACAATGAATTTTCAGCACTAAAAAAACGAAACTTCATTAACAGCTAAACTAAACGTTTCCAATGTATATTTCCACCTTTATATAGTGTAAAAAGACATCCTGAAGCCTGGGCAGTCATTAATTTGATTGTCCAATATTTCCCTTATGAGATAATGCCTCTCATAGCAAATGTGTACAGCGCGAGCTGAAAATGCATTTACAGCACTAAAAAACCAAACTTTTATAACAGCTAAACCAAACGTTTCAAATGTAAATTTCCACCTTTATATAGTGTAGAAAGGCATCCTGAAGCCTGGAAAGTCATTAATTTGATTGTCCAGTATTTCCTTCATGAGATATTGCAACACTTAGAAAAAGTGTACAGCGCCAGCAGACAATGAATTTTCAGCACTAAAAAAACGAAACTTCATTAACAGCTAAACCAAACGTTTCCAATGTAAATTTCCACATTTATAGAGTGTAAAAAGGCATCCTGAAGCCTGGGAAGTCATTAATTTGATTGTCCAGTATTTCCCTTATGAGATAATGCCTCACATAGCAAATGTGTACAGTGCGAGCTGAAAATGCATTTTCAGCACTAAAAAACCAAACTTTTATAACAGCTAAACCAAACGTTTCCAATGTACATTTCCACCTTTATATAGTGTAAAAAGACATCCTGAAGCCTGGGCAGTCATTAATTTGATTGTCCAGTATTTCCCTTTTGAGATAATGCCTCACATAGCAAATGTGGACAGTGCGAGCTGAAAATGCATTTTCAGCACTAAAAAAACCAAACTTTTATAACAGCTAAACCAAACGTTTCCAATGTAAATTTCCACCTTTATATAGTGTAAAAAGACATCCTGAAGCCTGGGCAGTCATTAATTTGATTGTCCAATATTTCCCTTATGAGATAATGCCTCTCATAGCAAATGTGTACAGCGCGAGCTGAAAATGCATTTTACAGCAATAAAAAACCAAACTTTTATAACAGCTAAACCAAACGTTTCCAATGTAAATTTCCACCTTTATATAGTGTAGAAAGGCATCCTGAAGCCTGGAAAGTCATTAATTTGATTGTCCAGTATTTCCTTCATGAGATATTGCAACACTTAGAAAAAGTGTACAGCGCCAGCAGACAATGAATTTTCAGCACTAAAAAAAAACGAAACTTCATTAACAGCTAAACTAAACGTTTCCAATGTAAATTTCCACCTTTATATAGTGTAAAAATACATCCTGAAGCCTGCGCAGTCATTAATTTGATTGTCCAATATTTCCCTTATGAGATAATGCCTCTCATAGCAAATGTGTACAGCGCGAGCTGAAAATGCATTTACAGCACTAAAAAACCAAACTTTTATAACAGCTAAACCAAACGTTTCCAATGTAAATTTCCACCTTTATATAGTGTAGAAAGGCATCCTGAAGCCTGGAAAGTCATTAATTTGATTGTCCAGTATTTCCTTCATGAGATATTGCAACACTTAGAAAAAGTGTACAGCGCCAGCAGACAATGAATTTTCAGCACTAAAAAAACGAAACTTCATTAACAGCTAAACCAAACGTTTCCAATGTAAAATTCCACATTTATAGAGTGTAAAAAGGCATCCTGAAGCCTGGGAAGTCATTAATTTTATTGTCCAGTATTTCCCTTATGAGATAATGCCTCACATAGCAAATGTGTACAGTGCGAGCTGAAAATGCATTTACAGTTCTAAAAAACCAAACTTTTATAACAGCTAAACCAAACGTTTCCAATGTAAATTTCCACCTTTATATAGTGTAGAAAGGCATCCTGAAGCCTGGAAAGTCATTAATTTGATTGTCCAGTATTTCCTTCATGAGATATTGCAACACTTAGAAAAAGTGTACAGCGCCAGCAGACAATGAATTTTCAGCACTAAAAAAACGAAACTTCATTAACAGCTAAACCAAACGTTTCCAATGTAAATTTCCACATTTATAGAGTGTAAAAAGGCATCCTGAAGCCTGGGAAGTCATTAATTTGATTGTCCAGTATTTCCCTTATGAGATAATGCCTCACATAGCAAATGTGTACAGTGCGAGCTGAAAATGCATTTTCAGCACTAAAAAACCAAACTTTTATAACAGCTAAACCAAACGTTTCCAAAGTAAATTTCCACCTTTATATAGTGTAAAAAGACATCCTGAAGCCTGGGCAGTCATTAATTTGATTGTCCAGTATTTCCCTTATGAGATAATGCCTCACATAGCAAATGTGTACAGCGCGAGCTGAAAATGCATTTACAGCACTAAAAAACCAAACTTTTATAACAGCTAAACCAAACGTTTCCAATGTAAATTTCCACCTTTATATAGTGTAAAAAGACATCCTGAAGCCTGGGCAGTCATTAATTTGATTGTCCAATATTTTCCTTATGAGATAATGCCTCTCATAGCAAATGTGTACAGCGCGAGCTGAAAATGCATTTACAGCACTAAAAAACCAAACTTTTATAACAGCAAAACCAAACGTTTCAAATGTAAATTTCCACCTTTATATAGTGTAGAAAGGCATCCTGAAGCCTGGAAAGTCATTAATTTGATTGTCCAGTATTTCCTTCATGAGATATTGCAACACTTAGAAAAAGTGTACAGCGCCAGCAGACAATGAATTTTCAGCACTAAAAAAACGAAACTTCATTAACAGCTAAACCAAACGTTTCCAATGTAAATTTCCACATTTATAGAGTGTAAAAAGGCATCCTGGAGCCTGGGAAGTCATTAATTTGATTGTCCAGTATTTCCCTTATGAGATAATGCCTCACATAGCAAATGTGTACAGTGCGAGCTGAAAATGCATTTTCAGCACTAAAAAACCAAACTTTTATAACAGCTAAACCAAACGTTTCCAATGTACATTTCCACCTTTATATAGTGTAAAAAGACATCCTGAAGCCTGGGCAGTCATTAATTTGATTGTCCAGTATTTCCCTTATGAGATAATGCCTCACATAGCAAATGTGGACAGTGCGAGCAGACAATGAATTTTCAGCACTAAAAAAACGAAACTTCATTAACAGCTAAACTAAACCTTTCCAATGTAAATTTCCACCCTTATATAGTGTAAAAAGACATCCTGAAGCCTGGGCAGTCATTAATTTGATTGTCCAATATTTCCCTTATGAGATAATGCCTCTCATAGCAAATGTGTACAGCGCGAGCTGAAAATGCATTTACAGCAATAAAAAACCAAACTTTTATAACAGCTAAACCAAACGTTTCCAATGTAAATTTCCACCTTTATATAGTGTAGAAAGGCATCCTGAAGCCTGGAAAGTCATTAATTTGATTGTCCAGTATTTCCTTCATGAGATATTGCAACACTTAGAAAAAGTGTACAGCGCCAGCAGACAATGAATTTTCAGCACTAAAAAAAAGAAACTTCATTAACAGCTAAACTAAACGTTTCCAATGTATATTTCCACCTTTATATAGTGTAAAAAGACATCCTGAAGCCTGGGCAGTCATTAATTTGATTGTCCAATATTTCCCTTATGAGATAATGCCTCTCATAGCAAATGTGTACAGCGCGAGCTGAAAATGCATTTACAGCACTAAAAAACCAAACTTTTATAACAGCTAAACCAAACGTTTCAAATGTAAATTTCCACCTTTATATAGTGTAGAAAGGCATCCTGAAGCCTGGAAAGTCATTAATTTGATTGTCCAGTATTTCCTTCATGAGATATTGCAACACTTAGAAAAAGTGTACAGCGCCAGCAGACAATGAATTTTCAGCACTAAAAAAACGAAACTTCATTAACAGCTAAACCAAACGTTTCCAATGTAAATTTCCACATTTATAGAGTGTTAAAAGGCATCCTGAAGCCTGGGAAGTCATTAATTTGATTGTCCAGTATTTCCCTTATGAGATAATGCCTCACATAGCAAATGTGTACAGTGCGAGCTGAAAATGCATTTTCAGCACTAAAAAAACAAACTTTTATAACAGCTAAACCAAACGTTTCCAATGTACATTTCCACCTTTATATAGTGTAAAAAGACATCCTGAAGCCTGGGCAGTCATTAATTTGATTGTCCAGTATTTCCCTTTTGAGATAATGCCTCACATAGCAAATGTGGACAGTGCGAGCTGAAAATGCATTTTCAGCACTAAAAAAACCAAACTTTTATAACAGCTAAACCAAACGTTTCCAATGTAAATTTCCACCTTTATATAGTGTAAAAAGACATCCTGAAGCCTGGGCAGTCATTAATTTGATTGTCCAATATTTCCCTTATGAGATAATGCCTCTCATAGCAAATGTGTACAGCGCGAGCTGAAAATGCATTTACAGCAATAAAAAACCAAACTTTTATAACAGCTAAACCAAACGTTTCCAATGTAAATTTCCACCTTTATATAGTGTAGAAAGGCATCCTGAAGCCTGGAAAGTCATTAATTTGATTGTCCAGTATTTCCTTCATGAGATATTGCAACACTTAGAAAAAGTGTACAGCGCCAGCAGACAATGAATTTTCAGCACTAAAAAAAACGAAACTTCATTAACAGCTAAACTAAACGTTTCCAATGTAAATTTCCACCTTTATATAGTGTAAAAATACATCCTGAAGCCTGCGCAGTCATTAATTTGATTGTCCAATATTTCCCTTATGAGATAATGCCTCTCATAGCAAATGTGTACAGCGCGAGCTGAAAATGCATTTACAGCACTAAAAAACCAAACTTTTATAACAGCTAAACCAAACGTTTCCAATGTAAATTTCCACCTTTATATAGTGTAGAAAGGCATCCTGAAGCCTGGAAAGTCATTAATTTGATTGTCCAGTATTTCCTTCATGAGATATTGCAACACTTAGAAAAAGTGTACAGCGCCAGCAGACAATGAATTTTCAGCACTAAAAAAACGAAACTTCATTAACAGCTAAACCAAACGTTTCCAATGTAAAATTCCACATTTATAGAGTGTAAAAAGGCATCCTGAAGCCTGGGAAGTCATTAATTTTATTGTCCAGTATTTCCCTTATGAGATAATGCCTCACATAGCAAATGTGTACAGTGCGAGCTGAAAATGCATTTACAGTTCTAAAAAACCAAACTTTTATAACAGCTAAACCAAACGTTTCCAATGTAAATTTCCACCTTTATATAGTGTAGAAAGGCATCCTGAAGCCTGGAAAGTCATTAATTTGATTGTCCAGTATTTCCTTCATGAGATATTGCAACACTTAGAAAAAGTGTACAGCGCCAGCAGACAATGAATTTTCAGCACTAAAAAAACGAAACTTCATTAACAGCTAAACCAAACGTTTCCAATGTAAATTTCCACATTTATAGAGTGTAAAAAGGCATCCTGAAGCCTGGGAAGTCATTAATTTGATTGTCCAGTATTTCCCTTATGAGATAATGCCTCACATAGCAAATGTGTACAGTGCGAGCTGAAAATGCATTTTCAGCACTAAAAAACCAAACTTTTATAACAGCTAAACCAAACGTTTCCAATGTACATTTCCACCTTTATATAGTGTAAAAAGACATCCTGAAGCCTGGGCAGTCATTAATTTGATTGTCCAGTATTTCCCTTATGAGATAATGCCTCACATAGCAAATGTGTACAGCGCGAGCTGAAAATGCATTTACAAGCAATAAAAAACCAAACTTTTATAACAGCTAAACCAAACGTTTCCAATGTAAATTTCCACCTTTATATAGTGTAGAAAGGCATCCTGAAGCCTGGAAAGGCATTAATTTGATTTTCCAGTATTTCCTTCATGAGATATTGCAACACTTAGAAAAAGTGTACAGCGCCAGCAGACAATGAATTTTTAGCACTAAAAAAAACGAAACTTCATTAACAGCTAAACTAAACGTTTCCAATGTAAATTTCCACCTTTATATAGTGTAAAAAGACATCCTGAAGCCTGCGCAGTCATTAATTTGATTGTCCAATATTTCCCTTATGAGATAATGCCTCTCATAGAAAATGTGTACAGCGCGAGCTGAAAATGCATTTACAGCACTAAAAAACCAAACTTTTATAACAGCTAAACCAAACGTTTCCAATGTAAATTTCCACCTTTATATAGTGTAGAAAGGCATCCTGAAGCCTGGAAAGTCATTAATTTGATTGTCCAGTATTTCCTTCATGAGATATTGCAACACTTAGAAAAAGTGTACAGCGCCAGCAGACAATGAATTTTCAGCACTAAAAAAACGAAACTTCATTAACAGCTAAACTAAACGTTTCCAATGTAAATTTCCACCTTTATATAGTGTAGAAAGACATCCTGAAGCCTGCGCAGTCATTAATTTGATTGTCCAATATTTCCCTTATGAGATAATGCCTCTCATAGCAAATGTGTACAGCGCGAGCTGAAAATGCATTTACAGCACTAAAAAACCAAACTTTTATAACAGCTAAACCAAACGTTTCCAATGTAAATTTCCACCTTTATATAGTGTAGAAAGGCATCCTGAAGCCTGGAAAGTCATTAATTTGATTGTCCAGTATTTCCTTCATGAGATATTGCAACACTTAGAAAAAGTGTACAGCGCCAGCAGACAATGAATTTTCAGCACTAAAAAAAACGAAACTTCATTAACAGCTAAACTAAACGTTTCCTATGTAAATTTCCACCTTTATATAGTGTAAAAAGACATCCTGAAGCCTGCGCAGTCATTAATTTGATTGTCCAATATTTCCCTTATGAGATAATGCCTCTCATAGCAAATGTGTACAGCGCGAGCTGAAAATGCATTTACAGCACTAAAAAACCAAACTTTTATAACAGCTAAACCAAACGTTTCCAATGTAAATTTCCACCTTTATATAGTGTAGAAAGGCATCCTGAAGCCTGGAAAGTCATTAATTTGATTGTCCAGTATTTCCTTCATGAGATATTGCAACACTTAGAAAAAGTGTACAGCGCCAGCAGACAATGAATTTTCAGCACTAAAAAAAACGAAACTTCATTAACAGCTAAACTAAACGTTTCCAATGTAAATTTCCACCTTTATATAGTGTAGAAAGACATCCTGAAGCCTGCGCAGTCATTAATTTGATTGTCCAATATTTCCCTTATGAGATAATGCCTCTCATAGCAAATGTGTACAGCGCGAGCTGAAAATGCATTTACAGCACTAAAAAACCAAACTTTTATAACAGCTAAACCAAACGTTTCCAATGTAAATTTCCACCTTTATATAGTGTAGAAAGGCATCCTGAAGCCTGGAAAGTCATTAATTTGATTGTCCAGTATTTCCTTCATGAGATATTGCAACACTTAGAAAATGTGTACAGCGCCAGCAGACAATGAATTTTCAGCACTAAAAAAAACGAAACTTCATTAACAGCTAAACTAAACGTTTCCAATGTAAATTTCCACCTTTATATAGTGTAGAAAGACATCCTGAAGCCTGCGCAGTCATTAATTTGATTGTCCAATATTTCCCTTATGAGATAATGCCTCTCATAGCAAATGTGTACAGCGCGAGCTGAAAATGCATTTACAGCACTAAAAAACCAAACTTTTATAACAGCTAAACCAAACGTTTCCAATGTAAATTTCCACCTTTATATAGTGTAGAAAGGCATCCTGAAGCCTGGAAAGTCATTAATTTGATTGTCCAGTATTTCCTTCATGAGATATTGCAACACTTAGAAAATGTGTACAGCGCCAGCAGACAATGAATTTTCAGCACTAAAAAAAACGAAACTTCATTAACAGCTAAACTAAACGTTTCCAATGTAAATTTCCACCTTTATATAGTGTAGAAAGACATCCTGAAGCCTGCGCAGTCATTAATTTGATTGTCCAATATTTCCCTTATGAGATAATGCCTCTCATAGCAAATGTGTACAGCGCGAGCTGAAAATGCATTTACAGCACTAAAAAACCAAACTTTTATAACAGCTAAACCAAACGTTTCCAATGTAAATTTCCACCTTTATATAGTGTAGAAAGGCATCCTGAAGCCTGGAAAGTCATTAATTTGATTGTCCAGTATTTCCTTCATGAGATATTGCAACACTTAGAAAAAGTGTACAGCGCCAGCAGACAATGAATTTTCAGCACTAAAAAAACGAAACTTCATTAACAGCTAAACTAAACGTTTCCAATGTAAATGTCCACCTTTATATAGTGTAAAAAGACATCCTGAAGCCTGGGCAGTCATTAATTTGATTGTCCAATATTTCCCTTATGAGATAATGCCTCTCATAGCAAATGTGTACAGCGCGAGCTGAAAATGCATTTACAGCACTAAAAAAACAAACTTTTATAACAGCTAAACCAAACGTTTCCAATGTAAATTTCCACCTTTATATAGTGTAGAAAGGCATCCTGAAGCCTGGAAAGTCATTAATTTGATTGTCCAGTATTTCCTTCATGAGATATTGCAACACTTAGAAAAAGTGTACAGCGCCAGCAGACAATGAATTTTCAGCACTAAAAAAAACGAAACTTCATTAACAGCTAAACTAAACGTTTCCAATGTAAATTTCCACCTTTATATAGTGTAAAAAGACATCCTGAAGCCTGGGCAGTCATTAATTTGATTGTCCAATATTTCCCTTATGAGATAATGCCTCTCATTGCAAATGTGTACAGCGCGAGCTGAAAATGCATTTACAGCACGAAAAAAACAAACTTTTATAACAGCTAAACCAAACGTTTCCAATGTAAATTTCCACCTTTATAGAGTGTTAAAAGGCATCCTGAAGCCTGGGAAGTCATTAATTTGATTGTCCAGTATTTCCCTTATGAGATAATGCCTCACATAGCAAATGTGTACAGTGCGAGCTGAAAATGCATTTTCAGCACTAAAAAACCAAACTTTTATAACAGCTAAACCAAACGTTTCCAATGTAAATTTCCACCTTTATATAGTGTAAAAAGACATCCTGAAGCCTGGGCAGTCATTAATTTGATTGTCCAATATTTCCCTTATGAGAAAATGCCTCTCATAGCAAATGTGTACAGTGCGAGCTGAAAATGCATTTTCAGCACTAAAAAACCAAACTTTTATAACAGCTAAACCAAACGTTTCAAATGTAAATTTCCACCTTTATATAGTGTAGAAAGGCATCCTGAAGCCTGGAAAGTCATTAATTTGATTGTCCAGTATTTCCTTCATGAGATATTGCAACACTTAGAAAAAGTGTACAGCGCCAGCAGACAATGAATTTTCAGCACTAAAAAAACGAAACTTCATTCACAGCTAAACCAAACGTTTCCAATGTAAATTTCCACATTTATAGAGTGTAAAAAGGCATCCTGAAGCCTGGGAAGTCATTAATTTGATTGTCCAGTATTTCCCTTATGAGATAATGCCTCACATAGCATATGTGTACAGTGCGAGCTGAAAATGCATTTTCAGCACTAAAAAAACAGACTTTTATAACAGCTAAACCAAACGTTTCCAATGTAAATTTCCACCTTTATATAGTGTAAAAAGACATCCTGAAGCCTGGGCAGTCATTAATTTGATTGTCCAATATTTCCCTTTTGAGATAATGCAACACTTAGAAAAAGTGTACAGCGCCAGCAGACAATGAATTTTCAGCACTAAAAAAAACGAAACTTCATTAACAGCTAAACTAAACGTTTCCAATGTAAATTTCCACCTTTATATAGTGTAGAAAGACATCCTGAAGCCTGCGCAGTCATTAATTTGATTGTCCAATATTTCCCTTATGAGATAATGCCTCTCATAGCAAATGTGTACAGCGCGAGCTGAAAATGCATTTACAGCACTAAAAAACCAAACTTTTATAACAGCTAAACCAAACGTTTCAAATGTAAATTTCCACCTTTATATAGTGTAGAAAGGCATCCTGAAGCCTGGAAAGTCATTAATTTGATTGTCCAGTATTTCCTTCATGAGATATTGCAACACTTAGAAAAAGTGTACAGCGCCAGCAGACAATGAATTTTCAGCACTAAAAAAACGAAACTTCATTAACAGCTAAACTAAACGTTTCCAATGTAAATTTCCACCCTTATATGGTGTAAAAAGACATCCTGAAGCCTGGGCAGTCATTAATTTGATTGTCCAATATTTTCCTTATGAGATAATGCCTCTCATAGCAAATGTGTACAGCGCGAGCTGAAAGTGCATTTACAGCACTAAAAAACCAAACTTTTATAACAGCTAAACCAAACGTTTCCAATGTAAATTTCCACCTTTATATAGTGTAGAAAGGCATCCTGAAGCCTGGAAAGTCATTAATTTGATTGTCCAGTATTTCCTTCATGAGATATTGCAACACTTAGAAAAAGTGTACAGCGCCAGCAGACAATGAATTTTCAGCACTAAAAAAACGAAACTTCATTAACAGCTAAACTAAACGTTTCCAATGTAAATTTCCACCCTTATATAGTGTAAAAAAACATCCTGAAGCCTGGGCAGTCATTAATTTGATTGTCCAATATTTCCCTTATGAGATAATGCCTCTCATAGCAAATGTGTACAGCGCGAGCTGAAAATGCATTTACAGCACTAAAAAACCAAACTTTTATAACAGCTAAACCAAACGTTTCCAATGTAAATTTCCACCTTTATATAGTGTAGAAAGGCATCCTGAAGCCTGGAAAGTCATTAATTTGATTGTCCAGTATTTCCTTCATGAGATATTGCAACACTTAGAAAAAGTGTACAGCGCCAGCAGACAATGAATTTTCAGCACTAAAAAAAACGAAACTTCATTAACAGCTAAACTAAACGTTTCCAATGTAAATTTCCACCTTTATATAGTGTAAAAAGACATCCTGAAGCCTGCGCAGTCATTAATTTGATTGTCCAATATTTCCCTTATGAGATAATGCCTCTCATAGCAAATGTGTACAGCGCGAGCTGAAAATGCATTTACAGCACTAAAAAACCAAACTTTTATAACAGCTAAACCAAACGTTTCCAATGTAAATTTCCACCTTTATATAGTGTAGAAAGGCATCCTGAAGCCTGGAAAGTCATTAATTTGATTGTCCAGTATTTCCTTCATGAGATATTGCAACACTTAGAAAAAGTGTACAGCGCCAGCAGACAATGAATTTTCAGCACTAAAAAAAACGAAACTTCATTAACAGCTAAACTAAACGTTTCCAATGTAAATTTCCACCTTTATATAGTGTAGAAAGACATCCTGAAGCCTGCGCAGTCATTAATTTGATTGTCCAATATTTCCCTTATGAGATAATGCCTCTCATAGCAAATGTGTACAGCGCGAGCTGAAAATGCATTTACAGCACTAAAAAACCAAACTTTTATAACAGCTAAACCAAACGTTTCCAATGTAAATTTCCACCTTTATATAGTGTAGAAAGGCATGCTGAAGCCTGGAAAGTCATTAATTTGATTGTCCAGTATTTCCTTCATGAGATATTGCAACACTTAGAAAAAGTGTACAGCGCCAGCAGACAATGAATTTTCAGCACTAAAAAAACGAAACTTCATTAACAGCTAAACTAAACGTTTCCAATGTAAATTTCCACCCTTATATGGTGTAAAAAGACATCCTGAAGCCTGGGCAGTCATTAATTTGATTGTCCAATATTTTACTTATGAGATAATGCCTCTCATAGCAAATGTGTACAGCGCGAGCTGAAAGTGCATTTACAGCACTAAAAAACCAAACTTTTATAACAGCTAAACCAAACGTTTCCAATGTAAATTTCCACCTTTATATAGTGTAGAAAGGCATCCTGAAGCCTGGAAAGTCATTAATTTGATTGTCCAGTATTTCCTTCATGAGATATTGCAACACTTAGAAAAAGTGTACAGCGCCAGCAGACAATGAATTTTCAGCACTAAAAAAACGAAACTTCATTAACAGCTAAACTAAACGTTTCCAATGTAAATTTCCACCCTTATATAGTGTAAAAAAACATCCTGAAGCCTGGGCAGTCATTAATTTGATTGTCCAATATTTCCCTTATGAGATAATGCCTCTCATAGCAAATGTGTACAGCGCGAGCTGAAAATGCATTTACAGCACTAAAAAACCAAACTTTTATAACAGCTAAACCAAACGTTTCCAATGTAAATTTCCACCTTTATATAGTGTAGAAAGGCATCCTGAAGCCTGGAAAGTCATTAATTTGATTGTCCAGTATTTCCTTCATGAGATATTGCAACACTTAGAAAAAGTGTACAGCGCCAGCAGACAATGAATTTTCAGCACTAAAAAAAACGAAACTTCATTAACAGCTAAACTAAACGTTTCCAATGTAAATTTCCACCTTTATATAGTGTAAAAAGACATCCTGAAGCCTGCGCAGTCATTAATTTGATTGTCCAATATTTCCCTTATGAGATAATGCCTCTCATAGCAAATGTGTACAGCGCGAGCTGAAAATGCATTTACAGCACTAAAAAACCAAACTTTTATAACAGCTAAACCAAACGTTTCCAATGTAAATTTCCACCTTTATATAGTGTAGAAAGGCATCCTGAAGCCTGGAAAGTCATTAATTTGATTGTCCAGTATTTCCTTCATGAGATATTGCAACACTTAGAAAAAGTGTACAGCGCCAGCAGACAATGAATTTTCAGCACTAAAAAAAACGAAACTTCATTAACAGCTAAACTAAACGTTTCCAATGTAAATTTCCACCTTTATATAGTGTAGAAAGACATCCTGAAGCCTGCGCAGTCATTAATTTGATTGTCCAATATTTCCCTTATGAGATAATGCCTCTCATAGCAAATGTGTACAGCGCGAGCTGAAAATGCATTTACAGCACTAAAAAACCAAACTTTTATAACAGCTAAACCAAACGTTTCCAATGTAAATTTCCACCTTTATATAGTGTAGAAAGGCATCCTGAAGCCTGGAAAGTCATTAATTTGATTGTCCAGTATTTCCTTCATGAGATATTGCAACACTTAGAAAAAGTGTACAGCGCCAGCAGACAATGAATTTTCAGCACTAAAAAAACGAAACTTCATTAACAGCTAAACTAAACGTTTCCAATGTAAATTTCCACCTTTATATAGTGTAAAAAGACATCCTGAAGCCTGGGCAGCCATTAATTTGATTGTCCAATATTTCCCTTATGAGATAATGCCTCTCCTAGCAAATGTGTACAGCGCGAGCTGAAAATGCATTTACAGCACTAAAAAACCAAACTTTTATAACAGCTAAACCAAACGTTTCCAATGTAAATTTCCACGTTTATATAGTGTAAAAAGACATCCTGAAGCCTGGGCAGTCATTAATTTGATTGTCCAATATTTCCCTTATGAGATAATGCCTCTCATAGCAAATGTGTACAGCGCGAGCTGAAAATGCATTTACAGCACTAAAAAACCAAACTTTTATAAACAGCTAAACCAAACGTTTCCAATGTAAATTTCCACCTTTATATAGTGTAAAAAGACATCCTGAAGCCTGGGCAGTCATTAATTTGATTGTCCATTATTTCCCTTATGAGATAATGCCTCTCATAGCAAATGTGTACAGCGCGAGCTGAAAATGCATTTACAGCACTAAAAAACCAAACTTTTATAACAGCTAAACCAAACGTTTCCAATGTAAATTTCCACATTTATAGAGTGTAAAAAGGCATCCTGAAGCCTGGGAAGTCATTAATTTGATTGTCCAGTATTTCCCTTATGAGATAATGCCTCACATAGCAAATGTGTACAGTGCGAGCTGAAAATGCATTTTCAGCACTAAAAAACCAAACTTTTATAACAGCTAAACCAAACGTTTCCAATGTAAATTTCCACCTTTATATAGTGTAAAAAGACATCCTGAAGCCTGGAAAGTCATTAATTTGATTGTCCAGTATTTCCTTCATGAGATATTGCAACACTTAGAAAAAGTGTACAGCGCCAGCAGACAATGAATTTTCAGCACTAAAAAAACGAAACTTCATTAACAGCTAAACTAAACGTTTCCAATGTAAATTTCCACCCTTATATGGTGTAAAAAGACATCCTGAAGCCTGGGCAGTCATTAATTTGATTGTCCAATATTTTCCTTATGAGATAATGCCTCTCATAGCAAATGTGTACAGCGCGAGCTGAAAGTGCATTTACAGCACTAAAAAACCAAACTTTTATAACAGCTAAACCAAACGTTTCCAATGTAAATTTCCACCTTTATATAGTGTAGAAAGGCATCCTGAAGCCTGGAAAGTCATTAATTTGATTGTCCAGTATTTCCTTCATGAGATATTGCAACACTTAGAAAAAGTGTACAGCGCCAGCAGACAATGAATTTTCAGCACTAAAAAAACGAAACTTCATTAACAGCTAAACTAAACGTTTCCAATGTAAATTTCCACCCTTATATAGTGTAAAAAAACATCCTGAAGCCTGGGCAGTCATTAATTTGATTGTCCAATATTTCCCTTATGAGATAATGCCTCTCATAGCAAATGTGTACAGCGCGAGCTGAAAATGCATTTACAGCACTAAAAAACCAAACTTTTATAACAGCTAAACCAAACGTTTCCAATGTAAATTTCCACCTTTATATAGTGTAGAAAGGCATCCTGAAGCCTGGAAAGTCATTAATTTGATTGTCCAGTATTTCCTTCATGAGATATTGCAACACTTAGAAAAAGTGTACAGCGCCAGCAGACAATGAATTTTCAGCACTAAAAAAAACGAAACTTCATTAACAGCTAAACTAAACGTTTCCAATGTAAATTTCCACCTTTATATAGTGTAGAAAGACATCCTGAAGCCTGCGCAGTCATTAATTTGATTGTCCAATATTTCCCTTATGAGATAATGCCTCTCATAGCAAATGTGTACAGCGCGAGCTGAAAATGCATTTACAGCACTAAAAAACCAAACTTTTATAACAGCTAAACCAAACGTTTCCAATGTAAATTTCCACCTTTATATAGTGTAGAAAGGCATCCTGAAGCCTGGAAAGTCATTAATTTGATTGTCCAGTATTTCCTTCATGAGATATTGCAACACTTAGAAAAAGTGTACAGCGCCAGCAGACAATGAATTTTCAGCACTAAAAAAACGAAACTTCATTAACAGCTAAACTAAACGTTTCCAATGTAAATTTCCACCTTTATATAGTGTAAAAAGACATCCTGAAGCCTGGGCAGCCATTAATTTGATTGTCCAATATTTCCCTTATGAGATAATGCCTCTCCTAGCAAATGTGTACAGCGCGAGCTGAAAATGCATTTACAGCACTAAAAAACCAAACTTTTATAACAGCTAAACCAAACGTTTCCAATGTAAATTTCCACGTTTATATAGTGTAAAAAGACATCCTGAAGCCTGGGCAGTCATTAATTTGATTGTCCAATATTTCCCTTATGAGATAATGCCTCTCATAGCAAATGTGTACAGCGCGAGCTGAAAATGCATTTACAGCACTAAAAAACCAAACTTTTATAAACAGCTAAACCAAACGTTTCCAATGTAAATTTCCACCTTTATATAGTGTAGAAAGGCATCCTGAAGCCTGGAAAGTCATTAATTTGATTATCCAGTATTTCCTTCATGAGATATTGCAACACTTAGAAAAAGTGTACAGCGCCAGCAGACAATGAATTTTCAGCACTAAAAAAACGAAACTTCATTAACAGCTAAACTAAACGTTTCCAATGTAAATTTCCACGTTTATATAGTGTAAAAAGACATCCTGAAGCCTGGGCAGTCATTAATTTGATTGTCCAATATTTCCCTTATGAGATAATGCCTCTCATAGCAAATGTGTACAGCGCGAGCTGAAAATGCATTTACAGCACTAAAAAACCAAACTTTTATAACAGCTAAACCAAACGTTTCCAATGTAAATTTCCACCTTTATATAGTGTAGAAAGGCATCCTGAAGCCTGGAAAGTCATTATTTGATTGTCCAGTATTTCCTTCATGAGATATTGCAAAACTTAGAAAAAGTGTACAGCGCCAGCAGACAATGAATTTTCAGCACTAAAAAAACGAAACTTCATTAACAGCTAAACCAAACGTTTCCAATGTAAATTTCCACATTTATAGAGTGTAAAAATGCATCCTGAAGCCTGGGAAGTCATTAATTTGATTGTCCAGTATTTCCCTTATGAGATAATGCCTCACATAGCAAATGTGTACAGTGCGAGCTGAAAATGCATTTTCAGCACTAAAAAAACAAACTTTTATAACAGCTAAACCAAACGTTTCCAATGTAAATTTCCACCTTTATATAGTGTAAAAAGACATCCTGAAGCCTGGGCAGTCATTAATTTGATTGTCCAATATTTCCCTTATGAGATAATGCCTCTCATAGCAAATGTGTACAGCGCGAGCTGAAAATGCATTTACAGCACTAAAAAACCAAACTTTTATAACAGCTAAACCAAACGTTTCCAATGTAAATTTCCACCTTTATATAGTGTAGAAAGGCATCCTGGAGCCTGGAAAGTCATTAATTTGATTGTCCAGTATTTCCTTCATGAGATATTGCAACACTTAGAAAAAGTGTACAGCGCCAGCAGACAATGAATTTTCAGCACTAAAAAAACGAAACTTCATTAACAGCTAAACCAAACGTTTCCAATGTAAATTTCCACATTTATAGAGTGTAAAAAGGCATCCTGAAGCCTGGGAAGTCATTAATTTGATTGTCCAGTATTTCCCTTATGAGATAATGCCTCACATAGCAAATGTGTACAGTGCGAGCTGAAAATGCATTTTCAGCACTAAAAAACCAAACTTTTATAACAGCTAAACCAAACGTTTCCAATGTAAATTTCCACCTTTATATAGTGTAAAAAGACATCCTGAAGCCTGGGCAGTCATTAATTTGATTGTCCAGTATTTCCCTTATGAGATAATGCCTCACATAGCAAATGTGTACAGCGCGAGCTGAAAATGCATTTACAGCACTAAAAAAACAAACTTTTATAACAGCTAAACCAAACGTTTCCAATGTAAATTTCCACCTTTATGTAGTGTAGAAAGGCATCCTGAAGCCTGGGCAGTCATTAATTTGATTGTCCAATATTTCCCTTATGAGATAATGCCTCTCATAGAAAATGTGTACAGCGCGAGCTGAAAATGCATTTACAGCACTAAAAAACCAAACTTTTATAACAGCTAAACCAAACGTTTCCAATGTAAATTTCCACCTTTATATAGTGTAAAAAGACATCCTGAAGCCTGGGCAGTCATTAATTTGATTGTCCAATATTTCCCTTATGAGATAATGCCTCTCATAGCAAATGTGTACAGTGCGAGCTGAAAATGCATTTTCAGCACTAAAAAACCAAACTTTTATAACAGCTAAACCAAACGTTTCCAATGTAAATTTCCACCTTTATATAGTGTAAAAAGACATCCTGAAGCCTGGGCAGTCATTAATTTGATTGTCCAGTTTTTCCCTTATGAGATAATGCCTCACATAGCAAATGTGTACAGCGCGAGCTGAAAATGCATTTACAGCACTAAAAAAACAAACTTTTATAACAGCTAAACCAAACGTTTCCAATGTAAATTTCCACCTTTATATAGTGTAAAAAGACATCCTGAAGCCTGGGCAGTCATTAATTTGATTGTCCAATATTTCCCTTATGAGATAATGCCTCTCATAGCAAATGTGTACAGCGCGAGCTGAAAATGCATTTACAGCACTAAAAAACCAAACTTTTATAACAGCTAAACCAAACGTTTCCAATGTAAATTTCCACCTTTATATAGTGTAGAAAGGCATCCTGAAGCCTGGAAAGTCATTAATTTGATTGTCCAGTATTTCCTTCATGAGATATTGCAACACTTAGAAAAAGTGTACAGCGCCAGCAGACAATGAATTTTCAGCACTAAAAAAACGAAACTTCATTAACAGCTAAACCAAACGTTTCCAATGTAAATTTCCACATTTATAGAGTGTAAAAAGGCATCCTGAAGCCTGGGAAGTAATTAATTTGATTGTCCAGTATTTCCCTTATGAGATAATGCCTCACATAGCAAATGTGTACAGTGCGAGCTGAAAATGCATTTTCAGCACTAAAAAAACAAACTTTTATAACACCTAAACCAAACGTTTCCAATGTAAATTTCCACCTTTATATAGTGTAAAAAGACATCCTGAAGCCTGGGCAGTCATTAATTTGATTGTCCAATATTTCCCTTATGAGATAATGCCTCTCATAGCAAATGTGTACAGCGCGAGCTGAAAATGCATTTACAGCACTAAAAAACCAAACTTTTATAACAGCTAAACCAAACGTTTCCAATGTAAATTTCCACCTTTATATAGTGTAGAAAGGCATCCTGAAGCCTGGAAAGTCATTAATTTGATTGTCCAGTATTTCCTTCATGAGATATTGCAACATTTAGAAAAAGTGTACAGCGCCAGCAGACAATGAATTTTCAGCACTAAAAAAACGAAACTTCATTAACAGCTAAACTAAACGTTTCCAATATAAATTTCCACCTTTATATAGTGTAAAAAGACATCCTGAAGCCCGGGCAGCCATTAATTTGATTGTCCAATATTTCCCTTATGAGATAATGCCTCTCATAGCAAATGTGTACAGCGCGAGCTGAAAATGCATTTACAGCACTAAAAAACCAAACTTTTATAACAGCTAAACCAAACGTTTCCAATGTAAATTTCCACCTTTATATAGTGTAAAAAGACATCCTGAAGCCTGGGCAGTGATTAATTTGATTGTCCAATATTTCCCTTATGAGATAATGCCTCTCATAGCAAATGTGTACAGCGCGAGCTGAAAATGCATTTACAGCACTAAAAAACCAAACTTTTATAACAGCTAAACCAAACGTTTCCAATGTACATTTCCACCTTTATATAGTGTAGAAAGGCATCCTGAAGCCTGGGAAGTCATTAATTTGATTGTCCAGTATTTCCCTTATGAGATAATGCCTCACATAGCAAATGTGTACAGTGCGAGCTGAAAATGCATTTTCAGCACTAAAAAACCAAACTTTTATAACAGCTAAACCAAACGTTTCCAATGTAAATTTCCACCTTTATATAGTGTAAAAAGACATCCTGAAGCCTGGGCAGGCATTAATTTGATTGTCCAGTATTTCCCTTATGAGATAATGCCTCACATAGCAAATGTGTACAGTGCGAGCTGAAAATGCATTTTCAGCACTAAAAAAACCAAACTTTTATAACAGCTAAACCAAACGTTTCCAATGTAAATTTCCACCTTTATATAGTGTAAAAAGACATCCTGAAGCCTGGGCAGTCATTAATTTGATTGTCCAATATTTCCCTTATGAGACAATGCCTCTCATAGCAAATGTGTACAGCGCGAGCTGAAAATGCATTTACAGCACTAAAAAAACAAACTTTTATAACAGCTAAACCAAACGTTTCCAATGTACATTTCCACCTTTATATAGTGTAGAAAGGCATCCTGAAGCCTGGAAAGTCATTAATTTGATTGTCCAGTATTTCCTTCATGAGATATTGCAACACTTAGAAAAAGTGTACAGCGCCAGCAGACAATGAATTTTCAGCACTAAAAAAACGAAACTTCATTAACAGCTAAACCAAACGTTTCCAATGTAAATTTCCACATTTATAGAGTGTAAAAAGGCATCCTGAAGCCTGGGAAGTCATTAATTTGATTGTCCAGTATTTCCCTTATGAGATAATGCCTCACATAGCAAATGTGTACAGTGCGAGCTGAAAATGCATTTACAGCACTAAAAAACCAAACTTTTATAACAGCTAAACCAAACGTTTCCAATGTAAATTTTCACCTTTATATAGTGTAGAAAGGCATCCTGAAGCCTGGAAAGTCATTGATTTGATTGTCCAGTATTTCCTTCATGAGATATTGCAACACTTAGAAAAAGTGTACAGCGCCAGCAGACAATGAATTTTCAGCACTAAAAAAACGAAACTTCATTAACAGCTAAACTAAACGTTTCCAATGTAAATTTCCAACTTTATATAGAGTAAAAAGACATCCTGAAGCCTGGGCAGCCATTAATTTGATTGTCCAATATTTCCCTTATGAGATAATGCCTCTCATAGCAAATGTGTACAGCGCGAGCTGAAAATGCATTTACAGCACTAAAAAACCAAACTTTTATAACAGCTAAACCAAACGTTTCCATTGTAAATTTCCACCTTTATATAGTGTAAAAAGACATCCTGAAGCCTGGGCAGTCATTAATTTGATTGTCCAATATTTCCCTTATGAGATAATGCCTCTCATAGCAAATGTGTACAGCGCGAGCTGAAAATGCATTTACAGCACTAAAAAACCAAACTTTTATAACAGCTAAACCAAACGTTTCCAATGTAAATTTCCACCTTTATATAGTGTAGAAAGGCATCCTGAAGACTGGAAAGTCATTAATTTGATTGTCCAGTATTTCCTTCATGAGATATTGCAACACTTAGAAAAAGTGTACAGCGCCAGCAGACAATGAATTTTCAGCACTAAAAAAAACGAAACTTCATTAACAGCTAAACTAAACGTTTCCAATGTAAATTTCCACCTTTATATAGTGTAAAAAGACATCCTGAAGCCTGGGCAGTCATTAATTTGATTGTCCAATATTTCCCTTATGAGATAATGCCTCTCATAGCAAATGTGTACAGCGCGAGCTGAAAATGCATTTACAGCACTAAAAAACCAAACTTTTATAACAGCTAAACCAAACGTTTCCAATGTAAATTTCCACCTTTATATAGTGTAGAAAGGCATCCTGAAGCCTGGAAAGTCATTAATTTGATTGTCCAGTATTTCCTTCATGAGATATTGCAACACTTAGAAAAAGTGTACAGCGCCAGCAGACAATGAATTTTCAGCACTAAAAAAACGAAACTTCATTAACAGCTAAACCAAACGTTTCCAATGTAAATTTCCACATTTATAGAGTGTAAAAAGGCATCCTGAAGCCTGGGAAGTCATTAATTTGATTGTCCAGTATTTCCCTTATGAGATAATGCCTCACATAGCAAATGTGTACAGTGCGAGCTGAAAATGCATTTTCAGCACTAAAAAACCAAACTTTTATAACAGCTAAACCAAACGTTTCCAATGTAAATTTCCACCTTTATATAGTGTAAGAAGACATCCTGAAGCCTGGGCAGTCATTAATTTGATTGTCCAGTATTTCCCTTATGAGATAATGCCTCACATAGCAAATGTGTACAGCGCGAGCTGAAAATGCATTTACAGCACTAAAAAACCAAACTTTTATAACAGCTAAACCAAACGTTTCCAATGTAAATTTCCACCTTTATATAGTGTAAAAAGACATCCTGAAGCCTGGGCAGTCATTAATTTGATTGTCCAATATTTCCCTTATGAGATAATGCCTCTCATAGCAAATGTGTACAGCGCGAGCTGAAAATGCATTTACAGCACTAAAAAACCAAACTTTTATAACAGCTAAACCAAACGTTTCCAATGTAAATTTCCACCTTTATATAGTGTAGAAAGGCATCCTGAAGCCTGGAAAGTCATTAATTTGATTGTCCAGTATTTCCTTCATGAGATATTGCAACACTTAGAAAAAGTGTACAGCGCCAGCAGACAATGAATTTTCAGCACTAAAAAAACGAAACTTCATTAACAGCTAAACTAAACGTTTCCAATGTATATTTCCACCTTTATATAGTGTAAAAAGACATCCTGAAGCCTGGGCAGTCATTAATTTGATTGTCCAATATTTCCCTTATGAGATAATGCCTCTCATAGCAAATGTGTACAGCGCGAGCTGAAAATGCATTTACAGCACTAAAAAACCAAACTTTTATAACAGCTAAACCAAACGTTTCAAATGTAAATTTCCACCTTTATATAGTGTAGAAAGGCATCCTGAAGCCTGGAAAGTCATTAATTTGATTGTCCAGTATTTCCTTCATGAGATATTGCAACACTTAGAAAAAGTGTACAGCGCCAGCAGACAATGAATTTTCAGCACTAAAAAAACGAAACTTCATTAACAGCTAAACCAAACGTTTCCAATGTAAATTTCCACATTTATAGAGTGTAAAAAGGCATCCTGAAGCCTGCGAAGTCATTAATTTGATTGTCCAGTATTTCCCTTATGAGATAATGCCTCACATAGCAAATGTGTACAGTGCGAGCTGAAAATGCATTTTCAGCACTAAAAAACCAAACTTTTATAACAGCTAAACCAAACGTTTCCAATGTAAATTTCCACCTTTAGATAGTGTAAAAAGACATCCTGAAGCCTGGGCAGTCATTAATTTGATTGTCCAGTATTTCCCTTATGAGATAATGCCTCACATAGCAAATGTGTACAGTGCGAGCTGAAAATGCATTTTCAGCACTAAAAAAACCAAACTTTTATAACAGCTAAACCAAACGTTTCCAATGTAAATTTCCACCTTTATATAGTGTAAAAAGACATCCTGAAGCCTGGGCAGTCATTAATTTGATTGTCCAATATTTCCCTTATGAGATAATGCCTCTCATAGCAAATGCGTACAGCGCGAGCTGAAAATGCATTTACAGCACTAAAAAACCAAACTTTTATAACAGCTAAACCAAACGTTTCCAATGTAAATTTCCACCTTTATATAGTGTAGAAAGGCATCCTGAAGCCTGGAAAGTCATTAATTTGATTGTCCAGTATTTCCTTCATGAGATATTGCAACACTTAGAAAAAGTGTACAGCGCCAGCAGACAATGAATTTTCAGCACTAAAAAAACGAAACTTCATTTAACAGCTAAACCAAACGTTTCCAATGTAAATTTCCACATTTATAGAGTGTAAAAAGGCATCCTGAAGCCTGGGAAGTCATTAATTTGATTGTCCAGTATTTCCCTTATGAGATAATGCCTCACATAGCAAATGTGTACAGTGCGAGCTGAAAATGCATTTTCAGCACTAAAAAAACCAAACTTTTATAACAGCTAAACCAAACGTTTCCAATGTAAATTTCCACCTTTATATAGTGTAAAAAGACATCCTGAAGCCTGGGCAGTCATTAATTTGATTGTCCAATATTTCCCTTATGAGACAATGCCTCTCATAGCAAATGTGTACAGCGCGAGCTGAAAATGCATTTACAGCACTTAAAAAACAAACTTTTATAACAGCTAAACCAAACGTTTCCAATGTACATTTCCACCTTTATATAGTGTAGAAAGGCATCCTGAAGCCTGGAAAGTCATTAATTTGATTGTCCAGTATTTCCTTCATGAGATATTGCAACACTTAGAAAAAGTGTACAGCGCCAGCAGACAATGAATTTTCAGCACTAAAAAAACGAAACTTCATTAACAGCTAAACCAAACGTTTCCAATGTAAATTTCCACATTTATAGAGTGTAAAAAGGCATCCTGAAGCCTGGGAAGTCATTAATTTGATTGTCCAGTATTTCCCTTATGAGATAATGCCTCACATAGCAAATGTGTACAGTGCGAGCTGAAAATGCATTTACAGCACTAAAAAACCAAACTTTTATAACAGCTAAACCAAACGTTTCCAATGTAAATTTCCACCTTTATATAGTGTAGAAAGGCATCCTGAAGCCTGGAAAGTCATTGATTTGATTGTCCAGTATTTCCTTCATGAGATATTGCAACACTTAGAAAAAGTGTACAGCGCCAGCAGACAATGAATTTTCAGCACTAAAAAAACGAAACTTCATTAACAGCTAAACTAAACGTTTCCAATGTAAATTTCCAACTTTATATAGAGTAAAAAGACATCCTGAAGCCTGGGCAGCCAATAATTTGATTGTCCAATATTTCCCTTATGAGATAATGCCTCTCATAGCAAATGTGTACAGCGCGAGCTGAAAATGCATTTACAGCACTAAAAAACCAAACTTTTATAACAGCTAAACCAAACGTTTCCAATGTAAATTTCCACCTTTATATAGTGTAAAAAGACATCCTGAAGCCTGGGCAGTCATTAATTTGATTGTCCAATATTTCCCTTATGAGATAATGCCTCTCATAGCAAATGTGTACAGCGCGAGCTGAAAATGCATTTACAGCACTAAAAAACCAAACTTTTATAACAGCTAAACCAAACGTTTCCAATGTAAATTTCCACCTTTATATAGTGTAGAAAGGCATCCTGAAGCCTGGAAAGTCATTAATTTGATTGTCCAGTATTTCCTTCATGAGATATTGCAACACTTAGAAAGAGTGTACAGCGCCAGCAGACAATGAATTTTCAGCACTAAAAAAACGAAACTTCATTAACAGCTAAACCAAACGTTTCCAATGTAAATTTCCACATTTATAGAGTGTAAAAAGGCATCCTGAAGCCTGGGAAGTCATTAATTTGATTGTCCAGTATTTCCCTTATGAGATAATGCCTCTCATAGCAAATGTGTACAGCGCGAGCTGAAAATGCATTTACAGCACTAAAAAACCAAACTTTTATAACAGCTAAACCAAACGTTTCAAATGTAAATTTCCACCTTTATATAGTGTAGAAAGGCATCCTGAAGCCTGGAAAGTCATTAATTTGATTGTCCAGTATTTCCTTCATGAGATATTGCAACACTTAGAAAAAGTGTACAGCGCCAGCAGACAATGAATTTTCAGCACTAAAAAAACGAAACTTCATTAACAGCTAAACCAAACGTTTCCAATGTAAATTTCCACATTTATAGAGTGTAAAAAGGCATCCTGAAGCCTGCGAAGTCATTAATTTGATTGTCCAGTATTTCCCTTATGAGATAATGCCTCACATAGCAAATGTGTACAGTGCGAGCTGAAAATGCATTTTCAGCACTAAAAAACCAAACTTTTATAACAGCTAAACCAAACGTTTCCAATGTAAATTTCCACCTTTAGATAGTGTAAAAAGACATCCTGAAGCCTGGGCAGTCATTAATTTGATTGTCCAGTATTTCCCTTATGAGATAATGCCTCACATAGCAAATGTGTACAGTGCGAGCTGAAAATGCATTTTCAGCACTAAAAAAACCAAACTTTTATAACAGCTAAACCAAACGTTTCCAATGTAAATTTCCACCTTTATATAGTGTAAAAAGACATCCTGAAGCCTGGGCAGTCATTAATTTGATTGTCCAATATTTCCCTTATGAGATAATGCCTCTCATAGCAAATGTGTACAGCGCGAGCTGAAAATGCATTTACAGCACTAAAAAACCAAACTTTTATAACAGCTAAACCAAACGTTTCCAATGTAAATTTCCACCTTTATATAGTGTAGAAAGGCATCCTGAAGCCTGGAAAGTCATTAATTTGATTGTCCAGTATTTCCTTCATGAGATATTGCAACACTTAGAAAAAGTGTACAGCGCCAGCAGACAATGAATTTTCAGCACTAAAAAAACGAAACTTCATTTAACAGCTAAACCAAACGTTTCCAATGTAAATTTCCACATTTATAGAGTGTAAAAAGGCATCCTGAAGCCTGGGAAGTCATTAATTTGATTGTCCAGTATTTCCCTTATGAGATAATGCCTCACATAGCAAATGTGTACAGTGCGAGCTGAAAATGCATTTTCAGCACTAAAAAACCAAACTTTTATAACAGCTAAACCAAACGTTTCCAATGTAAATTTCCACCTTTATATAGTGTAAAAAGACATCCTGAAGCCTGGGCAGTCATTAATTTGATTGTCCAGTATTTCCCTTATGAGATAATGCCTCACATAGCAAATGTGTACAGTGCGAGCTGAAAATGCATTTTCAGCACTAAAAAAACCAAACTTTTATAACAGCTAAACCAAACGTTTCCAATGTAAATTTCCACCTTTATATAGTGTAAAAAGACATCCTGAAGCCTGGGCAGTCATTAATTTGATTGTCCAATATTTCCCTTATGAGACAATGCCTCTCATAGCAAATGTGTACAGCGCGAGCTGAAAATGCATTTACAGCACTTAAAAAACAAACTTTTATAACAGCTAAACCAAACGTTTCCAATGTACATTTCCACCTTTATATAGTGTAGAAAGGCATCCTGAAGCCTGGAAAGTCATTAATTTGATTGTCCAGTATTTCCTTCATGAGATATTGCAACACTTAGAAAAAGTGTACAGCGCCAGCAGACAATGAATTTTCAGCACTAAAAAAACGAAACTTCATTAACAGCTAAACCAAACGTTTCCAATGTAAATTTCCACATTTATAGAGTGTAAAAAGGCATCCTGAAGCCTGGGAAGTCATTAATTTGATTGTCCAGTATTTCCCTTATGAGATAATGCAACACTTAGAAAGAGTGTACAGCGCCAGCAGACAATGAATTTTCAGCACTAAAAAAACGAAACTTCATTAACAGCTAAACCAAACGTTTCCAATGTAAATTTCCACATTTATAGAGTGTAAAAAGGCATCCTGAAGCCTGGGAAGTCATTAATTTGATTGTCCAGTATTTCCCTTATGAGATAATGCCTCTCATAGCAAATGTGTACAGCGCGAGCTGAAAATGCATTTACAGCACTAAAAAACCAAACTTTTATAACAGCTAAACCAAACGTTTCAAATGTAAATTTCCACCTTTATATAGTGTAGAAAGGCATCCTGAAGCCTGGAAAGTCATTAATTTGATTGTCCAGTATTTCCTTCATGAGATATTGCAACACTTAGAAAAAGTGTACAGCGCCAGCAGACAATGAATTTTCAGCACTAAAAAAACGAAACTTCATTAACAGCTAAACCAAACGTTTCCAATGTAAATTTCCACATTTATAGAGTGTAAAAAGGCATCCTGAAGCCTGCGAAGTCATTAATTTGATTGTCCAGTATTTCCCTTATGAGATAATGCCTCACATAGCAAATGTGTACAGTGCGAGCTGAAAATGCATTTTCAGCACTAAAAAACCAAACTTTTATAACAGCTAAACCAAACGTTTCCAATGTAAATTTCCACCTTTAGATAGTGTAAAAAGACATCCTGAAGCCTGGGCAGTCATTAATTTGATTGTCCAGTATTTCCCTTATGAGATAATGCCTCACATAGCAAATGTGTACAGTGCGAGCTGAAAATGCATTTTCAGCACTAAAAAAACCAAACTTTTATAACAGCTAAACCAAACGTTTCCAATGTAAATTTCCACCTTTATATAGTGTAAAAAGACATCCTGAAGCCTGGGCAGTCATTAATTTGATTGTCCAATATTTCCCTTATGAGATAATGCCTCTCATAGCAAATGTGTACAGCGCGAGCTGAAAATGCATTTACAGCACTAAAAAACCAAACTTTTATAACAGCTAAACCAAACGTTTCCAATGTAAATTTCCACCTTTATATAGTGTAGAAAGGCATCCTGAAGCCTGGAAAGTCATTAATTTGATTGTCCAGTATTTCCTTCATGAGATATTGCAACACTTAGAAAAAGTGTACAGCGCCAGCAGACAATGAATTTTCAGCACTAAAAAAACGAAACTTCATTTAACAGCTAAACCAAACGTTTCCAATGTAAATTTCCACATTTATAGAGTGTAAAAAGGCATCCTGAAGCCTGGGAAGTCATTAATTTGATTGTCCAGTATTTCCCTTATGAGATAATGCCTCACATAGCAAATGTGTACAGTGCGAGCTGAAAATGCATTTTCAGCACTAAAAAACCAAACTTTTATAACAGCTAAACCAAACGTTTCCAATGTAAATTTCCACCTTTATATAGTGTAAAAAGACATCCTGAAGCCTGGGCAGTCATTAATTTGATTGTCCAGTATTTCCCTTATGAGATAATGCCTCACATAGCAAATGTGTACAGTGCGAGCTGAAAATGCATTTTCAGCACTAAAAAAACCAAACTTTTATAACAGCTAAACCAAACGTTTCCAATGTAAATTTCCACCTTTATATAGTGTAAAAAGACATCCTGAAGCCTGGGCAGTCATTAATTTGATTGTCCAATATTTCCCTTATGAGACAATGCCTCTCATAGCAAATGTGTACAGCGCGAGCTGAAAATGCATTTACAGCACTTAAAAAACAAACTTTTATAACAGCTAAACCAAACGTTTCCAATGTACATTTCCACCTTTATATAGTGTAGAAAGGCATCCTGAAGCCTGGAAAGTCATTAATTTGATTGTCCAGTATTTCCTTCATGAGATATTGCAACACTTAGAAAAAGTGTACAGCGCCAGCAGACAATGAATTTTCAGCACTAAAAAAACGAAACTTCATTAACAGCTAAACCAAACGTTTCCAATGTAAATTTCCACATTTATAGAGTGTAAAAAGGCATCCTGAAGCCTGGGAAGTCATTAATTTGATTGTCCAGTATTTCCCTTATGAGATAATGCCTCACATAGCAAATGTGTACAGTGCGAGCTGAAAATGCATTTACAGCACTAAAAAACCAAACTTTTATAACAGCTAAACCAAACGTTTCCAATGTAAATTTCCACCTTTATATAGTGTAGAAAGGCATCCTGAAGCCTGGAAAGTCATTGATTTGATTGTCCAGTATTTCCTTCATGAGATATTGCAACACTTAGAAAAAGTGTACAGCGCCAGCAGACAATGAATTTTCAGCACTAAAAAAACGAAACTTCATTAACAGCTAAACTAAACGTTTCCAATGTAAATTTCCAACTTTATATAGAGTAAAAAGACATCCTGAAGCCTGGGCAGCCAATAATTTGATTGTCCAATATTTCCCTTATGAGATAATGCCTCTCATAGCAAATGTGTACAGCGCGAGCTGAAAATGCATTTACAGCACTAAAAAACCAAACTTTTATAACAGCTAAACCAAACGTTTCCAATGTAAATTTCCACCTTTATATAGTGTAAAAAGACATCCTGAAGCCTGGGCAGTCATTAATTTGATTGTCCAATATTTCCCTTATGAGATAATGCCTCTCATAGCAAATGTGTACAGCGCGAGCTGAAAATGCATTTACAGCACTAAAAAACCAAACTTTTATAACAGCTAAACCAAACGTTTCCAATGTAAATTTCCACCTTTATATAGTGTAGAAAGGCATCCTGAAGCCTGGAAAGTCATTAATTTGATTGTCCAGTATTTCCTTCATGAGATATTGCAACACTTAGAAAGAGTGTACAGCGCCAGCAGACAATGAATTTTCAGCACTAAAAAAACGAAACTTCATTAACAGCTAAACCAAACGTTTCCAATGTAAATTTCCACATTTATAGAGTGTAAAAAGGCATCCTGAAGCCTGGGAAGTCATTAATTTGATTGTCCAGTATTTCCCTTATGAGATAATGCCTCACAGAGCAAATGTGTACAGTGCGAGCTGAAAATGCATTTTCAGCATTAAAAAACCCAACTTTTATAACAGCTAAACCAAACGTTTCCAATGTAAATTTCCACCTTTATATAGTGTAAAAAGACATCCTGAAGCCTGGGCAGTCATTAATTTGATTGTCCAATATTTCCCTTTTGAGATAATGCCTCTCATAGCAAATGTGTACAGCGCGAGCTGAAAATGCATTTACAGCACTAAAAAACCAAACTTTTATAACAGCTAAACCAAACGTTTCCAATGTACATTTCCACCTTTATATAGTGTAGAAAGGCATCCTGAAGCCTGGAAAGTCATTAATTTGATTGTCCAGTATTTCCTTCATGAGATATTGCAACACTTAGAAAAAGTGTACAGCGCCAGCAGACAATGAATTTTCAGCACTAAAAAAACGAAACTTCATTAACAGCTAAACTAAACGTTTCCAATGTATATTTCCACCTTTATATAGTGTAAAAAGACATCCTGAAGCCTGGGCAGTCATTAATTTGATTGTCCAATATTTCCCTTATGAGATAATGCCTCTCATAGCAAATGTGTACAGCGCGAGCTGAAAATGCATTTACAGCACTAAAAAACCAAACTTTTATAACAGCTAAACCAAACGTTTCCAATGTAAATTTCCACCTTTATATAGTGTAGAAAGGCATCCTGAAGCCTGGAAAGTCATTAATTTGATTGTCCAGTATTTCCTTCATGAGATATTTCAACACTTAGAAAAAGTGTACAGCGCCAGCAGACAATGAATTTTCAGTACTAAAAAAACGAAACTTCATTAACAGCTAAACCAAACGTTTCCAATGTAAATTTCCACATTTATAGAGTGTAAAAAGGCATCCTGAAGCCTGGGAAGTCATTAATTTGATTGTCCAGTATTTCCCTTATGAGATAATGCCTCACATAGCAAATGTGTACAGTGCGAGCTGAAAATGCATTTTCAGCACTAAAAAACCAAACTTTTATAACAGCTAAACCAAACGTTTCCAATGTAAATTTCCACCTTTATATAGTGTAAAAAGACATCCTGAAGCCTGGGCAGTCATTAATTTGATTGTCCAGTATTTCCCTTATGAGATAATGCCTCACATAGCAAATGTGTACAGCGCGAACTGAAAATGCATTTACAGCACTAAAAAACCAAACTTTTATAACAGCTAAACCAAACGTTTCCAATGTAAATTTCCACCTTTATATAGTGTAGAAAGGCATCCTGAAGCCTGGAAAGTCATTAATTTGATTGTCCAGTATTTCCTTCATGAGATATTGCAACACTTAGAAAAAGTGTACAGCGCCAGCAGACAATGAATTTTCAGCACTAAAAAAACGAAACTTCATTAACAGCTAAACCAAACGTTTCCAATGTAAATTTCCACATTTATAGAGTGTAAAAAGGCATCCTGAAGCCTGGGAAGTCATTAATTTGATTGTCCAGTATTTCCCTTATGAGATAATGCCTCACATAGCAAATGTGTACAGTGCGAGCTGAAAATGCATTTTCAGCACTAAAAAACCAAACTTTTATAACAGCTAAACCAAACGTTTCCAATGTAAATTTCCACCTTTATATAGTGTAGAAAGGCATCCTGAAGCCTGGAAAGTCATTAATTTGATTGTCCAGTATTTCCTTCATGAGATATTGCAACACTTAGAAAAAGTGTACAGCGCCAGCAGACAATGAATTTTCAGCACTAAAAAAACGAAACTTCATTAACAGCTAAACCAAACGTTTCCAATGTAAATTTCCACATTTATAGAGTGTAAAAAGGCATCCTGAAGCCTGGAAAGTCATTAATTTGATTGTCCAGTATTTCCTTCATGAGATATTGCAACACTTAGAAAAAGTGTACAGCGCCAGCAGACAATGAATTTTCAGCACTAAAAAAACGAAACTTCATTAACAGCTAAACCAAACGTTTCCAATGTAAATTTCCACATTTATAGAGTGTAAAAAGGCATCCTGAAGCCTGGGAAGTCATTAATTTGATTGTCCAGTATTTCCCTTATGAGATAATGCCTCACATAGCAAATGTGTACAGTGCGAGCTGAAAATGCATTTTCAGCATTAAAAAACCCAACTTTTATAACAGCTAAACCAAACGTTTCCAATGTAAATTTCCACCTTTATATAGTGTAAAAAGACATCCTGAAGCCTGGGCAGTCATTAATTTGATTGTCCAATATTTCCCTTTTGAGATAATGCCTCTCATAGAAAATGTGTACAGCGCGAGCTGAAAATGCATTTACAGCACTAAAAACCAAACTTTTATAACAGCTAAACCAAACGTTTCCAATGTACATTTCCACCTTTATATAGTGTAGAAAGGCATCCTGAAGCCTGGAAAGTCATTAATTTGATTGTCCAGTATTTCCTTCATGAGATATTGCAACACTTAGAAAAAGTGTACAGCGCCAGCAGACAATGAATTTTCAGCACTAAAAAAACGAAACTTCATTAACAGCTAAACTAAACGTTTCCAATGTATATTTCCACCTTTATATAGTGTAAAAAGACATCCTGAAGCCTGGGCAGTCATTAATTTGATTGTCCAATATTTCCCTTATGAGATAATGCCTCACATAGCAAATGTGTACAATGCGAGCTGAAAATGCATTTTCAGCACTAATAAACAAAACTTTTATAACAGCTAAACCAAACGTTTCCAATGTAAATTTCCACCTATAGATAGTGTAAAAAGACATCCTGAAGCCTGGGCAGTCATTAATTTGATTGTCCAATATTTCCCTTATGAGATAATGCCTCTCATAGCAAATGTGTACAGCGCGAGCTGAAAATGCATTTACAGCACTAAAAAACCAAACTTTTATAACAGCTAAACCAAACGTTTCCAATGTAAATTTCCACCTTTATATAGTGTAAAAAGACATCCTGAAGCCTGGGCAGTCATTAATTTGATTGTCCAATATTTCCCTTATGAGATAATGCCTCTCATAGCAAATGTGTACAGCGCGAGCTGAAAATGCATTTACAGCACTAAAAAACCAAACTTTTATAACAGCAAAACCAAACGTTTCCAATGTAAATTTCCACCTTTATATAGTGTAGAAAGGCATCCTGAAGCCTGGAAAGTCATTAATTTGATTGTCCAGTATTTCCTTCATGAGATATTGCAACACTTAGAAAAAGTGTACAGCGCCAGCAGACAATGAATTTTCAGCACTAAAAAAACGAAACTTCATTAACAGCTAAACCAAACGTTTCCAATGTAAATTTCCACATTTATAGAGTGTAAAAAGGCATCCTGGAGCCTGGGAAGTCATTAATTTGATTGTCCAGTATTTCCCTTATGAGATAATGCCTCACATAGCAAATGTGTACAGTGCGAGCTGAAAATGCATTTTCAGCACTAAAAAACCAAACTTTTATAACAGCTAAACCAAACGTTTCCAATGTAAATTTCCACCTTTATATAGTGTAGAAAGGCATCCTGAAGCCTGGAAAGTCATTAATTTGATTGTCCAGTATTTCCTTCATGAGATATTGCAACACTTAGAAAAAGAGTACAGCGCCAGCAGACAATGAATTTTCAGCACTAAAAAAAACGAAACTTCATTAACAGCTAAACTAAACGTTTCCAATGTAAATTTCCACCTTTATATAGTGTAAAAAGACATCCTGAAGCCTGGGCAGTCATTAATTTGATTGTCCAATATTTCCCTTATGAGATAATGCCTCTCATAGCAAATGTGTACAGCGCGAGCTGAAAATGCATTTACAGCACTAAAAAACCAAACTTTTATAACAGCTAAACCAAACGTTTCCAATGTAAATTTCCACCTTTATATAGTGTAGAAAGGCATCCTGAAGCCTGGAAAGTCATTAATTTGATTGTCCAGTATTTCCTTCATGAGATATTGCAACACTTAGAAAGAGTGTACAGCGCCAGCAGACAATGAATTTTCAGCACTAAAAAAACGAAACTTCATTAACAGCTAAACCAAACGTTTCCAATGTAAATTTCCACATTTATAGAGTGTAAAAAGGCATCCTGAAGCCTGGGAAGTCATTAATTTGATTGTCCAGTATTTCCCTTATGAGATAATGCCTCACATAGCAAATGTGTACAGTGCGAGCTGAAAATGCATTTTCAGCATTAAAAAACCCAACTTTTATAACAGCTAAACCAAACGTTTCCAATGTAAATTTCCACCTTTATATAGTGTAAAAAGACATCCTGAAGCCTGGGCAGTCATTAATTTGATTGTCCAATATTTCCCTTTTGAGATAATGCCTCTCATAGCAAATGTGTACAGCGCGAGCTGAAAATGCATTTACAGCACTAAAAAACCAAACTTTTATAACAGCTAAACCAAACGTTTCCAATGTACATTTCCACCTTTATATAGTGTAGAAAGGCATCCTGAAGCCTGGAAAGTCATTAATTTGATTGTCCAGTATTTCCTTCATGAGATATTGCAACACTTAGAAAAAGTGTACAGCGCCAGCAGACAATGAATTTTTAGCACTAAAAAAACGACACTTCATTAACAGCTAAACTAAACGTTTCCAATGTAAATTTCCACCCTTATATAGTGTAAAAAGACATCCTGAAGCCTGGGCAGTCATTAATTTGATTGTCCAATATTTCCCTTATGAGATAATGCCTCTCATAGCAAATGTGTACAGCGCGAGCTGAAAATGCATTTACAGCACTAAAAAACCAAACTTTTATAACAGCTAAACCAAACGTTTCCAATGTAAATTTCCACCTTTATATAGTGTAGAAAGGCATCCTGAAGCCTGGAAAGTCATTAATTTGATTGTCCAGTATTTCCTTCATGAGATATTGCAACACTTAGAAAAAGTGTACAGCGCCAGCAGACAATGAATTTTCAGCACTAAAAAAACGAAACTTCATTAACAGCTAAACCAAACGTTTCCAATGTAAATTTCCACATTTATAGAGTGTAAAAGGGCATCCTGAAGCCTGGGAAGTCATTAATTTGATTGTCCAGTATTTCCCTTATGAGATAATGCCTCACATAGCAAATGTGTACAGTGCGAGCTGAAAATGCATTTTCAGCACTAAAAAACCAAACTTTTATAACAGCTAAACCAAACGTTTCCAATGTAAATTTCCACCCTTATATAGTGTAAAAAGACATCCTGAAGCCTGGGCAGTCATTAATTTGATTGTCCAATATTTCCCTTATGAGATAATGCCTCTCATAGCAAATGTGTACAGCGCGAGCTGAAAATGCATTTACAGCACTAAAAAACCAAACTTTTATAACAGCTAAACCAAACGTTTCCAATGTAAATTTCCACCTTTATATAGTGTAGAAAGGCATCCTGAAGCCTGGAAAGTCATTAATTTGATTGTCCAGTATTTCCTTCATGAGATATTGCAACACTTAGAAAGAGTGTACAGCGCCAGCAGACAATGAATTTTCAGCACTAAAAAAACGAAACTTCATTAACAGCTAAACCAAACGTTTCCAATGTAAATTTCCACATTTATAGAGTGTAAAAAGGCATCCTGAAGCCTGGGAAGTCATTAATTTGATTGTCCAGTATTTCCCTTATGAGATAATGCCTCACATAGCAAATGTGTACAGTGCGAGCTGAAAATGCATTTTCAGCATTAAAAAACCCAACTTTTATAACAGCTAAACCAAACGTTTCCAATGTAAATTTCCACCTTTATATAGTGTAAAAAGACATCCTGAAGCCTGGGCAGTCATTAATTTGATTGTCCAATATTTCCCTTTTGAGATAATGCCTCTCATAGCAAATGTGTACAGCGCGAGCTGAAAATGCATTTACAGCACTAAAAAACCAAACTTTTATAACAGCTAAACCAAACGTTTCCAATGTACATTTCCACCTTTATATAGTGTAGAAAGGCATCCTGAAGCCTGGAAAGTCATTAATTTGATTGTCCAGTATTTCCTTCATGAGATATTGCAACACTTAGAAAAAGTGTACAGCGCCAGCAGACAATGAATTTTTAGCACTAAAAAAACGACACTTCATTAACAGCTAAACTAAACGTTTCCAATGTAAATTTCCACCCTTATATAGTGTAAAAAGACATCCTGAAGCCTGGGCAGTCATTAATTTGATTGTCCAATATTTCCCTTATGAGATAATGCCTCTCATAGCAAATGTGTACAGCGCGAGCTGAAAATGCATTTACAGCACTAAAAAACCAAACTTTTATAACAGCTAAACCAAACGTTTCCAATGTAAATTTCCACCTTTATATAGTGTAGAAAGGCATCCTGAAGCCTGGAAAGTCATTAATTTGATTGTCCAGTATTTCCTTCATGAGATATTGCAACACTTAGAAAAAGTGTACAGCGCCAGCAGACAATGAATTTTCAGCACTAAAAAAACGAAACTTCATTAACAGCTAAACCAAACGTTTCCAATGTAAATTTCCACATTTATAGAGTGTAAAAGGGCATCCTGAAGCCTGGGAAGTCATTAATTTGATTGTCCAGTATTTCCCTTATGAGATAATGCCTCACATAGCAAATGTGTACAGTGCGAGCTGAAAATGCATTTTCAGCACTAAAAAACCAAACTTTTATAACAGCTAAACCAAACGTTTCCAATGTAAATTTCCACCTTTATATAGTGTAAAAAGACATCCTGAAGCCTGGGCAGTCATTAATTTGATTGTCCAGTATTTCCCTTATGAGATAATGCCTCACATAGCAAATGTGTACAGTGCGAGCTGAAAATGCATTTTCAGCACTAAAAAAACCAAACTTTTATAACAGCTAAACCAAACGTTTCCAATGTAAATTTCCACCTTTATATAGTGTAAAAAGACATCCTGAAGACTGGGCAGTCATTAATTTGATTGTCCAATATTTCCCTTCTGAGATAATGCCTCTCATAGCAAATGTGTACAGCGCGAGCTGAAAATGCATTTACAGCACTAAAAAAACAAACTTTTATAACAGCTAAACCAAACGTTTCCAATGTACATTTCCACCTTTATATAGTGTAGAAAGGCATCCTGAAGCCTGGAAAGTCATTAATTTGATTGTCCAGTATTTCCTTCATGAGATATTGCAACACTTAGAAAAAGTGTACAGCGCCAGCAGACAATGAATTTTCAGCACTAAAAAAACGAAACTTCATTAACAGCTAAACTAAAAGTTTCCAATGTAAATATCCACATTTATATAGTGTAAAAAGACATCCTGAAGCCTGGGCAGCCATTAATTTGATTGTCCAATATTTCCCTTATGAGATAATGCCTCTCATAGCAAATGTGTACAGCGCGAGCTGAAAATGCATTTACAGCACTAAAAAACCAAACTTTTATAACAGCTAAACCAAACGTTTCCAATGTAAATTTCCACCTTTATATAGTGTAAATAGACATCCTGAAGCCTGGGCAGTCATTAATTTGATTGTCCAATATTTCCCTTATGAGATAATGCCTCTCATAGCAAATGTGTACAGCGCGAGCTGAAAATGCATTTACAGCACTAAAAAAACAAACTTTTATAACAGCTAAACCAAACGTTTCCAATGTAAATTTCCACCTTTATAGAGTGTAAAAAGGCATCCTGAAGCCTGGGAAGTCATTAATTTGATTGTCCAGTATTTCCCTTATGAGATAATGCCTCTCATAGCAAATGTGTACAGCGCGAGCTGAAAATGCATTTACAGCACTAAAAAACCAAACTTTTATAACAGCTAAACCAAACGTTTCAAATGTAAATTTCCACCTTTATATAGTGTAGAAAGGCATCCTGAAGCCTGGAAAGTCATTAATTTGATTGTCCAGTATTTCCTTCATGAGATATTGCAACACTTAGAAAAAGTGTACAGGGCCAGCAGACAATGAATTTTCAGCACTAAAAAAAACGAAACTTCATTAACAGCTAAACTAAACGTTTCCAATGTAAATTTCCACCTTTATATAGTGTAAAAAGACATCCTGAAGCCTGGGCAGTCATTAATTTGATTGTCCAATATTTCCCTTATGAGATAATGCCTCTCATTGCAAATGTGTACAGCGCGAGCTGAAAATGTATTTACAGCACGAAAAAAACAAACTTTTATAACAGCTAAACCAAACGTTTCCAATGTAAATTTCCACCTTTATAGAGTGTAAAAAGGCATCCTGAAGCCTGGGAAGTCATTAATTTGATTGTCCAGTATTTCCCTTATGAGATAATGCCTCACATAGCAAATGTGTACAGTGCGAGCTGAAAATGCATTTTAAGCACTAAAAAACCAAACATTTATAACAGCTAAACCAAACGTTTCCAATGTAAATTTCCACCTTTATATAGTGTAAAAAGACATCCTGAAGCCTGGGCAGTCATTAATTTGATTGTCCAATATTTCCCTTATGAGATAATGCCTCTCATAGCAAATGTGTACAGCGCGAGCTGAAAATGCATTTACAGCACTAAAAAACCAAACTTTTATAACAGCTAAACCAAACGTTTCAAATGTAAATTTCCACCTTTATATAGTGTAGAAAGGCATCCTGAAGCCTGGAAAGTCATTAATTTGATTGTCCAGTATTTCCTTCATGAGATATGGCAACACTTAGAAAGAGTGTACAGCGCCAGCAGACAATGAATTTTCAGCACTAAAAAAACGAAACTTCATTAACAGCTAAACCAAACGTTTCCAATGTAAATTTCCACATTTATAGAGTGTAAAAAGGCATCCTGAAGCCTGGGAAGTCGTTAATTTGATTGTCCAGTATTTCCCTTATGAGATAATGCCTCACATAGCAAATGTGTACAGTGCGAGCTGAAAATGCATTTTAAGCACTAAAAAACCAAACTTTTATAACAGCTAAACCAAACGTTTCCAATGTAAATTTCCACCTTTATATAGTGTAAAAAGACATCCTGAAGCCTGGGCAGTCATTAATTTGATTGTCCAATATTTCCCTTATGAGATAATGCCTCTCATAGCAAATGTGTACAGCGCGAGCTGAAAATGCATTTACAGCACTAAAAAACCAAACTTTTATAACAGCTAAACCAAACGTTTCAAATGTAAATTTCCACCTTTATATAGTGTAGAAAGGCATCCTGAAGCCTGGAAAGTCATTAATTTGATTGTCCAGTATTTCCTTCATGAGATATTGCAACACTTAGAAAGAGTGTACAGCGCCAGCAGACAATGAATTTTCAGCACTAAAAAAACGAAACTTCATTAACAGCTAAACCAAACGTTTCCAATGTAAATTTCCACATTTATAGAGTGTAAAAAGGCATCCTGAAGCCTGGGAAGTCGTTAATTTGATTGTCCAGTATTTCCCTTATGAGATAATGCCTCACATAGCAAATGTGTACAGTGCGAGCTGAAAATGCATTTTCAGCATTAAAAAACCCAACTTTTATAACAGCTAAACCAAACGTTTCCAATGTAAATTTCCACCTTTATAGTGTAAAAAGACATCCTGAAGCCTGGGCAGTCATTAATTTGATTGTCCAATATTTCCCTTTTGAGATAATGCCTCTCATAGCAAATGTGTACAGCGCGAGCTGAAAATGCATTTACAGCACTAAAAAACCAAACTTTTATAACAGCTAAACCAAACGTTTCCAATGTAAATTTCCACCTTTATATAGTGTAAAAAGACATCCTGAAGCCTGGGCAGTCATTAATTTGATTGTCCAGTATTTCCCTTATGAGATAATGCCTCACATAGCAAATGTGTACAGTGCGAGCTGAAAATGCATTTTCAGCACTAAAAAACCAAACTTTTATAACAGCTAAACCAAACGTTTCCAATGTAAATTTCCACCTTTATATAGTGTAAAAAGACATCCTGAAGCCTGGGCAGTCATTAATTTGATTGTCCAGTATTTCCCTTATGAGATAATGCCTCACATAGCAAATGTGTACAGTGCGAGCTGAAAATGCATTTTCACAGCACTAAAAAAACCAAACTTTTATAACAGCTAAACCAAACGTTTCCAATGTAAATTTCCACCTTTATATAGTGTAAAAAGACATCCTGAAGCCTGGGCAGTCATTAATTTGATTGTCCAATATTTCCCTTATGAGATAATGCCTCTCATAGCAAATGTGTACAGCGCGAGCTGAAAATGCATTTACAAGCACTAAAAAACCAAACTTTTATAACAGCTAAACCAAACGTTTCCAATGTAAATTTCCACCTTTATATAGTGTAGAAAGGCATCCTGAAGCCTGGAAAGTCATTAATTTGATTGTCCAGTATTTCCTTCATGAGATATTGCAACACTTAGAAAGAGTGTACAGCGCCAGCAGACAATGAATTTTCAGCACTAAAAAAACGAAACTTCATTAACAGCTAAACCAAACGTTTCCAATGTAAATTTCCACATTTATAGAGTGTAAAAAGGCATCCTGAAGCCTGGGAAGTCATTAATTTGATTGTCCAGTATTTCCCTTATGAGATAATGCCTCACATAGCAAATGTGTACAGTGCGAGCTGAAAATGCATTTTCAGCATTAAAAAACCCAACTTTTATAACAGCTAAACCAAACGTTTCCAATGTAAATTTCCACCTTTATATAGTGTAAAAAGACATCCTGAAGCCTGGGCAGTCATTAATTTGATTGTCCAATATTTCCCTTTTGAGATAATGCCTCTCATAGCAAATGTGTACAGCGCGAGCTGAAAATGCATTTACAGCACTAAAAACCAAACTTTTATAACAGCTAAACCAAACGTTTCCAATGTACATTTCCACCTTTATATAGTGTAGAAAGGCATCCTGAAGCCTGGAAAGTCATTAATTTGATTGTCCAGTATTTCCTTCATGAGATATTGCAACACTTAGAAAAAGTGTACAGCGCCAGCAGACAATGAATTTTCAGCACTAAAAAAACGAAACTTCATTAACAGCTAAACCAAACGTTTCCAATGTAAATTTCCACATTTATAGAGTGTAAAAAGGCATCCTGAAGCCTGGGAAGTCATTAATTTGATTGTCCAGTATTTCCCTTATGAGATAATGCCTCACATAGCAAATGTGTACAGTGCGAGCTGAAAATGCATTTTCAGCATTAAAAAACCCAACTTTTATAACAGCTAAACCAAACGTTTCCAATGTAAATTTCCACCTTTATATAGTGTAAAAAGACATCCTGAAGCCTGGGCAGTCATTAATTTGATTGTCCAATATTTCACTTTTGAGATAATGCCTCTCATAGCAAATGTGTACAGCGCGAGCTGAAAATGCATTTACAGCACTAAAAACCAAACTTTTATAACAGCTAAACCAAACGTTTCCAATGTACATTTCCACCTTTATATAGTGTAGAAAGGCATCCTGAAGCCTGGAAAGTCATTAATTTGATTGTCCAGTATTTCCTTCATGAGATATTGCAACACTTAGAAAAAGTGTACAGCGCCAGCAGACAATGAATTTTTAGCACTAAAAAAACGACACTTCATTAACAGCTAAACTAAACGTTTCCAATGTAAATTTCCACCCTTATATAGTGTAAAAAGACATCCTGAAGCCTGGGCAGTCATTAATTTGATTGTCCAATATTTCCCTTATGAGATAATGCCTCTCATAGCAAATGTGTACAGCGCGAGCTGAAAATGCATTTACAGCACTAAAAAACCAAACTTTTATAACAGCTAAACCAAACGTTTCCAATGTAAATTTCCACCTTTATATAGTGTAGAAAGGCATCCTGAAGCCTGGAAAGTCATTAATTTGATTGTCCAGTATTTCCTTCATGAGATATTGCAACACTTAGAAAAAGTGTACAGCGCCAGCAGACAATGAATTTTCAGCACTAAAAAAACGAAACTTCATTAACAGCTAAACCAAACGTTTCCAATGTAAATTTCCACATTTATAGAGTGTAAAAGGGCATCCTGAAGCCTGGGAAGTCATTAATTTGATTGTCCAGTATTTCCCTTATGAGATAATGCCTCACATAGCAAATGTGTACAGTGCGAGCTGAAAATGCATTTTCAGCACTAAAAAACCAAACTTTTATAACAGCTAAACCAAACGTTTCCAATGTAAATTTCCACCTTTATATAGTGTAAAAAGACATCCTGAAGCCTGGGCAGTCATTAATTTGATTGTCCAGTATTTCCCTTATGAGATAATGCCTCACATAGCAAATGTGTACAGTGCGAGCTGAAAATGCATTTTCAGCACTAAAAAAACCAAACTTTTATAACAGCTAAACCAAACGTTTCCAATGTAAATTTCCACCTTTATATAGTGTAAAAAGACATCCTGAAGACTGGGCAGTCATTAATTTGATTGTCCAATATTTCCCTTCTGAGATAATGCCTCTCATAGCAAATGTGTACAGCGCGAGCTGAAAATGCATTTACAGCACTAAAAAAACAAACTTTTATAACAGCTAAACCAAACGTTTCCAATGTACATTTCCACCTTTATATAGTGTAGAAAGGCATCCTGAAGCCTGGAAAGTCATTAATTTGATTGTCCAGTATTTCCTTCATGAGATATTGCAACACTTAGAAAAAGTGTACAGCGCCAGCAGACAATGAATTTTCAGCACTAAAAAAACGAAACTTCATTAACAGCTAAACTAAAAGTTTCCAATGTAAATTTCCACCTTTATATAGTGTAAAAAGACATCCTGAAGCTTGGGCAGCCATTAATTTGATTGTCCAATATTTCCCTTATGAGATAATGCCTCTCATAGCAAATGTGTACAGCGCGAGCTGAAAATGCATTTACAGCACTAAAAAACCAAACTTTTATAACAGCTAAACCAAACGTTTCCAATGTAAATTTCCACCTTTATATAGTGTAAATAGACATCCTGAAGCCTGGGCAGTCATTAATTTGATTGTCCAATATTTCCCTTATGAGATAATGCCTCTCATAGCAAATGTGTACAGCGCGAGCTGAAAATGCATTTACAGCACTAAAAAACCAAACTTTTATAACAGCTAAACCAAACGTTTCCAATGTAAATTTCCACCTTTATAGAGTGTAAAAAGGCATCCTGAAGCCTGGGAAGTCATTAATTTGATTGTCCAGTATTTCCCTTATGAGATAATGCCTCTCATAGCAAATGTGTACAGCGCGAGCTGAAAATGCATTTACAGCACTAAAAAACCAAACTTTTATAACAGCTAAACCAAACGTTTCAAATGTAAATTTCCACCTTTATATAGTGTAGAAAGGCATCCTGAAGCCTGGAAAGTCATTAATTTGATTGTCCAGTATTTCCTTCATGAGATATTGCAACACTTAGAAAAAGTGTACAGGGCCAGCAGACAATGAATTTTCAGCACTAAAAAAAACGAAACTTCATTAACAGCTAAACTAAACGTTTCCAATGTAAATTTCCACCTTTATATAGTGTAAAAAGACATCCTGAAGCCTGGGCAGTCATTAATTTGATTGTCCAATATTTCCCTTATGAGATAATGCCTCTCATTGCAAATGTGTACAGCGCGAGCTGAAAATGCATTTACAGCACGAAAAAAACAAACTTTTATAACAGCTAAACCAAACGTTTCCAATGTAAATTTCCACCTTTATAGAGTGTAAAAAGGCATCCTGAAGCCTGGGAAGTCATTAATTTGATTGTCCAGTATTTCCCTTATGAGATAATGCCTCACATAGCAAATGTGTACAGTGCGAGCTGAAAATGCATTTTAAGCACTAAAAAACCAAACATTTATAACAGCTAAACCAAACGTTTCCAATGTAAATTTCCACCTTTATATAGTGTAAAAAGACATCCTGAAGCCTGGGCAGTCATTAATTTGATTGTCCAATATTTCCCTTATGAGATAATGCCTCTCATAGCAAATGTGTACAGCGCGAGCTGAAAATGCATTTACAGCACTAAAAAACCAAACTTTTATAACAGCTAAACCAAACGTTTCAAATGTAAATTTCCACCTTTATATAGTGTAGAAAGGCATCCTGAAGCCTGGAAAGTCATTAATTTGATTGTCCAGTATTTCCTTCATGAGATATGGCAACACTTAGAAAGAGTGTACAGCGCCAGCAGACAATGAATTTTCAGCACTAAAAAAACGAAACTTCATTAACAGCTAAACCAAACGTTTCCAATGTAAATTTCCACATTTATAGAGTGTAAAAAGGCATCCTGAAGCCTGGGAAGTCGTTAATTTGATTGTCCAGTATTTCCCTTATGAGATAATGCCTCACATAGCAAATGTGTACAGTGCGAGCTGAAAATGCATTTTAAGCACTAAAAAACCAAACTTTTATAACAGCTAAACCAAACGTTTCCAATGTAAATTTCCACCTTTATATAGTGTAAAAAGACATCCTGAAGCCTGGGCAGTCATTAATTTGATTGTCCAATATTTCCCTTATGAGATAATGCCTCTCATAGCAAATGTGTACAGCGCGAGCTGAAAATGCATTTACAGCACTAAAAAACCAAACTTTTATAACAGCTAAACCAAACGTTTCAAATGTAAATTTCCACCTTTATATAGTGTAGAAAGGCATCCTGAAGCCTGGAAAGTCATTAATTTGATTGTCCAGTATTTCCTTCATGAGATATTGCAACACTTAGAAAGAGTGTACAGCGCCAGCAGACAATGAATTTTCAGCACTAAAAAAACGAAACTTCATTAACAGCTAAACCAAACGTTTCCAATGTAAATTTCCACATTTATAGAGTGTAAAAAGGCATCCTGAAGCCTGGGAAGTCGTTAATTTGATTGTCCAGTATTTCCCTTATGAGATAATGCCTCACATAGCAAATGTGTACAGTGCGAGCTGAAAATGCATTTTCAGCATTAAAAAACCCAACTTTTATAACAGCTAAACCAAACGTTTCCAATGTAAATTTCCACCTTTATAGTGTAAAAAGACATCCTGAAGCCTGGGCAGTCATTAATTTGATTGTCCAATATTTCCCTTTTGAGATAATGCCTCTCATAGCAAATGTGTACAGCGCGAGCTGAAAATGCATTTACAGCACTAAAAAACCAAACTTTTATAACAGCTAAACCAAACGTTTCCAATGTAAATTTCCACCTTTATATAGTGTAAAAAGACATCCTGAAGCCTGGGCAGTCATTAATTTGATTGTCCAGTATTTCCCTTATGAGATAATGCCTCACATAGCAAATGTGTACAGTGCGAGCTGAAAATGCATTTTCAGCACTAAAAAACCAAACTTTTATAACAGCTAAACCAAACGTTTCCAATGTAAATTTCCACCTTTATATAGTGTAAAAAGACATCCTGAAGCCTGGGCAGTCATTAATTTGATTGTCCAGTATTTCCCTTATGAGATAATGCCTCACATAGCAAATGTGTACAGTGCGAGCTGAAAATGCATTTTCACAGCACTAAAAAAACCAAACTTTTATAACAGCTAAACCAAACGTTTCCAATGTAAATTTCCACCTTTATATAGTGTAAAAAGACATCCTGAAGCCTGGGCAGTCATTAATTTGATTGTCCAATATTTCCCTTATGAGATAATGCCTCTCATAGCAAATGTGTACAGCGCGAGCTGAAAATGCATTTACAAGCACTAAAAAACCAAACTTTTATAACAGCTAAACCAAACGTTTCCAATGTAAATTTCCACCTTTATATAGTGTAGAAAGGCATCCTGAAGCCTGGAAAGTCATTAATTTGATTGTCCAGTATTTCCTTCATGAGATATTGCAACACTTAGAAAGAGTGTACAGCGCCAGCAGACAATGAATTTTCAGCACTAAAAAAACGAAACTTCATTAACAGCTAAACCAAACGTTTCCAATGTAAATTTCCACATTTATAGAGTGTAAAAAGGCATCCTGAAGCCTGGGAAGTCATTAATTTGATTGTCCAATATTTCCCTTTTGAGATAATGCCTCTCATAGCAAATGTGTACAGCGCGAGCTGAAAATGCATTTACAGCACTAAAAACCAAACTTTTATAACAGCTAAACCAAACGTTTCCAATGTACATTTCCACCTTTATATAGTGTAGAAAGGCATCCTGAAGCCTGGAAAGTCATTAATTTGATTGTCCAGTATTTCCTTCATGAGATATTGCAACACTTAGAAAAAGTGTACAGCGCCAGCAGACAATGAATTTTCAGCACTAAAAAAACGAAACTTCATTAACAGCTAAACTAAACGTTTCCAATGTATATTTCCACCTTTATATAGTGTAAAAAGACATCCTGAAGCCTGGGCAGTCATTAATTTGATTGTCCAATATTTCCCTTATGAGATAATGCCTCTCATAGCAAATGTGTACAGCGCGAGCTGAAAATGCATTTACAGCACGAAAAAACCAAACTTTTATAACAGCTAAACCAAACGTTTCCAATGTAAATTTCCACCTTTATATAGTGTAGAAAGGCATCCTGAAGCCTGGAAAGTCATTAATTTGATTGTCCAGTATTTCCTTCATGAGATATTGCAACACTTAGAAAAAGTGTACAGCGCCAGCAGACAATGAATTTTCAGCACTAAAAAAACGAAACTTCATTAACAGCTAAACCAAACGTTTCCAATGTAAATTTTCACATTTATAGAGTGTAAAAAGGCATCCTGAAGCCTGGGAAGTCATTAATTTGATTGTCCAGTATTTCCCTTATGAGATAATGCCTCACATAGCAAATGTGTACAATGCGAGCTGAAAATGCATTTTCAGCACTAAAAAACCAAACTTTTATAACAGCTAAACCAAACGTTTCCAATGTAAATTTCCACCTTTAGATAGTGTAAAAAGACATCCTGAAGCCTGGGCAGTCATTAATTTGATTGTCCAGTATTTCCCTTAAGAGATAATGCCTCACATAGCAAATGTGTACAGTGCGAGCTGAAAATGCATTTTCAGCACTAAAAAAACCAAACTTTTATAACAGCTAAACCAAACGTTTCCAATGTAAATTTCCACCTTTATATAGTGTAAAAAGACATCCTGAAGCCTGGGCAGTCATTAATTTGATTGTCCAGTATTTCCTTCATGAGATATTGCAACACTTAGAAAAAGTGTACAGCGCCAGCAGACAATGAATTTTTAGCACTAAAAAAACGACACTTCATTAACAGCTAAACTAAACGTTTCCAATGTAAATGTCCACCCTTATATAGTGTAAAAAGACATCCTGAAGCCTGGGCAGTCATTAATTTGATTGTCCAATATTTCCCTTATGAGATAATGCCTCTCATAGCAAATGTGTACAGCGCGAGCTGAAAATGCATTTACAGCACTAAAAAACCAAACTTTTATAACAGCTAAACCAAACGTTTCCAATGTAAATTTCCACCTTTATATAGTGTAGAAAGGCATCCTGAAGCCTGGAAAGTCATTAATTTGATTGTCCAGTATTTCCTTCATGAGATATTGCAACACTTAGAAAAAGTGTACAGCGCCAGCAGACAATGAATTTTCAGCACTAAAAAAACGAAACTTCATTAACAGCTAAACCAAACGTTTCCAATGTAAATTTCCACATTTATAGAGTGTAAAAGGGCATCCTGAAGCCTGGGAAGTCATTAATTTGATTGTCCAGTATTTCCCTTATGAGATAATGCCTCACATAGCAAATGTGTACAGTGCGAGCTGAAAATGCATTTTCAGCACTAAAAAACCAAACTTTTATAACAGCTAAACCAAACGTTTCCAATGTAAATTTCCACCTTTATATAGTGTAAAAAGACATCCTGAAGCCTGGGCAGTCATTAATTTGATTGTCCAGTATTTCCCTTATGAGATAATGCCTCACATAGCAAATGTGTACAGTGCGAGCTGAAAATGCATTTTCAGCACTAAAAAAACCAAACTTTTATAACAGCTAAACCAAACGTTTCCAATGTAAATTTCCACCTTTATATAGTGTAAAAAGACATCCTGAAGACTGGGCAGTCATTAATTTGATTGTCCAATATTTCCCTTCTGAGATAATGCCTCTCATAGCAAATGTGTACAGCGCGAGCTGAAAATGCATTTACAGCACTAAAAAAACAAACTTTTATAACAGCTAAACCAAACGTTTCCAATGTACATTTCCACCTTTATATAGTGTAGAAAGGCATCCTGAAGCCTGGAAAGTCATTAATTTGATTGTCCAGTATTTCCTTCATGAGATATTGCAACACTTAGAAAAAGTGTACAGCGCCAGCAGACAATGAATTTTCAGCACTAAAAAAACGAAACTTCATTAACAGCTAAACTAAAAGTTTCCAATGTAAATTTCCACCTTTATATAGTGTAAAAAGACATCCTGAAGCCTGGGCAGCCATTAATTTGATTGTCCAATATTTCCCTTATGAGATAATGCCTCTCATAGCAAATGTGTACAGCGCGAGCTGAAAATGCATTTACAGCACTAAAAAACCAAACTTTTATAACAGCTAAACCAAACGTTTCCAATGTAAATTTCCACCTTTATATAGTGTAAATAGACATCCTGAAGCCTGGGCAGTCATTAATTTGATTGTCCAATATTTCCCTTATGAGATAATGCCTCTCATAGCAAATGTGTACAGCGCGAGCTGAAAATGCATTTACAGCACTAAAAAACCAAACTTTTATAACAGCTAAACCAAACGTTTCCAATGTAAATTTCCACCTTTATAGAGTGTAAAAAGGCATCCTGAAGCCTGGGAAGTCATTAATTTGATTGTCCAGTATTTCCCTTATGAGATAATGCCTCTCATAGCAAATGTGTACAGCGCGAGCTGAAAATGCATTTACAGCACTAAAAAACCAAACTTTTATAACAGCTAAACCAAACGTTTCAAATGTAAATTTCCACCTTTATATAGTGTAGAAAGGCATCCTGAAGCCTGGAAAGTCATTAATTTGATTGTCCAGTATTTCCTTCATGAGATATTGCAACACTTAGAAAAAGTGTACAGGGCCAGCAGACAATGAATTTTCAGCACTAAAAAAAACGAAACTTCATTAACAGCTAAACTAAACGTTTCCAATGTAAATTTCCACCTTTATATAGTGTAAAAAGACATCCTGAAGCCTGGGCAGTCATTAATTTGATTGTCCAATATTTCCCTTATGAGATAATGCCTCTCATTGCAAATGTGTACAGCGCGAGCTGAAAATGCATTTACAGCACGAAAAAAACAAACTTTTATAACAGCTAAACCAAACGTTTCCAATGTAAATTTCCACCTTTATAGAGTGTAAAAAGGCATCCTGAAGCCTGGGAAGTCATTAATTTGATTGTCCAGTATTTCCCTTATGAGATAATGCCTCACATAGCAAATGTGTACAGTGCGAGCTGAAAATGCATTTTAAGCACTAAAAAACCAAACATTTATAACAGCTAAACCAAACGTTTCCAATGTAAATTTCCACCTTTATATAGTGTAAAAAGACATCCTGAAGCCTGGGCAGTCATTAATTTGATTGTCCAATATTTCCCTTATGAGATAATGCCTCTCATAGCAAATGTGTACAGCGCGAGCTGAAAATGCATTTACAGCACTAAAAAACCAAACTTTTATAACAGCTAAACCAAACGTTTCAAATGTAAATTTCCACCTTTATATAGTGTAGAAAGGCATCCTGAAGCCTGGAAAGTCATTAATTTGATTGTCCAGTATTTCCTTCATGAGATATGGCAACACTTAGAAAGAGTGTACAGCGCCAGCAGACAATGAATTTTCAGCACTAAAAAAACGAAACTTCATTAACAGCTAAACCAAACGTTTCCAATGTAAATTTCCACATTTATAGAGTGTAAAAAGGCATCCTGAAGCCTGGGAAGTCGTTAATTTGATTGTCCAGTATTTCCCTTATGAGATAATGCCTCACATAGCAAATGTGTACAGTGCGAGCTGAAAATGCATTTTAAGCACTAAAAAACCAAACTTTTATAACAGCTAAACCAAACGTTTCCAATGTAAATTTCCACCTTTATATAGTGTAAAAAGACATCCTGAAGCCTGGGCAGTCATTAATTTGATTGTCCAATATTTCCCTTATGAGATAATGCCTCTCATAGCAAATGTGTACAGCGCGAGCTGAAAATGCATTTACAGCACTAAAAAACCAAACTTTTATAACAGCTAAACCAAACGTTTCAAATGTAAATTTCCACCTTTATATAGTGTAGAAAGGCATCCTGAAGCCTGGAAAGTCATTAATTTGATTGTCCAGTATTTCCTTCATGAGATATTGCAACACTTAGAAAGAGTGTACAGCGCCAGCAGACAATGAATTTTCAGCACTAAAAAAACGAAACTTCATTAACAGCTAAACCAAACGTTTCCAATGTAAATTTCCACATTTATAGAGTGTAAAAAGGCATCCTGAAGCCTGGGAAGTCGTTAATTTGATTGTCCAGTATTTCCCTTATGAGATAATGCCTCACATAGCAAATGTGTACAGTGCGAGCTGAAAATGCATTTTCAGCATTAAAAAACCCAACTTTTATAACAGCTAAACCAAACGTTTCCAATGTAAATTTCCACCTTTATAGTGTAAAAAGACATCCTGAAGCCTGGGCAGTCATTAATTTGATTGTCCAATATTTCCCTTTTGAGATAATGCCTCTCATAGCAAATGTGTACAGCGCGAGCTGAAAATGCATTTACAGCACTAAAAAACCAAACTTTTATAACAGCTAAACCAAACGTTTCCAATGTAAATTTCCACCTTTATATAGTGTAAAAAGACATCCTGAAGCCTGGGCAGTCATTAATTTGATTGTCCAGTATTTCCCTTATGAGATAATGCCTCACATAGCAAATGTGTACAGTGCGAGCTGAAAATGCATTTTCAGCACTAAAAAACCAAACTTTTATAACAGCTAAACCAAACGTTTCCAATGTAAATTTCCACCTTTATATAGTGTAAAAAGACATCCTGAAGCCTGGGCAGTCATTAATTTGATTGTCCAGTATTTCCCTTATGAGATAATGCCTCACATAGCAAATGTGTACAGTGCGAGCTGAAAATGCATTTTCACAGCACTAAAAAAACCAAACTTTTATAACAGCTAAACCAAACGTTTCCAATGTAAATTTCCACCTTTATATAGTGTAAAAAGACATCCTGAAGCCTGGGCAGTCATTAATTTGATTGTCCAATATTTCCCTTATGAGATAATGCCTCTCATAGCAAATGTGTACAGCGCGAGCTGAAAATGCATTTACAAGCACTAAAAAACCAAACTTTTATAACAGCTAAACCAAACGTTTCCAATGTAAATTTCCACCTTTATATAGTGTAGAAAGGCATCCTGAAGCCTGGAAAGTCATTAATTTCATTGTCCAGTATTTCCTTCATGAGATATTGCAACACTTAGAAAGAGTGTACAGCGCCAGCAGACAATGAATTTTCAGCACTAAAAAAACGAAACTTCATTAACAGCTAAACCAAACGTTTCCAATGTAAATTTCCACATTTATAGAGTGTAAAAAGGCATCCTGAAGCCTGGGAAGTCATTAATTTGATTGTCCAGTATTTCCCTTATGAGATAATGCCTCACATAGCAAATGTGTACAGTGCGAGCTGAAAATGCATTTTCAGCATTAAAAAACCCAACTTTTATAACAGCTAAACCAAACGTTTCCAATGTAAATTTCCACCTTTATATAGTGTAAAAAGACATCCTGAAGCCTGGGCAGTCATTAATTTGATTGTCCAATATTTCCCTTTTGAGATAATGCCTCTCATAGCAAATGTGTACAGCGCGAGCTGAAAATGCATTTACAGCACTAAAAAACCAAACTTTTATAACAGCTAAACCAAACGTTTCCAATGTACATTTCCACCTTTATATAGTGTAGAAAGGCATCCTGAAGCCTGGAAAGTCATTAATTTGATTGTCCAGTATTTCCTTCATGAGATATTGCAACACTTAGAAAAAGTGTACAGCGCCAGCAGACAATGAATTTTTAGCACTAAAAAAACGACACTTCATTAACAGCTAAACTAAACGTTTCCAATGTAAATTTCCACCCTTATATAGTGTAAAAAGACATCCTGAAGCCTGGGCAGTCATTAATTTGATTGTCCAATATTTCCCTTATGAGATAATGCCTCTCATAGCAAATGTGTACAGCGCGAGCTGAAAATGCATTTACAGCACTAAAAAACCAAACTTTTATAACAGCTAAACCAAACGTTTCCAATGTAAATTTCCACCTTTATATAGTGTAGAAAGGCATCCTGAAGCCTGGAAAGTCATTAATTTGATTGTCCAGTATTTCCTTCATGAGATATTGCAACACTTAGAAAAAGTGTACAGCGCCAGCAGACAATGAATTTTCAGCACTAAAAAAACGAAACTTCATTAACAGCTAAACCAAACGTTTCCAATGTAAATTTCCACATTTATAGAGTGTAAAAGGGCATCCTGAAGCCTGGGAAGTCATTAATTTGATTGTCCAGTATTTCCCTTATGAGATAATGCCTCACATAGCAAATGTGTACAGTGCGAGCTGAAAATGCATTTTCAGCACTAAAAAACCAAACTTTTATAACAGCTAAACCAAACGTTTCCAATGTAAATTTCCACCTTTATATAGTGTAAAAAGACATCCTGAAGCCTGGGCAGTCATTAATTTGATTGTCCAGTATTTCCCTTATGAGATAATGCCTCACATAGCAAATGTGTACAGTGCGAGCTGAAAATGCATTTTCAGCACTAAAAAAACCAAACTTTTATAACAGCTAAACCAAACGTTTCCAATGTAAATTTCCACCTTTATATAGTGTAAAAAGACATCCTGAAGACTGGGCAGTCATTAATTTGATTGTCCAATATTTCCCTTCTGAGATAATGCCTCTCATAGCAAATGTGTACAGCGCGAGCTGAAAATGCATTTACAGCACTAAAAAAACAAACTTTTATAACAGCTAAACCAAACGTTTCCAATGTACATTTCCACCTTTATATAGTGTAGAAAGGCATCCTGAAGCCTGGAAAGTCATTAATTTGATTGTCCAGTATTTCCTTCATGAGATATTGCAACACTTAGAAAAAGTGTACAGCGCCAGCAGACAATGAATTTTCAGCACTAAAAAAACGAAACTTCATTAACAGCTAAACTAAAAGTTTCCAATGTAAATTTCCACCTTTATATAGTGTAAAAAGACATCCTGAAGCCTGGGCAGCCATTAATTTGATTGTCCAATATTTCCCTTATGAGATAATGCCTCTCATAGCAAATGTGTACAGCGCGAGCTGAAAATGCATTTACAGCACTAAAAAACCAAACTTTTATAACAGCTAAACCAAACGTTTCCAATGTAAATTTCCACCTTTATATAGTGTAAATAGACATCCTGAAGCCTGGGCAGTCATTAATTTGATTGTCCAATATTTCCCTTATGAGATAATGCCTCTCATAGCAAATGTGTACAGCGCGAGCTGAAAATGCATTTACAGCACTAAAAAACCAAACTTTTATAACAGCTAAACCAAACGTTTCCAATGTAAATTTCCACCTTTATAGAGTGTAAAAAGGCATCCTGAAGCCTGGGAAGTCATTAATTTGATTGTCCAGTATTTCCCTTATGAGATAATGCCTCTCATAGCAAATGTGTACAGCGCGAGCTGAAAATGCATTTACAGCACTAAAAAACCAAACTTTTATAACAGCTAAACCAAACGTTTCAAATGTAAATTTCCACCTTTATATAGTGTAGAAAGGCATCCTGAAGCCTGGAAAGTCATTAATTTGATTGTCCAGTATTTCCTTCATGAGATATTGCAACACTTAGAAAAAGTGTACAGGGCCAGCAGACAATGAATTTTCAGCACTAAAAAAAACGAAACTTCATTAACAGCTAAACTAAACGTTTCCAATGTAAATTTCCACCTTTATATAGTGTAAAAAGACATCCTGAAGCCTGGGCAGTCATTAATTTGATTGTCCAATATTTCCCTTATGAGATAATGCCTCTCATTGCAAATGTGTACAGCGCGAGCTGAAAATGCATTTACAGCACGAAAAAAACAAACTTTTATAACAGCTAAACCAAACGTTTCCAATGTAAATTTCCACCTTTATAGAGTTAAAAAGGCATCCTGAAGCCTGGGAAGTCATTAATTTGATTGTCCAGTATTTCCCTTATGAGATAATGCCTCACATAGCAAATGTGTACAGTGCGAGCTGAAAATGCATTTTAAGCACTAAAAAACCAAACATTTATAACAGCTAAACCAAACGTTTCCAATGTAAATTTCCACCTTTATATAGTGTAAAAAGACATCCTGAAGCCTGGGCAGTCATTAATTTGATTGTCCAATATTTCCCTTATGAGATAATGCCTCTCATAGCAAATGTGTACAGCGCGAGCTGAAAATGCATTTACAGCACTAAAAAAACAAACTTTTATAACAGCTAAACCAAACGTTTCAAATGTAAATTTCCACCTTTATATAGTGTAGAAAGGCATCCTGAAGCCTGGAAAGTCATTAATTTGATTGTCCAGTATTTCCTTCATGAGATATTGCAACACTTAGAAAAAGTGTACAGCGCCAGCAGACAATGAATTTTCAGCACTAAAAAAACGAAACTTCATTAACAGCTAAACCAAACGTTTCCAATGTAAATTTCCACATTTATAGAGTGTAAAAAGGCATCCTGAAGCCTGGGAAGTCATTAATTTGATTGTCCAGTATTTCCCTTATGAGATAATGCCTCACATAGCAAATGTGTACAGTGCGAGCTGAAAATGCATTTTCAGCACTAAAAAACCAAACTTTTATAACAGCTAAACCAAACGTTTCCAATGTAAATTTCCACCTTTATATAGTGTAAAAAGACATCCTGAAGCCTGGGCAGTCATTAATTTGATTGTCCAGTATTTCCCTTATGAGATAATGCCTCACATAGCAAATGTGTACAGTGCGAGCTGAAAATGCATTTTCAGCACTAAAAAAACCAAACTTTTATAACAGCTAAACCAAACGTTTCCAATGTAAATTTCCACATTTATAGAGTGTAAAAAGGCATCCTGAAGCCTGGGAAGTCATTAATTTGATTGTCCAGTATTTCCCTTATGAGATAATGCCTCACATAGCAAATGTGTACAGTGCGAGCTGAAAATGCATTTTCAGCACTAAAAAACTAAACTTTTATAACAGCTAAACCAAACGTTTCCAATGTAAATTTCCACCTTTATATAGTGTAAAAAGACATCCTGAAGCGTGGGCAGTCATTAATTTGATTGTCCAGTATTTCCCTTATGAGATAATGCCTCACATAGCAAATGTGTACAGTGCGAGCTGAAAATGCATTTTCAGCACTAAAAAAACCAAACTTTTATAACAGCTAAACCAAACGTTTCCAATGTAAATTGCCACCTTTATATAGTGTAAAAAGGCATCCTGAAGCCTGGAAAGTCATTAATTTGATTGTCCAGTATTTCCTTCATGAGATATTGCAACACTTAGAAAAAGTGTACAGCGCCAGCAGACAATGAATTTTCAGCACTAAAAAAACGAAACTTCATTAACAGCTAAACCAAACGTTTCCAATGTAAATTTCCACATTTATAGAGTGTAAAAAGGCATCCTGAAGCCTGGGAAGTCATTAATTTGATTGTCCAGTATTTCCCTTATGAGATAATGCCTCACATAGCAAATGTGTACAGTGCGAGCTGAAAATGCATTTACAGTTCTAAAAAACCAAACTTTTATAACAGCTCAACCAAACGTTTCCAATGTAAATTTCCACCTTTATATAGTGTAGAAAGGCATCCTGAAGCCTGGAAAGTCATTAATTTGATTGTCCAGTATTTCCTTCATGAGATATTGCAACACTTAGAAAAAGTGTACAGCGCCAGCAGACAATGAATTTTCAGCACTAAAAAAACGAAATTTCATTAACAGCTAAACTAAACGTTTCCAATGTAAATTTCCACCTTTATATAGTGTAAAAAGACATCCTGAAGCCTGGGCAGCCATTAATTTGATTGTCCAATATTTCCCTTATGAGATAATGCCTCTCATAGCAAATGTGTACAGCGCGAGCTGAAAATGCATTTACAGCACTAAAAAACCAAACTTTTATAACAGCTAAACCAAACGTTTCCAATGTAAATTTCCACCTTTATATAGTGTAGAAAGGCATCCTGAAGCCTGGAAAGTCATTTATTTGATTGTCCAGTATTTCCTTCATGAGATATTGCAACACTTAGAAAAAGTGTACAGCGCCAGCAGACAATGAATTTTCAGCACTAAAAAAAACGAAACTTCATTAACAGCTAAACTAAACGTTTCCAATGTAAATTTCCACCTTTATATAGTGTACAAAGACATCCTGAAGCCTGGGCAGTCATTAATTTGATTGTCCAATATTTCCCTTATGAGATAATGCCTCTCATAGCAAATGTGTACAGCGCGAGCTGAAAATGCATTTACAGCACTAAAAAACCAAACTTTTATAACAGCTAAACCAAACGTTTCCAATGTAAATTTCCACCTTTATATAGTGTAGAAAGGCATCCTTGAAGCCTGGAAAGTCATTAATTTGATTGTCCAGTATTTCCTTCATGAGATATTGCAACACTTAGAAAAAGTGTACAGCGCCAGCAGACAATGAATTTTCAGCACTAAAAAAACGAAACTTCATTAACAGCTAAACCAAACGTTTCCAATGTAAATTTCCACATTTATAGAGTGTAAAAAGGCATCCTGAAGCCTGGGAAGTCATTAATTTGATTGTCCAGTATTTCCCTTATGAGATAATGCCTCACATAGCAAATGTGTACAGTGCGAGCTGAAAATGCATTTTCAGCACTAAAAAAACAAACTTTTATAACAGCTAAACCAAACGTTTCCAATGTAAATTTCCACCTTTATATAGTGTAAAAAGACATCCTGAAGCCTGGGCAGTCATTAATTTGATTGTCCAGTATTTCCCTTATGAGATAATGCCTCACATAGCAAATGTGTACAGCGCGAGCTGAAAATGCATTTACAGCACTAAAAAACCAAACTTTTATAACAGCTAAACCAAACGTTTCCAATGTAAATTTCCACCTTTATATAGTGTAAAAAGACATCCTGAAGCTTGGGCAGTCATTAATTTGATTGTCCAATATTTCCCTTATGAGATAATGCCTCTCATAGCAAATGTGTACAGCGCGAGCTGAAAATGCATTTACAGCACTAAAAAACCAAACTTTTATAACAGCTAAACCAAACGTTTCCAATGTAAATTTCCACCTTTATATAGTGTAGAAAGGCATCCTGAAGCCTGGAAAGTCATTAATTTGATTGTCCAGTATTTCCTTCATGAGATATTGCAACACTTAGAAAAAGTGTACAGCGCCAGCAGACAATGAATTTTCAGCACTAAAAAAACGAAACTTCATTAACAGCTAAACTAAACGTTTCCAATGTATATTTCCACCTTTATATAGTGTAAAAAGACATCCTGAAGCCTGGGCAGTCATTAATTTGATTGTCCAATATTTCCCTTATGAGATAATGCCTCTCATCGCAAATGTGTACAGCGCGAGCTGAAAATGCATTTACAGCACTAAAAAACCAAACTTTTATAACAGCTAAATCAAACGTTTCAAATGTAAATTTCCACCTTTATATAGTGTAGAAAGGCATCCTGAAGCCTGGAAAGTCATTAATTTGATTGTCCAGTATTTCCTTCATGAGATATTGCAACACTTAGAAAAAGTGTACAGCGCCAGCAGACAATGAATTTTCAGCACTAAAAAAACGAAACTTCATTAACAGCTAAACCAAACGTTTCCAATGTAAATTTCCACATTTATAGAGTGTAAAAAGGCATCCTGAAGCCTGGGAAGTCATTAATTTGATTGTCCAGTATTTCCCTTATGAGATAATGCCTCACATAGCAAATGTGTACAGTGCGAGCTGAAAATGCATTTTCAGCACTAAAAAACCAAACTTTTATAACAGCTAAACCAAACGTTTCCAATGTAAATTTCCACCTTTATATAGTGTAAAAAGACATCCTGAAGCCTGGGCAGTCATTAATTTGATTGTCCAGTATTTCCCTTATGAGATAATGCCTCACATAGCAAATGTGGACAGTGCGAGCTGAAAATGCATTTTCAGCACTAAAAAAACCAAACTTTTATAACAGCTAAACCAAACGTTTCCAATGTAAATTTCCACCTTTATATAGTGTAAAAAGACATCCTGAAGCCTGGGCAGTCATTAATTTGATTGTCCAATATTTCCCTTATGAGATAATGCCTCTCATAGCAAATGTGTACAGCGCGAGCTGAAAATGCATTTACAGCACTAAAAAACCAAACTTTTATAACAGCTAAACCAAACGTTTCCAATGTACATTTCCACCTTTATATAGTGTAGAAAGGCATCCTGAAGCCTGGAAAGTCATTAATGTCATTGTCCAGTATTTACTTCATGAGATATTGCAACACTTAGAAAAAGTGTACAACGCCAGCAGACAATGAATTTTCAGCACTAAAAAAACGAAACTTCATTAACAGCTAAACCAAACGTTTCCAATGTAAATTTCCACCCTTATATAGTGTAAAAAGACATCCTGAAGCCTGGGCAGTCATTAATTTGATTGTCCAATATTTCCCTTATGAGATAATGCCTCTCATAGCAAATGTGTACAGCGCGAGCTGAAAATGCATTTACAGCACTAAAAAACCAAACTTTTATAACAGCTAAACCAAACGTTTCCAATGTAAATTTCCACCTTTATATAGTGTAGAAAGGCATCCTGAAGCCTGGAAAGTCATTAATTTGATTGTCCAGTATTTCCTTCATGAGATATTGCAACACTTAGAAAAAGTGTACAGCGCCAGCAGACAATGAATTTTCAGCACTAAAAAAAACGAAACTTCATTAACAGCTAAACTAAACGTTTCCAATGTAAATTTCCACCTTTATATAGTGTAAAAAGACATCCTGAAGCCTGGGCAGTCATTAATTTGATTGTCCAATATTTCCCTTATGAGATAATGCCTCTCATTGCAAATGTGTACAGCGCGAGCTGAAAATGCATTTACAGCACGAAAAAAAAAACTTTTATGACAGCTAAACCAAACGTTTCCAATGTAAATTTCCACCTTTATAGAGTGTAAAAAGGCATCCTGAAGCCCGGGAAGTCATTAATTTGATTGTCCAGTATTTCCCTTATGAGATAATGCCTCACATAGCAAATGTGTACAGTGCGAGCTGAAAATGCATTTTAAGCACTAAAAAACCAAACTTTTATAACAGCTAAACCAAACGTTTCCAATGTAAATTTCCACCTTTATATAGTGTAAAAAGACATCCTGAAGCCTGGGCAGTCATTAATTTGATTGTCCAATATTTCCCTTTTGAGATAATGCCTCTCATAGCAAATGTGTACAGCGCGAGCTGAAAATGCATTTACAGCACTAAAAAACCAAACTTTTATAACAGCTAAACCAAACGTTTCCAATGTACATTTTCCACCTTTATATAGTGTAGAAAGGCATCCTGAAGCCTGGAAAGTCATTAATTTGATTGTCCAGTATTTCCTTCATGAGATATTGCAACACTTAGAAAAAGTGTACAGCGCCAGCAGACAATGAATTTTCAGCACTAAAAAAACGAAACTTCATTAACAGCTAAACTAAACGTTTCCAATGTAAATTTCCACCCTTATATAGTGTAAAAAGACATCCTGAAGCCTGGGCAGTCATTAATTTGATTGTCCAGTATTTCCCTTATGAGATAATGCCTCACATAGCAAATGTGTACAGCGCGAGCTGAAAATGCATTTACAGCACTAAAAAACCAAACTTTTATAACAGCTAAACCAAACGTTTCAAATGTAAATTTCCACCTTTATATAGTGTAGAAAGGCATCCTGAAGCCTGGAAAGTCGTTAATTTTATTGTCCAGTATTTCCTTCATGAGATATTGCAACACTTAGAAAAAGTGTACAGCGCCAGCAGACAATGAATTTTCAGCACTAAAAAAACGAAACTTCATTAACAGCTAAACCAAACGTTTCCAATGTAAATTTCCACATTTATAGAGTGTAAAAAGGCATCCTGAAGCCTGGGAAGTCATTAATTTGATTGTCCAGTATTTCCCTTATGAGATAATGCCTCACATAGCAAATGTGTACAGTGCGAGCTGAAAATGCATTTTCAGCACTAAAAAACCAAACTTTTATAACAGCTAAACCAAACGTTTCCAATGTAAATTTCCACCTTTATATAGTGTAAAAGGACATCCTGAAGCCTGGGCAGTCATTAATTTGATTGTCCAATATTTCCCTTTTGAGATAATGCCTCTCATAGCAAATGTGTACAGCGCGAGCTGAAAATGCATTTACAGCACTAAAAAAACAAACTTTTATAACAGCTAAACCAAACGTTTCCAATGTACATTTCCACCTTTATATAGTGTAGAAAGGCATCCTGAAGCCTGGAAAGTCATTAATTTGATTGTCCAGTATTTCCTTCATGAGATATTGCAACACTTAGAAAAAGTGTACAGCACCAGCAGACAATGAATTTTCAGCACTAAAAAAACGAAACTTCATTAACAGCTAAACTAAACGTTTCCAATGTAAATTTCCACCCTTATATAGTGTAAAAAGACATCCTGAAGCCTGGGCAGTCATTAATTTGATTGTCCAATATTTCCCTTATGAGATAATGCCTCTCATAGCAAATGTGTCCAGCGCGAGCTGAAAATGCATTTACAGCACTAAAAAACCAAACTTTATAACAGCTAAACCAAACGTTTCCAATGTAAATTTCCACCTTTATATAGTGTAGAAAGGCATCCTGAAGCCTGGAAAGTCATTAATTTGATTGTCCAGTATTTCCTTCATGAGATATTGCAACACTTAGAAAAAGTGTACAGCGCCAGCAGACAATGAATTTTCAGCACTAAAAAAACGAAACTTCATTAACAGCTAAACCAAACGTTTCCAATGTAAATTTCCACATTTATAGAGTGTAAAAAGGCATCCTGAAGCCTGGGAAGTCATTAATTTGATTGTCCAGTATTTCCCTTATGAGATAATGCCTCACATAGCAAATGTGTACAGTGCGAGCTGAAAATGCATTTTCAGCACTAAAAAACCAAACTTTTATAACAGCTAAACCAAACGTTTCCAATGTAAATTTCCACCTTTATATAGTGTAAAAAGACATCCTGAAGCCTGGGCAGTCATTAATTTGATTGTCCAGTATTTCCCTTATGAGATAATGCCTCACATAGCAAATGTGTACAGCGCGAGCTGAAAATGCATTTACAGCACTAAAAAAACAAACTTTTATAACAGCTAAACCAAACGTTTCCAATGTAAATTTCCACCTTTATATAGTGTAAAAAGACATCCTGAAGCCTGGGCAGTCATTAATTTGATTGTCCAATATTTCCCTTATGAGATAATGCCTCTCATAGCAAATGTGTACAGCGCGAGCTGAAAATGCATTTACAGCACTAAAAAAACGAAACTTCATTAACAGCTAAACTAAAAGTTTCCAATGTAAATTTCCACCTTTATATAGTGTAAAAAGACATCCTGAAGCCTGGGCAGCCATTAATTTGATTGTCCAATATTTCCCTTATGAGATAATGCCTCTCATAGCAAATGTGTACAGCGCGAGCTGAAAATGCATTTACAGCACTAAAAAACCAAACTTTTATAACAGCTAAACCAAACGTTTCCAATGTAAATTTCCACCTTTATATAGTGTAGAAAGGCATCCTGAAGCCTGGAAAGTCATTAATTTGATTGTCCAGTATTTCCTTCATGAGATATTGCAACACTTAGAAAAAGTGTACAGCGCGAGCTGAAAATGCATTTACAGCACTAAAAAACCAAACTTTTATAACAGCTAAACCAAACGTTTCAAATGTAAATTTCCACCTTTATATAGTGTAGAAAGGCATCCTGAAGCCTGGAAAGTCATTAATTTGATTGTCCAGTATTTCCTTCATGAGATATTGCAACACTTAGAAAAAGTGTACAGCGCCAGCAGACAATGAATTTTCAGCACTAAAAAAACGAAACTTCATTAACAGCTAAACCAAACGTTTCCAATGTAAATTTCCACATTTATAGAGTGTAAAAAGGCATCCTGAAGCCTGGGAAGTCATTAATTTGATTGTCCAGTATTTCCCTTATGAGATAATGCCTCACATAGCAAATGTGTACAGTGCGAGCTGAAAATGCATTTTCAGCACTAAAAAACCAAACTTTTATAACAGCTAAACCAAACGTTTCCAATGTAAATTTCCACCTTTATATAGTGTAAAAAGACATCCTGAAGCCTGGGCAGTCATTAATTTGATTGTCCAATATTTCCCTTATGAGATAATGCCTCTCATAGCAAATGTGTACAGCGCGAGCTGAAAATGCATTTACAGCACTAAAAAACCAAACTTTTATAACAGCTAAACCAAACGTTTCCAATGTACATTTCCACCTTTATATAGTGTAGAAAGGCATCCTGAAGCCTGGAAAGTCATTAATGTGATTGTCCAGTATTTCCTTCATGAGATATTGCAACACTTAGAAAAAGTGTACAGCGCCAGCAGACAATGAATTTTCAGCACTAAAAAAACGAAACTTCATTAACAGCTAAACTAAACGTTTCCAATGTAAATTTCCACCCTTATATAGTGTAAAAAGACATCCTGAAGCCTGGGCAGTCAATAATTTGATTGTCCAATATTTCCCTTATGAGATAATGCCTCTCATAGCAAATGTGTACAGCGCGAGCTGAAAATGCATTTACAGCACTAAAAAACCAAACTTTTATAACAGCTAAACCAAACGTTTCCAATGTAAATTTCCACCTTTATATAGTGTAGAAAGGCATCCTGAAGCCTGGAAAGTCATTAATTTGATTGTCCAGTATTTCCTTCATGAGATATTGCAACACTTAGAAAAAGTGTACAGCGCCAGCAGACAATGAATTTTCAGCACTAAAAAAACGAAACTTCATTAACAGCTAAACCAAACGTTTCCAATGTAAATTTCCACATTTATAGAGTGTAAAAAGGCATCCTGAAGCCTGGGAAGTCATTAATTTGATTGTCCAGTATTTCCCTTATGAGATAATGCTTCACATAGCAAATGTGTACAGTGCGAGCTGAAAATGCATTTACAGCACTAAAAAAACAAACTTTTATAACAGCTAAACCAAACGTTTCCAATGTAAATTTCCACCTTTATATAGTGTAGAAAGGCATCCTGAAGCCTGGAAAGTCATTAATTTGATTGTCCAGTATTTCCTTCATGAGATATTGCAACACTTAGAAAAAGTGTACAGCGCCAGCAGACAATGAATTTTCAGCACTAAAAAAACGAAACTTCATTAACAGCTAAACTAAACGTTTCCAATGTAAATTTCCACCTTTATATAGTGTAAAAAGACATCCTGAAGCCTGGGCAGTCATTAATTTGATTGTCCAATATTTCCCTTATGAGATAATGCCTCTCATTGCAAATGTGTACAGCGCGAGCTGAAAATGCATTTACAGCACGAAAAAAACAAACTTTTATAACAGCTAAACCAAACGTTTCCAATGTAAATTTCCACCTTCATAGAGTGTAAAAAGGCATCCTGAAGCCTGGGAAGTCATTAATTTGATTGTCCAGTATTTCCCTTATGAGATAATGCCTCACATAGCAAATGTGTACAGTGCGAGCTGAAAATCCATTTTCAGCACTAAAAAACCAAACTTTTATAACAGCTAAACCAAACGTTTCCAATGTAAATTTCCACCTTTATATAGTGTAAAAAGACATCCTGAAGCCTGGGCAGTCATTAATTTGATTGTCCAATATTTCCCTTATGAGATAAGGCCTCTCATAGCAAATGTGTACAGCGCGAGCTGAAAATGCATTTACAGCACTAAAAAACCAAACTTTTATAACAGCTAAACCAAACGTTTCAAATGTAAATTTCCACCTTTATATAGTGTAGAAAGGCATCCTGAAGCCTGGAAAGTCATTAATTTGATTGTCCAGTATTTCCTTTATGAGATATTGCAACACTTAGAAAAAGTGTACAGCGCCAGCAGACAATGAATTTTCAGCACTAAAAAAACGAAACTTCATTAACAGCTAAACCAAACGTTTCCAATGTAAATTTCCACATTTATATAGTGTAAAAATGCATCCTGAAGCCTGGGAAGTCATTAATTTCTTTGTCCAGTATTTCCTTCATGAGATACAGCAACACTTAGAAAAAGTCTGTGTGACAGCCTGGAGAGACTGCTGACAGGAGGGAATAGACCCCACTGGGGCTGACATGGGCTAGCTACCCATGCTGGCAGTCTCTGACACTGTGTTCAGTTTGTTGGAGACACCCGCCAAGTGCTACAGAAAGTCTACAAAGAATGACACCCCTACAGCCTGCGAGAGCGGGGGCGCAAGATGGCTCAATGACTGACCACACGGTTACAGACCTAGGAACGAACATGACTACGAGCAAGAACACGGTGCATGAGACAATGGCAGCAGGACACTCACTTCAGGTCTGCACCTCTGGCTGGGCAAAAGTAACATCAGTTACAGGGTTGAAGATCCACCAAGGAAAGAAGCGGTGTTTGGGAAAGCCGAGTCAAGGCCTCGCATTGACCAATACTTCTTACGAAGTAATGCGTCAAATCAGTCGAGTGAAGCACAGCGACGGGAAAAAACCCAAAGTTCGCAGAGCATCAGCACCCCTGTCACTGAGGAGGGTATTATAAACACAGAATTGCAGGAGGTAGAACCCACCCAGCCACAGAGACCTCCCGAAGAGAACAAGATCAAAGGGCACAGACCGAGTGTGAGGTGGCCCAAAACTATTGAGAAGAGAGAGTGGGAAACCGTCAATAACGACCTGGTGAAAATCTTGGAGCAACAAGTGGGCACTGCAGAGAAAAAGCTGGAACACATCGGTGACATCATCTACCACTATGGAGAGGAGCGCTTTGGAGTGAACAGCTGGAAAACCACCAACAAAATACCACCACCAACCAAACCTAGGAGGCAACAAGAGATAGAGAGACTGATCAGGGAAAGAAGGGACCTGCGGAAACAGTGGAGAAAAGCCTCTGATCCAGAGAGAGAAGGTCTCATGCTGCTCCATGGGGACATCAAGCTCCGGTTGAAAACCTTACGAGGAGCAGAGAACTTGAGGAAACTTCGCAGGAAGAAGGAACACACAAGAACCCGGTTCTATAAAAATCCCTTCATGTTTGTCAAAGATCTCTTCGCTAAGGACAAAAGCAGGTTCCTGCAAACTTCAAAGAAGGAACTTGAAGAGCACCTGGAAAAGGTCTACCAAAACACGAAAAGGCATGAACAGCTAGCCATGCCACATGATATCCCCCCCATTCGACCACCAGAGGTCAACATCGAGACTGGCCCTCCAAAATGGAAAGAAGTGGAGAACATGGTGCGGCGTGCAAGATCAGGATCTGCACCAGGACCAAATGGAGTGTCATATAAGCTCTACAAGAACTCACCAGATGTCCTACGCTATCTTTGGAGGCTAATGAGAATCGTCTGGCAGAAGGGGATAATACCAAAGGCATGGCGAAGGGCTGGAGGTGTACTAATTCCAAAAGAGAAGGACGCGGCAGATATCAGTCAATTTCGGCCAATCAGCCTTCTCAACGTTGAAGGGAAAATCTTTTTCAGCGTCTTGACACAAAGGCTGTCCACCTACCTGGAGAAAAACGAGTACATTGACACATCCGTACAGAAGGCTGGAATTTCTGGATTCTCTGGCTGCTTGGAGCACACCAGTATGATCTGGCATCAGATTCAAGCAGCGAAGAAAAACAAAGGGGATCTTCATGTCATCTTTCTCGACCTAGCCAATGCCTTTGGTTCAGTTCCGCATAGCCTTCTCTGGGAGTCCTTCAACTTCTTCCGCGTTCCAACATCCATCACTACCTTGGTAAAATCCTACTTTGAAGACCTGCAGCTGTGCTTCACAACACCCGACTACAAAACATCATGGCAGCAAGTAGAAGTAGGCATCATGGCAGGTTGCACGATCTCACCCCTGGCCTTTACAATGACCATGGAGGTCATCATCAGGGCCTCAAAATGGGTGGCGGGGGGTGAGCGAACCAGGAACGGGATCCGCCTTCCACCGTCCGAGCATATATGGACGACATGACCACTCTGACCACCACTGCAGCTTGCACCAGGCGGCTACTTGGTAAGCTGCAGGAAAACATCAGCTGGGCCCGGATGAAAATCAAGCCGAACAAGTCACGTAGCATCTCGATAATCAAGGGAGAGCTAAAAGACGTGAAGTTCTGCATTGGTGACGAACCAATACCAACGGTGGCAGAACAACCTGTCAAAAGCCTGGGCAGATGGTATGACTCAAGTCTTAAGGATAAAGACCAGGTGCAGCAGCTAAGACAGGATATCATCAACGACCTGAACAACATCAACAAGACTCCACTACCTGGGAAGCTCAAGCTCTGGTGTCTGCAATTTGGGCTTCTCCCTCTCGTGATGTGGCCACTCACTGTATACGAGGTCCCACTAACAACTGTGGAGAAGATGGAGCGAGCCATCACAGTATATGTGAAACAGTGGCTTGGTGTCCCACGCTGTCTGAATAACATCAGCCTCTATGGCAAAGGAGTCCTCGAACTGCCCATCACAAGTCTCACTGAAAAATACAAGTGCTCTAAAGTGAGACTACAGATGACGCTGACGGACTCCAGAGACCGGACCATCAGTGAAACGGCACCACCCCTGTCAACTGGACGGAAATGGACACCATCCAGTGCAGTGCAGCATGCCACAGCAGCCCTGAGGCACAGCGATATTGTGGGACACGTCCAGAGGGGAAGAGGAGGCTTTGGCCTTACAGCAAGCAAACCAACTTGGTGTAAGGCCTCAACCGCAGAGAGGAATAAAATGGTCGTGGAGGAGGTGCGCCGCCAGGAAGAGGCTGAAAGGTCTGCAAAGGCTGTCTCGCTTGCCAAGCAGGGACAGTGGATGAGGTGGGAAGGCCTGGAGAAAAGAAAGCTTGGCTGGAGGGATCTCTGGGAGATGGAAGCTAGCAACATCAGCTTCATCATCAGAGCTACCAATGACGTGCTGCCATCCCCAAAAAACCTCCACCAGTGGTATGGCGAAGATCCAACCTGTGCCCTCTGCCCAACACCAGCAACTCTCAAACACATCCTGACTGGTTGTAAGACCAGCCTCACACAAGGCCGCTATACCTGGAGGCACAACCAGGTCCTCAAGAGCTTGGCAGCAGTGCTTGAAAGCAAGAGAACTACCATCAACCCCTTGCCCTTAAGAGCCACCACTACCATTACAGCACCAAAATTTGTCCGAGAGGGACAGGAAAAGCCCAACCATCCTTTTCTCAAGCCAGAAGTTGGTCAGCTAACCAAGGCTCGGGATTGGAAGATGCTGGTCGATATAGGTCAGCAACTAATCTTCCCAGCAGAGATTGCAACCACCACCCTAAGGCCAGACTCAGTGCTGTGGTCCCATTCATTGAAGGCTGTCTACATTGCAGAGCTCACAGTCCCGTGGGAAAATGCAGTTGAAGAGGCCTATGAGCGTAAGAAGTTGCGCTACACTGAACTGGCGGCGGACGCACAACAACGAGGGTGGAAAGCCAAGGTCTATCCCGTCAAAGTTGGATGCAGAGGGTTTCTGGCCTCATCAACCATCAAGCTGCTGAAAGACCTGGGAATCCATGGACAGGCTCTGCCGCACACAGTCAGATCGCTCTCTAAAGCGGCTGAAAGAAGCAGCCAGTGGATCTGGATGAAGAGGAAGGACCCCTACTGGGCTCATAGATCAGCAACATGACCCCCATACCCCCTCCCCATCCCACCACTAATCTGCGTCATCCCACTTGAGTACCCAGGGCAGAACCATCCACCACAGTTAATTGGGCATGGGACACAAGCACGGGCGTGATCAACCGGCCGCTGGCCACCATTGATGAGGGTGTCTAGTGATAAAGGCCGAAACACCCAGTGATTTGATGGAACACTACTGACGATGTGTCCCAAATTGATATCTTTCCCATTCCAACCATGAGACACAACCCCCATGCCACTCTCCATAGCAAGCCTAACCTCATGAGAATACCATCTATCGGCACAATGGACAGTTTACCATCACGTCCAGTGTTTTTATGAATCTGCTATGTGAGGCATTATCTCATAAGGGAAATACTGGAGAATCAAATTAATGACTGTCCAGGCTTCAGGATGTCTTTTTCCACGATATGAAGGTGGAATCTTTCATTGGAAACGTTTGGTTTAGCTGTTATAGAAGTTTGGGTTTTTATTGTGCTGCAAATGCATTTTCAGCTTGCGCTGTGCACATTTGCAAAGTGAGGCAATATCTCATAAGGGAAATACTGGACAATCAAATTAATGACTGTCCAGTCTTCAGTATGTCAGTTTACACAATATAAAGGAAGAAATTTACATTGGAAACGTTGAATTAAGCTGTTATAGAAATGTGGTAGTTTAGTACTGCAAATGCATTTTCAGCTTGCGCTGTACACATTTTCTAAGTGAAGCATTATCTCATGAGGGAAAGACTGGACAATCAAATTAATGACTGTCCAGTCTTCAGTATGTCAGTTTACACTATATAACGGAAGAAATTTACATTGGAAACGTTGAATTAAGCTGTTATAGAAATGTGGTAGTTTAGTACTGCAAATGCATTTTCAGCTTGCGCTGTACACATTTTCTAAGTGAAGCATTATCTCAAGAGGGAAAGACTGGACAATCAAATTAATGACTGTCCAGTCTTCAGTATGTCAGTTTACACTATTGTTAGGTTGAAGATATATTTTATCCCATATTTTACTCTATTAGTATTGCAAAAGAATTGTTCCACAGCATGACCTATGTTTGACCATATGGATGAGAAGACTTCAAGAGAAGCGGATGCCTGAAGACTGGATCAACGTCTGCAACATCAAAGGAGGTGTGCCGAGACACACCTCTGAAACAAAAGGACTGAGACTTTAGTGCCAGAGCACTAAAAGGCATATCTGCCTTTTCAATCAGTAAATGACTGCCATTGATGTCTGTCTTTCCTCTTGTGTCTGAAATGTTTACATGTTCCTGCTGGTGCTCCCCCCTTCGTTCCTTAGTGCAAATACATTGTATTGTTTAGGAACTTCCCAAATAAAATAGAGGGCTCGGCGGAGTGTGCTCCAGAACGAAGTTGGAGATGTAACTGAGCACACCTCCGTTCGTTCTCCTCGCGAGTAAAAGATCCAACTCTTGTCTTCCTTTCATTCATTTTGCCTTTGTTCAGTGAATGCTTAGGTGATTGAACCTGACATTATTTTGGTCCTTCGAGCGGGAAGCCAAGATACCTGAGGATTCCAGCGGGTGTGGTGAACTCCAGAAAGACCATGGCCATGGCAGGCACACTAGAGAGAGCCTAAAAATCATTTTCCAGGACTGGACCTCACCCCACCAGCTGGGATCTGACGGTTGACGGCGATCCAATGGAGGGAAGACAACAGTGGTGAGATATTTTTTTTTTTAGGGGGGAAGTGACTGACTGGAGGTCATTGCGCGTTAAGAATAAATAAATAAGTGTTCAGAATAAATAAATGAGCGTTAAGAATAAATAAATAAAAATAAAACATAAAAAAGAAAAAAAAGCAAAGAAAGACATGAAGTAGAGATGAAATAAGAAAAGAGAAAGAAAGAAAGATAGAGAAAAGAGAAAGAAATTGTGTATAGATAAGAAATCCTGTGCATACTAGTCGATGGCAGGTCCATGAAGGACAGTGGAGTGAGAAATAAGAAAACCCTGTGAATACTAGTCAATGGCAGGTATATGAGGGACGGCGGAGTCCGAGAAATTCCGTGGAGAAAGTAGGACGGCAGAGTCCTGTGTGTACACTTAAATTCCGTGTGTGAATGTTTGCGCAAACCGTATGTAAAGTGAGTGAACGGTGTGATTGGGGATTACAAATACCACTTGGTATTTTATCCCATGTAATACAGTAGGGTTGTACACAGCAGACTGGTGTGGATGCAAAGGCAAGAATTCTCCACCTGAAAAGGTTGAAGTGAGAATTACCACAACAGGAAATTTGAGTTGCTGTCCTACTGATGAGAAACCAGTTTTTAGAACACCTTAGGTGTTGACAAACTGGTCCAAATTTTCTAAAATGGGGATATTAGGTAGTAAAATAAAACCCAGGGATACGCTGCAGTGTAGAGATTGGAAGTTCATCGAAAAACAGGATCCTGATAAAACTCAGTATTTAGACACATGGATAACTGAACATGGCTTTAATGGTCAGTTAAATACACAAAAAATAGCCGCATTGCAGGGATCAATCATAGGAAAGACGAAAAAAGACCCCAAAAAGATGAAGAAAAATGGCTTTGAGGAAACAGAATATTGGATGAGGGTAGCCTTAAAAAGAGAAGAGGGATACAGGAAACAAAAAGAGAATGAAAACAAAATAAGCAAAGGAAAGGAATGCGAAAAGTCAGATAGAGCAAATTACACTGAAATAGGAAGAGTAAAACAAAAGGATGATGAGACTTTTGAGCAATACAAAGTGAGAATGACAGCTGTGTTTAAAAATCACAGCGGGCTACAGGAAAATGGTAATGTAAATGGGCCATTTCAACAGCAGTTGAAGAATGCTTTACATGCAGGCTCAAGAGAGGTAATTCATAAGTGGGTAAATAAACATTACATTTGCCTGCCAACAGGTACCCTGGAGGAGTATGTAAATCACGCCCTCCATGCTGAGAAGATAGAAAATAAAAAGAAGCAGAGGTCTATAGACAGGACAGGTCAGGTAGGACAGGTAGGACAGGAGGTCTTTTATCGAGGTGGAAAGGGCCGAGGTAGCTTTAGAGGACAAAGGGGCAGACGACAGAGAGGAGGAAGAATAGGAAGAGGAGCAAACAGGCAAAACACATCAGGCTGCTGGCGTTGTGGTAAAGAAGGCCATATAGCAAGAGATTGCCCTGAGAAAAAGCAACCTTCAGCATGACAAGGATAGGAAGCATCTAAACAGGATTTAGAGGCTGATCAAGGAACAGATGAGTTTCTAGATGAAGAGGTCGTCCTAAATTTACAAGAGATATTGGCCTTTGATGAAATAACTGAGCTGAAATAACCTTATTGGTAAATGGGTCACCAATTACCTTTTTATGTGACACTGGTGCATGTAGGATTGCTTGTAATAAATCAATTCCAAATGATAGAGCAAGAGAAATGTGTCATCGTCAGATTTGCAAGTGGAAAACTGTCTAGAGTAACAGAATTAGAACCTGTGTGGTTGAGGGACCCAGAAGGACACTGAGTTGGTTGCATGAATTGAAATTAGGTTTACTTTTACAGAACAATGAGAGCCCAAGTTGTGGGGATGTGATTAATTTACAGAAAAAGATTAGTGATGGCACAATTTATACTTACATGATCCCACAGACAAGGTATATCATTCTGATGATGGTTTTTACTTAATTGTATACTTGTCTTTTTCAGAAAGAGAGGAGTAGGTGAAATGAAATCTTAATTGAATGAAGAAGTGAGCATGAGAAACACTTGTAGGAGCATAGGTGTTTCCTGATTTTGTAGTTTTTGATTTGATACCTTGATAGTTTTGAGTGGCTTTGGTAAGGCTACAGTGAATTTGGAAAATTAAAAAAAAAAAAGGAGTGAGGAAAGTTTGACAGAGGGCAATGGGTATAGGTGTAATCGTAACTCATGAGTGTGCTGTAACAAAGAGTTAACAGCTCTTTGAAGTTAGATGCTCGTTCCCAAGTAGGGGGAGGAAGTCAGAGAGAGAGTTCGGTGATTGAAGAAGGTGTGACTTGAACAAATGAATAAGGATAAGAATTAGGTTCTGCTGTAAGGATGAATTGAAGAAATAAATATTTTATGTTTCATACTTCAGTTGATGATCTCTCTATTAAGGTAACTGTAGTTAGTAACTGGAATGAAATACACAGATGGAAATGACACGGAAAAAAAAGGATGGTAATTTGATAAGAAGGGCTAGTATTTACATTAAAGCAGAGAAGAAATTAGAGACTACAAATAACATTGATGTGTACTTGTTCACTTTGAGGTAGAACTGGTTGAAGTAAAATGAGTCATAAAGTTAGAAAAATAGGAAATAAAAATAAAATTAACATGCTTAAGCTTAACAAATTATTGCAAAGTCTGAGTTCCAAATTATGCAGAAATTACTGTGCCACTGAGTAAAATGATGAATGAGGAAAACCTCTAAATGACATTGTCCTTACACTGGACTGATAAAGCAGATAAAGCTTTTGTGAAAGGAAACAAGTGTTCGTATTAAGTATGGCACTGACCCTTTGTCCAGATGCAAAAGGCCTTAGTTTTAGTGTAGAGACATGGAGATAAGATGAAACCAATCGCATACTTCTATTCCAAACTAGACAACGTAGAATGTGCATTGAAGCACTGCATGAGAACAGTTAATGCAGTATCTATTGCTGTAGATATAAGATTAAGATAAAGATGGTCTTTTATTAGTCCCACAATCTGGAAATTGCAGAAACAAGTGCAACCATAGTTTTGTTCCATCCTCTGGTTTTGAGAGTACCACGTGCGGTTTCTGCATTGCTTTTGCAGATGAACATGACGTTTTTGTCACCGGCGGGACATTTATAGTGTATGAATACATTGTTATCAAAACCACATCTGATTATAGAGAGATGTACAACATTAAACCCGGCCGGCTATGTCATTATTATGTCAGGAGGATGGTACAAAACTAGATTGTTATGAGTTAGTAGAAAAAAGTAGCCAAAAGTAAAGGCATCAAAAAGATTCGCCTTCAGAAAACGGAGAAGTGCTATTTGTAGATGGAAATAAATAAATAAATAAAATACTGTAGTTGTATCAAATGACACTGGGAAAAAGAACTTAGCAGTTCTCCTCAAATTACTCAGCTCATGCAACAGAATTAGTAGCTTAAACAAAAGCGTGTAAACTAAAGAGAGTAAATTGTGTTACTATTTACACATATAGTCGTCTTAAAAAGTGTAGCGCATATATTGCATAAGTGTTTTCCTTGAATACACATTGCAGACAATACAGCTAAAGAAGCTGTTGCGGACATACACGTTTTAGTGATAGAAGTCCCAAAGTTAAACAAAGGCTTTGGAGGAAAATGGTGTAACATTGCTACGTGATCTCTGTATGACCAAACAATAATCTTTACAAATGGGCTGCTATATTGAGTCATGGGATAACACATGTCTCAACAGGGGAAATGGTGCATCAGATATTACGTTATTATACGGCTTACGGCTTTAATGCTTATTCGAAACATTTTTGTAGGGCATGTTTAGGCTGCCAGGATGGCCGAGTGGTCTAAGGCGCCGCGTTCCGGTCCCAGTCTCCCCAAGAGGCCTGGGTTCGAATCTCGAATTTCCCCATTGTGGGACTAATAAAGGCAATATTATTATTATTATTATTATTATGTTTAACGTGTGCGAAACTCAATTCACAAGGTAATTTGAGTCCACGCAGAGGACGCTTTCCTACACCACAATATCCATTTCAAATTATTCATATGGACTTATTTGATAAAAACCAAAGTGAAGAAAAAAAATAAAATAAATGTTTGGTCATCATAGATGTGAATTCGAAATGGTTAGAACTCTTTCTAACCAACAAATCCAGATGCATTGACAGTGGCAAAAGTACTTTGTAAGGATATCATTCCGAGATATGGTATTCCTGAAAAAAATAAACAGTGATAATAGTACCCATTTTGTTAACTAACTTGTGAAAGAGATAGGAATGTTTCACGTTGATTTGAAAGATAATTGTGCTTACCACCCTCAAAGCTCTGGATTGGTGAAAAGAATGAACAAAAAAAAAAAAAGTTAAAAGGCTATGCATTGAGGAAACGGGGAGGCAGTGGACACAGTGTATGGAAATTAGTAAAACTGTTTGTAAAAACGACAAGCACTGTGACTTTACATTGAATGTTATGCGAGTCGCCTCTCTGTCCACTTTTAAACCTCGCTTGAAGATGAATATTCGGGCCTTTGACTCAGCATGAGACTGTTGCTGTTCTGTTGTTTTTCTGGTATCTACTGTAAATGTGTTTATGTGAGTTAATTTGAGTTATATACAGAGAGTTGCACTGTATTGTATTTCATTGTATTTAGGACCGAGACGTTGTAAAACATTGTTTGGAAGGCCTTATAGAATACCTCAAATTTAAGAACAAATGGGAAATAGATGCTGAAGCAACTTTAGCTGACTACATGTGAAAAGTGTTAGAAAAACAAAGACAGGCACAAATTTAGAGTGGTGAGGATCTTTCTGTCTCCTAGCAGGGCACTAAACTAGTGGAGCCAGGAGACTGGATGCTTGAAAGAAGTTTGAAGATAAGACATTTGTAATTACCCAAGGGGGAATGCCATGTTAAGTTTTATTGACAGCTCTCACAGCTGTAAATATAGTAGAAGAGTCAACATTGGTTCATTTGACACATGTAAAAAGGTCATTTTGGTTGAAATCTCCTACAAAGGAGATGAGCGGAAGTCTGATGATAGGGTGGTCTTATTTCATAAGACACCAGACTAAGTAGAGGGGATATTTCAGACAAAATGACCCTGAAGTGGTTAAAAGCAGCTGTTCTATGTTGGATGTATACAATTTTATTCTGATATTTTTGTTGTTGTGTTATATGTGGGAACAACCCAGAGTTACATAAACAAACTATGATGTGACTATAGTACAATACCAACAGTAAGAATCCCAATTACTAATCAAAATGGATTTGCAAACACCAAGCAGATAATTGAAAAAAAAAAGTTATGGGACATATTTGTGGAGCTTGGACGACATGTTTATAGATTTGAGTTGGAACCATGAGTAATACTCAAGTGGGCAACTATTGGTCCACAGAACAAAGTTACAGGAGAAAGTCTGTACTTTCGTGAAAAGATAGCAATTGGACAACGAGATATCCAAAATAAGCAAATGAAATTGTATTATTGATATTATATTAATGCTTATCTTGATAATACATGTATGGATTGGGTCAGCGTGTATCCTGTGACTAGAGTTGATGTAGATGAACATGTTTTCTATGATAGTTGCTCTTGAAAATTTAAATTGCATTAATGTTGCTGACAGAGCTAAGCGGTTAGGAATTTTTTCACCACCACTGTGTCTGGTTTTGATAGTGGTTGAAATAAACTTCAATCCACTATCAAGAGGGGAAATCTGATGGTGGTGTGGATATGATAGATCATTTGATAAATCACCCAAAAATGTAAAAGGTTTTGAGACTTAGTGCATATCTGTATGTGTTTTTCATAACTAGGCCCTGCTTATAAATTATTGGTAGTTTCTGGAGAGTGCCATTTCACAAAATGTACTTGATTGATCGTAAATGGTATGTTTTATATTGTTTGTTAATAAACTGTGTGAACTGTCCAATGTCATGACAGGACATTGGTGACGTTAAAAAAGAGAAAGCAGAGTATCACGGCAAAAAAAAAAAAAAAAATGATTCAACATACATGGAAGCCATCGGTGTTCTCCTTAGTGTAAGTAAGTAAGTGTAAATTAACAGATCAAGTAACAGGATTTGAGTCCTCGAACTAAGAACGAAGAACGCAGACAGGTCAACTGCATCATCACAACGTGCAGAAATTAGGTAATTGGACGCAAAGTGGGTTTGAAACTGTGCATGAACGGCCATCAACCAATCTCTTATGGCATTCCGAAACAGGATGACTGTTTATGTATTGTTGGATGAGAGAGGTGGTGTTTGTGCTATGTTCGGTGAACAATGTTGCACATTTATTCCCAACAACACAGCGGTGGGTGGTAGTCTAACCAGGGCCATAGAGGTCTCAGGACTCTTCATGGTAAAATGAAAGGACAACTGGTCTGTATATATATATATACACATATATATACACACACACACACATATATATATATATATATATATATATATATATATTTGTTACTTTGGAATAAAGACATTAAATTGATGTAATTTTGTTTTAGAAAAATGCTGTAGTTTTTTTCTCTGAATACAACCTACAAACGGTTAAAAAGGACATTCTGAAATGTTTTTTTTTGGGCTATCAAATATTTAGTTTGACACTCAAACCGCACACTATTCATGTCAATTTGTTTGGTTCTATCTCCATGAGTATTTTTTTGTGGTGCATCAAAAGCGTGTTTTAACTTACTTAGGTAAGACAGGTTTAGTGGAGAGATGAGGCCAAACAGCATGACACATCTATGTGCAAGAGATGGCAACTGACAAAGAACCTTCACACCTGCAATAACTGCCCCGATGTAATGTGGTGGCTGAAGATCCTCTTCCTCCCGGACAACAAACACCACCATGGTGCACTTGGCAGGCTCTTGATCCAATTCATCCTACAGACCACCATGATAAAAGACAAATTCATTAGAGTTATTTAGATGAAAGCCATTTTCCACCATGAAAAAAAACCAAACAACATATATGTGTGTGTGTGTTTATATATATATATATACACTCAAGACGCTGTACAGAGTAAAATACGAAAGTAAAAACACAAATACGGGTAGAAACACCAACACGTAAAACAAGCAGGATAAAATACAATAAAGTGGATGAGGGACATATCTGGAATTGGAGAGAGTAATTAAGGCGGAACAGATTGGTTTTGAGATTAGTTTTAAACACAGGGAGGGTGGTGCAATTACAGAGGTCAGGTGGAGAGAGTTCCAGAGCTGGAGAACAGAATCGCTGAAGGCTCTGTCCCCCATGGTGGCAGGCAAGGGGTGGAGTGAGGAGGATGAAGACCGGAGAGCGCGGGATGGAGTGGGAATATGGATGATGTCTGAAAGGTAGGGAGGGGCGAGGTTTTGAAGAGATTTGAAAGTCATGTGTCATGTCATTATCCACACCGCTTATCCGGTACAGGGTCACGGGAGGGTGCTGGAGCCTATCCCAGCTGACTACGGGCGAAAGGCGCACTACACCCTGAACTGGTCGCCAGCCATAGATTTGAAAGTATATAGAAGAATTTTGAAAATGATTTGTTGATTGACTGGAAGCCAGTGGATCTGCTGAAGGATGGTGGGTGATGTGATAGGTGGAAGGTGATTGGAATCCATTGCACATCCTTGTGGCACCCTAAAGCTCCCGTATGTCTGTCACTGAGTCTTGAATTTTTACTTAGTAAACTGAATTTGAGCATATGCAGTATTGAATTTTTGGTGAGGAGCCCTTTTTTTTGAGGAATTAAAAACGCATTTTAAAGTCCTACATTCAAGTTTATTGGGATAAAGTTCTTAACAAAAAAATTCTGATCGAAAAATTCAGATTCAAATTAAAAATATACAATTTATGTAATTCGAATTCAGTTTTTCAATTCAATAATTCAGTGTTCAATTCAAAACTTTCAGGTTTCAATTCAAATATCAAAGTTAAACAATTCACATTCAAATAACCAATATTCAGATTCCGTTTCAAGTGGGACAAATATCAGCCCATAGTCCAGCAATTAATCCAAACTCTCAAATTAAGTGATGATTGTACTGCCTTTATTATTTTAGAGGAGGAGTAATACCTGCTGCTTTATCTTCTAGTGCTGGACGATTAATCAAAATTTAAATCGTGATTTAGATTTCTTAATTTTGAAAATGTTCTAATTGAGGGAAAAATGTTTCAGATTAAGGAAGAGTTCAAACAAATTACATATGTTCAATTTGAGAGAACCTGGCTAACCAAGCTGGAACTTTACACCCCGGAATTGAAGGAGATACTTGGAAAAAAAGGCCGAGTTACTGGCACTGAAATAAGACCTATGCTCAGTTCACTCAGTCATGTAAGAGGGTTGTGTTTTATTACTGCAAATAGAATTTGCATCAAACTATTTTGGATAAATCCATCATAAGCATTAACAGAATAAAACAATAAAAGATCTGTTAGAGTTTATGGATATCTTGCTATTTTTTTTATTTAAAGTTGAGATGCACTTTTTGGGATGTAAGCAATGCATATGTGAGCTTTTATTTATTTAAGACACTTAATCATCTTGTGTCTTTTTAAATAGCAAAATGTTGAAGCTGGAGGGGAGGGCATAATCCATTCCTTGATGAAATTCCTCGGACAGTCTGCAGAGGAACTCATCATGGACTACCAGGTAAATTACAACAGTATTACGTTTTTAAAGCTGCAATTAACTCATAGACTGTGCAGCAAACATTTTTATTTGTCACAATATTCAAATAAATTAATTGCTGCCAGTATTTGACCTGCTCTGGCTAAAGGGTTGGCATTTGGCAAAGGTTACTTTCGGGTAATTGACGAAATAAATCAGAAGGTCCAAAGTTTCGATTTTGAGATTTCTACAAAAATCCTATCCTTGAGGTTGAGGTTTCTATTTTAATTTCCGTTTTCATTGCCCTTTTTATTTATTTTTTGATTCTCATATATGCTGTTATAAACATGTAATGCAGATTGCAAATACTGTCACATATCACTGGTGTCCGGCTGAAACATGTTGTCATAATTTGAGTAATTTCATGTTTTTCTAGATCTAATCTATTGGTCAATCCACACGAGTGGGTGTTACTTGTAAATATTACTGACCAATCTCAAATGTTGAAAATGGTTTGCTCTCTTTGGATGATGCAGTGTTAATGATTGCAAAAACGTGCCATTGGAAGTCTCCTGGAAGGTGAAGATTCTGGAGCCTCTTGGATACTGCCTGAAGACAGCGATATTCAGAACTATAAAAAGCAAACACAAATTTGGGACATTATGCACCTAACCATGGATGTATATGCTCTTTCAGGAAGTCAGCAGAGAACAAGCAAAAGAGGACCAGGCCAAGCAAGTCCTGAAAGTCTATGTCAGGGGTGTCAAACTCATTTTTGTGGACGGGCCACATTGTAGTTGTGGGTTCCCTCAGAGGGCCGCTATGACTGTGAACCCATATAAATTGATTGGAAAGCCAGTTTTGAAATCAGAAGCTAGTAAGTAATTGTTCAACAATTTTTCAATTTATTTTAAAAGGGGAGAATTGGTAACAAATAATTGGCAATATCTCATATCTCAGTGTTGTTGTGAAGAAAATATGCTAGAAACAGGAAGTTGATGCAGATGATTTGCCCTTTGCGGGCCACATAAAATTAGGTTGTGGGCCAGATCTGGCCCCCGGGCCTTGAGTTTGACACACGTGCTCTATGTCTTCCAAGCAAGTGAGGGACAAGAAGACACATCCCATGCCTCTGTTTCCATTGTTGCTTAAGAAAATGAGGTTGTGGAAATGTTGCCAGTCTTCTGCTCATGGGAATTAACTATGCGCTGAACTTACTAAATTTGCAGTACCCGTTTGAGGTGCATCAGAAGCTCTTTCTTGAGATAGATGGCCTGAAACTTGCACTCGGAGTCCATTCCCTGACTCTCCATTGAATGTTAGGCAAGCCCCCTCTCTGTCCACTTTTAAAACGTTTTGAAGACACATTTTTATTCTTTAGCTTTCGACTCAACATGTGACTGTCGTTGTTCTTCTTGTATCTACTGTACGTGTTTTAATTTATGTTCTAATTTCCTGCTAATTTATACAACACCGTATGAAAAACACTTTGTTACAGCTCCAACTATTATAATTGCAAGTTATTTGTACATGGGTATTTCTTGTTTCGTGGACTAATACTGTGCGCAAATGCAAATGCTCGGCCTTTTATCACAAAAAATGTCCGAAGGGCAAGATCTTAATTCCTCCTCTAATATAAAACCTTCCCGAAGAACAAATCGTATAATTCTAACTTGCTAGATTTAGTCCAGTGCACAATACATTTAGGCTAACTTGACGTCGCTACAGTCAGTAAAGCACGCTTTATAGTTCACCAAAATGCATTCCGTGAAATTCTTACCTTGTTTATGCGACGAGGATATTATCCCGTAAGGAGTTACACTGACGCTGTACTGCTTCTTTTTGTATTTCTCTGTTCAGGTCGTCCCTCCCGCATTTCGCCCAAAGTCAGACGGGATAGGCGGCAGCACCTCCCCGCAAGCCAGTACAAGATAGGCGGTGTGGAAGAAAAAGATAACACGTCCCTCCGTTTGGATCGGGTATTGTGTTTTCTTTAGAGCTTTTGGTTCGTGTGCACTGTGCAACACAGTCTGAGCGCAAATGCAAATGCTCGGCCTTTTATAAATAAAAAAAAAATCCGAAGAGCAAGACCATCCTCGTCTAATATAAAACCTTCCCGATGAACGAACCTTATAAAACTTGCCCTCCGTCACAGCAAAACAATTTCTGCAACAATTTCATAATCCATTTGTAAAAAGACAACGGTAAGATTTAGTCCAGTGTACGATCAGTTTAAGCAAACTGGGTTTAGCTAGTCAGTAAAACACTCTTTATAGTGTAGCAACGTTAGTAACGCTAAATTCTTACCTAGTTTATGAGACGAGTGCTGTACTTGACTATTTTTTGTAATTTATTATTATTATTTTTTTTTTCATGCTTTATAGAGCAAATTGCACCTATGACAGTTGTTATTACCACAGAAGCCATCTCAAATGGTTGCAAACTCTGAGGGTGACTTTGAACCGGAAGTCCCGCCTCAATCGTCATCTGATTGACAGCGGAATCCTGGAGCCAGAGAAGAGAAAAGAATCAGACACGAAGTTGAAGAAGCAAAAAAAAATAAACATCGAATCTCCAAGTTCTCGCAACGAGGGTGACTGTTGGGGTCTGGAGAATGACCGGGAGATGGGGAGCCCCGTATTTTGGTCTTGGTAAGAGGGTAACTCACTTGATGTTGACGAGGGAACCTATGCCGCTATCCTATATACCGACGTGAGAAAACTACGGCCCGGGGGCCACATGCGGCCCGTTAAACGTTTTAATCCGGCCCGCCGAATTTGAAAAAAAAAAAATAATAAACCTTGTTAATGTTTTATTTTCAAAATAGTGTGGTTTTTCAAAGACAAGCTTTTGTTCACTTTCATTTAAAATTAAATGTATTTTTTTTCTCAGATGAGATGAGGTTACCAAAACACTCCATCCATCTGCTCCTGGTCCAGCCCCTCTGTCAAATTTTAGAACCCATTGTGGCCCGCCAATAAAAAAGTTTTCCCACCCCTGCTATATACTATAAGCTATGTTAATGTCGTCAGGCCATTATAGAGTATTTCTTCTGACATTTTGAAGGAGAAATAATACTCAACGTTTTATTTTTTTATGATGTTTGAGGCATTCTGACTGAAATACAGTTAAATTGAGGTTACCAGTAGTCATTTCCATTACCTGTAAATGTAAATTAGAATGTAACTTACTACAGTGAACCCTCGGTTATCGCGGTTAATGGGGACCGAGACCACCCGCGAAAACTGAAAATCCGCGAAGTAGCAGCGCACCTTCAAAAATGCTTTAAAAAAAAAAGTGCGAAGTAGCGGCGCACCTTCAAAAATGCTTAAAAAAAAAAAAGTGCGTAGTAGCGGCGCACCTTCAAAAATGCTTAAAAAAAAAAAAAAAAGTATATATATATATATATATATATATATATATATATATATATACGGGTAGAGAGAGAGAGAGAGAGTGAAATTCATGTTATAACAAAAAAAAACAAATTATTATTAAAACTTATTTTTTTATTCCCCAGCCATTATTTTTGTATTTATTCAATTACTTCTTTTTGTATTTATTTAATTACTTCGACTTTTACCTGCTGGTACGCCGTCCGGTGTGCCCTGTGAAATGAAAGGTGGCATTTTTCATTTATTCATTCATAACTGACAACCTCGCGCTCCGCTCATGCCCGGGCGGAAGGTGTTCCTCTTCGGCTTAACTACCACGCACGCCGGCCGGTCTCCTCCGGAGCTCTCGCACGGTCCCGAACGGAGCGAAATGTCGCCCCGCTAGTGCCCGGGCGGAAGTTGTTCCTCTTCGGCTTAACTGCCACGCACGCTGGCCGGAGCTCTGGTACGGTCCGAACCGCGCGTAACGTCGCCCCAAATCTTCTTCGTCCACTCTCCTCTTCGCCCACGCACTTCTTCGGCGCACGCCGGCCGTCTAACCGCTCCAGCGCCCCGTCGTGCCGCTAGGCAAAACTACAATGCCCCCGAATATTTTTTAGACCCGCGAAGCACTGAACCCGCGAAAGGTGAACCGCAAAGTAGTGAGGGTTCACTGTATTGCAGCCAGATACCTATAAAATGTTATTTAATTTGCACTGTTTTGATCGCCACTGTTTTGCTCATTGTATAACAAATGAAAAGATGAATCATACACAGTGTTTGTAAAGATAATTGTCAATGTTTTATTAAATGAAATTCCAATGTAAAATTGTGTAATATTGTGTTATATAATGGGTCTACAACATACATTTCTCACAGACAAGTAGAGCTTTTTCTCATGAAATGTGTTGAAAAAAAACTGTAACATTTGAACATTGTTTTGCGTTACAACATCCGTGTTTACTGGTCATAAATTATTAACTTAAGTTTAATATACACTACACGAGCTGGGTAGCCGCCACGCCTCAACCACCATAACAAGTTCGCTAACCCTTTAAGTCGAACGAGGTAGCTAACATATCGGGTTCAATTTGTACCAAAAATATGCTGTTGTGCCTTGCGTCTCTGTATATGTCGTCATGACGTGTCATTTGACAAAGCCTTGTGTCGATGTTAGTTGTCGATGTAACTGTCTATGTTAGATGTCAATGTATGTCTATGTTAGATCTGAATGTGTCGATGTTCGATGTCAATCTATGTGTCTATATTAGATGTGTTTATGTTAGATGTCTATGTAAATGTTTGTTAGATGTCGATGTGTGTAAGATGTCTATGTAAAGGTTGGTTAGATGTCGATGTGTTTATGTTAGATGTCTTTGTAAATGTTTATGATGGATGTCGATGTGTCTGTTAGATGTCCGTGTTTGTTAGACGTGATTGTAATGGTTTATGTTAGTCGTCAATGTAAGTGTCAATGTTAGATGCCCATGCATGTTTGTTAGATGTCGATATATGTGTCATTGTTACATTTCAACGTAAATGTCGTTCGTGCAAGTTTCCAGTCCTCCAGCCACGTGACATTGTGCGCGTCAAAGTGATAACTCGTACATTTCACGGAGGAAAAAAAACAGACACCATTGGTAGCTTTGACCGGGAAAAAAAAAATCATTTATTTTTTTCGAACACCTCATGTCTCTTTCAGCGTAAGAATAAACATGACACGACCAAAATAAAATATACCAACACAGGCAAATATTTAAGGAGCACTCAAGAGATACACTTCAACTAATTTAATCCCACCTATTTTTACTAGCGCAAACCCTTCAATTCTAGCGCCCACAGAATAGTGTGCTATAATGCTATAAAAATATGGAGCCTTTACCTGACAGCGTTAGAATATAACTGAATTCCCATTGCTCACGAAAAACTGAGAAAAAGAGCTTCTTGTAAGAACAAACATTTCAAGCACAACCTTGACTTGACTTCAACAGTTCTATTTTTTCTTTTGTGACAGCTCAGACATCAAAATAATGCTTTCCTTCTATAAAATAAAAACAGCATTACAAAAGGTGCTGAAATAAACTATATACCGAAGTGCGTGAGTGACAGTGTGTGCATGTGTTTTTGCAACGCGTGTGTACACTACCGCGCCTGACCCCTTGCCCACCCCCGCCATACAAATTACACAATTTGTTGGGTATGTGGTATACACTAAAACAATTGCCTTGGAGCAAGTGAACACTACACGTCTCACACTGCAGGGTTCGCGGTTAACCGCTTCCCGATTGCCCGGGGCAAGTGAAATTTGGCCACGGGCAAGGTAAAATTATGGGCAACTTGCCCGAGCGGGCAAGCATTTTTTCAAGCAGCCAAATATCTTTAATTCCGACGAAAACTGTGGCGTGATCTGTTTGTGTGCACTGTATGGTGATGGTTGAACCCAGACACCCCCTTATGTTGTGGTGTGGTCCATTGGCCTTTTCGGGGGATATGGGCGGGCGCTACGGGGATCAGTTAGTTCAGTGAATGTCGAGTTAAAGTGGACGTCAATAAATCCCGCAGTATTGGAACTCGCTGTAGTAGCATCCTCATTTGAAGTTTGAAAAACACAACAAAAACCTACGATATTTCGGCCGAAAATTGACAGCCGGAAGTTTTCTTACCTTCTGCGCATGTTTACAAGTGGCGACGAGTTCGTTCAAATCCGAACATTTCGGATTCCTCTGACATGACTAAAATAGCTCGAATATTTTTAAGTAGACAATTCAGTTGTGAGTAAGGAAGGGAGTAATATTTGATTATTGGCTGTTAATTAATTCGCTCCATGATGTGACCTGACATAGTGTCAGTGACTTTGTTCTGTTTATGCTATGAAACTTATGGAGGCAGCGCCACAGGCACTGGTCTTAAAGGAATACACAAATTTCCCACACTCATAATTTACTCATGTGATTCCTCAATTAATACGCTCTCCTGGACTTAAAATTGATCATCTGGATTGCTGTAATATCATTTTCCCAATGTAACATGTTAATTATTAAAACTACAATTAACATTTTCAATAACTGCACAGGACGATACATTTGCTGTTGTGAGTAGGGTTTCATGGTTGATGATGAAAACAAGATTAATTTATGCTTATCAGATTATATGTTTATTTACATTTGTGGCGCACATTTTACAACCATAAACATTTTATTCTTAGAGAAAAAAAATTGTCACTTGCCCAAGTCAGGCAAGTAATTTGGCCACTCGGGCAAGGCAAATTTTAGTGGCACTTGCCCTATGGGCAAGCAGTTTTTAAAGTTAACCGCGAACCCTGCACTGTATACATGCTGTAGCATGGCTTTTTTTTGCCGTGGGTGTCAAATATTTTACTTTGTTTTCAGAGTGCTTACAGACCTCTTGGTTTTGCCTCAAAATAATTGTCTGCAAAGCAGTCTATGCCATCCACATCAGTGATGTGCAGGAGTAGCTTGTTGGTAATAAACAGCTGCAAGAAGTCCGCTGTTCGCCGCAGCATCCAGTGGTCCAGCGCTCGCAGTGAAAGTCTTGTCTGGCAGCCCGAACCATCCTCAAACATTTCGAGATGCACGCCCAGTAAATTCCAGAAATATAAACATGGACAAACTTGACATTCTTCCAGATTCTGTCTCTTTGCATTGTTTTGAAGTTACTCCTCCAACTTTTCCACTTCTTCGATCCTCCCCATTGTCTGAAAAAGAAGTGTATATTTTGATTTGAAATAATGACCTCAACATACCAATACATTTGTTTATCATCTGAACTGGATTATTTTGAAACAACATTTGGGTTGGACATCTGGGATTCGTTGTTGTGTAAATTCAGAGTAATCCTTTTCTTGTATATAGCTAAAGCAATAGTCGCTGGCCTTGAAAATGGGTACAAGACTTGACCAAATTAAGATGCCATAAGGTCTAATTTGCCCCTTCTCTACCACAGCTGATTTAGAGGCCATTAGTAACAGATTTGAGAAGACCACTTTTAAAGATATGAAGCCAGAGCTCGGCACCTGACCCATTTTTATTATTTATTATAATTTTAATGTATTATTGAGCAAATGACACAATATGTCAGTAGTGACTACCACAGAAGTCATGTCAAAATAGTGCAAATTCTGAGGTCGACTTCAAATCAGACAGGCGGAGACGAGCGCCAGAGAAGAGATGAGAATCAGAAGCGATGTTGAAGAAGCTAATAACAAAAAAAAACATCAAATCTCCATGTATCTCCATGTCTCACACGCATCTGGATTAAGGACTTTCTGACCAACAGACCCCAGACTGTGTTGCTCGGCCCCTACACGTCCTCCACCCGCATGCTGAGCACCGGTTCCCCTCAAGGATGCGTGCTGAGCCCTCTCCTGTACGCCCTCTACACCTACGACTGCAGCCCAGCCCACGGCAACAACACCATCGTCAAGTTTGCTGACGACACGACAGTGGTCGGTCTGATCTCGGAAGGTGACGAGACAGCCTACAGAGAGGAGGTAAAGAGACTGACAGCTTGGTGCAAGGACAACAGACTGCACCTTAACACTGCAAAAACAAAGGAGATTGTTGTCGACTTCAGGAGGAACAAGACGGTGCCGCCCCCCCTCTGCATCGAAGGCATGTGTGTGGAGAGGGTCCACACGTTCAAGTTCCTGGGAGTACAGATCTCCAACGACCTTTCTTGGACTCACAACACCACAGCAGTGGTAAAGAAGGTCCACCAGCGTCTGCACTTCCTGAGAGTCCTCGGGAAATTCAACCTGGGCAGGAAGCTGCTGCTAGCCTTCGACCACTCGTCCATCGAGAGCCTGCTGACGTACTGTGTCTCCACCTGGTACAGCGGCTGCACTGAGGTGGACAGAGTGAGGCTCCAAAGGACAGTCAAAACAGCGCAAAGGATTATTGGCTGCCCTCTCCCCTCACTGTCGGACATCTACACCGCCCGGTGCCTCAGAAAGGCTCTCTACATCTTCAAAGACAATACCCACCCAAACTCACACCTATTCGACCAGTTGCCCTCTGGCAGGCGCTACAGATGCATCAAATCGAGGACCAATAGACTGAGAAACAGTTTCTTTCCGAGAGCCATCTCCATTCTGAACTCTCACATACACACGAGAACACCCTTACCTTGCAGAACAGCATCGTGATGTGTTTTTATATACCCTATTCAGTACTAAATTCCATTGCACTCTCTTATTTATTTATCTAATTTATATATTTGTCTGTATTATTGTTGTATTGCACTGGAGAGGGGAGCCCTCTAATCTCGTTGCACACTTGAGTACAATGACAATAAAGGGATTTCTAATTCTAATTCTAATGTAGTAGCAACGGGGATGGTTCATGGGGTCAGGAGAAGTGAGCGGGAGATGGGGAGTATGAGGTGCCGTTGGGGACAAAAGTCAGGAATCGCTTCACACTTCTGAAATGCACTCTTACACACCAGTGAAATTGTTGTTGCTCATGCATACTTATGAAACGCTATCATACATACGAGTGAAACGCTCTCATACACACTAGTGAAATAGTTGTTGCTCATACACTCGTCAAATGCGCTCATACACATAGGTGAAACATTCTCATACACACCAGTGAAAGGCGCTCAGGCACAATTGTGAAATTATTGTTATTCATAAATACAACTGAAACATGCTCATGCCCATACACAAGTGAAATGCTTTCATACAAACACCCACACTGTTGAAAATGCTGTCATGAACACAAGATCGCTTACAAATACTAAAATGTAAAAATTAATCATTTATTTAGCAGGGATGCATGGTGGGCGACTTGTTAGCACGATGGTCTCACAATGCAGAGGTCGCGGGATTGATTCCAGCTTTCCTGTTTGGAGTTTGCATGTTTCCCACACGCCTGCGTGGGTTCTCCGGTTTCCTCCCACATTCCAAACACATGCATGGCAGGTTGTTTGGACACCCTAAATTGGTGTGAGTGTGAGCGCGGATGGTTGTTTGTCTTTGTGTGACCTGCGATTGGCTGGCAACCAGTTCAGGGTGTACCCCACCTACTGCCCCAAGATAGCTGGGATAGGTTCCAGCACCCCCCGCAACCCTTGTGGGGAGAAGCCGTACAGATAATGAATGGTGGGATGGCATTTATAATGGACGGCCGCCACGGTGGGCGACTTGTGAGCACGATGGTCTCACAATGCAGAGGTTGTGGGATCGATTCCGGCTCCGGCCTTCCTGTGTAGAGTTTGCATGTTCTCCCAAGCCTGCGAAGTTTTCGATGAGTTCTCCAGTTTCCTCGCACATTGCAAAAACATGCATCCATTTACTCTGATGCCAATGTTTTCTGTACCTTATGGCAGATTTTTCTCTTTGCCGAAGACTTTTAGCACTTGTAGAGCGAGGTCCTGTGCCACAGTCGTCAACTGCACCCTAAAATCAGATCATTTTGTATTTTAGACACACTACACAGTTAAAGATGGTCCAAAAAAGAAAAATGGATTAATGTATTTCAACTTACATAATACTCTTTAAAGAGCTGACCAGCTCATTCCCAGAGGTACGTATTGGGGCGTATTGGTCGTCTTTACAGAAGACTCCAGGAGGTAACTCAGGTTTGACCTTCAGCCACAACAGAGTGTTGGGTGTGAGTGCTTCCAAGTCGTTGAGGTCGGAAGATGTCTTTGTGATAGGCCTGCTGTTTATAACTGCTTCAGCCTCACCAAGCAAGGTATATTGACTTTCTTCACCCGAAATTTGTTCTTTTACAGTGACATTCAGGATTTTTCTCACAGACCAAATAAGTCGCTCACAGCTTCCTCCGTGGTGGGAACCTGCTGGGGGATTGCTATGCCACTGAATACCTTTTTGCAGCAAGTGTTTCTCGATTTACTTAGTGTTCCATTCTTTTATTGATTTCTTCATTTCACTGTCAGCCGATCTAAAGTTGGTTCCGTTATCAGAATACATCTCTCTCACTTGTCCTCTTCCGGCAAGAAATCTTCGGATTGCGTTGAGACAAGCATCTGTGTCACGTGAAGATGCAATTTCCAGATGTACGGCTCGTACAGCGAGACATGTAAAAATCACGCCGTATCTCTTTACCTGTCCTCTAACCCTACTTACTTAGAATGGACCAAAATAATCAACGCCAATTCTCTTGAAAGGCGGATCGTCAGGTAGCACTCTTCTGATGACTCTAGCAGCTCCAAGTATCCAAAACTGTTGATGCAGATTAGCCATCATGTGGTTCCTTCCAGCGTGAGCTGTAATCTCATGAATGCATCTCTTGTGTTATGTGAATCCTTGGCAAGATGGCTTGCTGTTTTGCTGTTTCAGGCATGGCTGCGTGGCTCAACTGTCCACCAACCCTCATGACACCATCTTGAAGTACTATATTGAACATGTAAAGTGGGCTACTTTTCTTCACCCTTTTTTGTTTTTCAAATTTGGCTAAATCTTTTTTGAAACTTCGCCTTTGACAGTATTTCACAAGTTCTCTTTCTGCTTTAACCAAGTCGTCGCAGGTCAAATACTTTCCTTTGACAGTTCTCTTGAATAAATTCATCTTGCCTTCTTCACCTAATGTGATTAACTCTTCCGGTTCCGGCGCCGCGCGAGTGGCTGCCTGTTTACAGCAGCGTGGCTCACTATTGAGCCTTTTTCGTGTGTTTTTTCCCTTTACCCTTTTTTATTTTATTTTTACCTCACCTCAGCAATGGACATCCAACTTGCGGTGGTTTTACTGCTGTTGGGGGCAGTTTTTTGCGCGATCGTGTCCGGAGACGAAACTCGGAGCTACGGATCGATCGTGTACACAAGAGATCAGCTGTTAGCACTCCGTGCTAACCCCGCGTGGGCTCCCGGAGCGAGACCCGATATCCCCCGCGAGCTGAGGAGGAAGAGACGGGGATGTCGTGCGGGGGCTAAACGGCAGGCAAGGAGGAGACGATATCACCCCGTCCTCCCGTCCGTTATTATGGGGAATGTTCGATCCCTCCCCAACAAAATGGACGCGCTAACAGCGCTAACCCGGCACGAGAGGATTGTCCGGGAGGCTAGTTTGCTAGTGTTCACGGAGTCGTGGCTAACAGAGCTAACGCCGGACGCCGTCGTGGAATTGGACGGCTTCCAAATACTACGCGCGGACAGGACACTGGAGAGCGGGAAGAGAAAAGGGGGAGGGCTGGCTGTGTTTGTTAATGATAGATGGTGTAACCCTGGGCATATAACTGTTAAGGATCAACTTTGCAGTCGGGACATTGAGATGATAGCTGTTAGCATGCGTCCGGTCTATTTACCGCGAGAGTTCAGTCATGTGATCGCGGTGGCGGCGTACGTGCCTCCCTCTGCTAACGGTGAGACAGCCTGTGATGTACTGAATGCAGCTGTGAGCAGGCTACAAACACAGCACCCAAATGCCTTGTTCCTTATCTCTGGTGACTTCAATCATGCTTCTCCTTCCTCCTCTCTGCCTTCATTCACACAATATGTAACATGCCAAACCAGAGACAATAAAATATTGGACCTCTTCTCTGCCAACACCAAGGAGGCGTACACGTCACTGCCCCTCCCCCCGCTGGGCAAAGCTGACCACAACTTGGTTGCTCTCCTGCCTGTGTACAAACCTCTCGTCCGCAGGCAGCCAGCTGTGACACGCACAGTTCAGCGATGGTCCGGAGAAGCCGAGGAGGCCTTGAAGGACTGTTTCAACACAACTGTGTGGTAGGTATTCAGCGAAGCTCACGGTGAGGACATTAATGGTCTAACAGACACAGTTACAGACTACATTAACTTCTGCATGGAGAACACCATTCCCACCAGGACTGTAAGATGTTTCTCCAACAACAAACCCTGGATCACACCGGACATTAAAGCTCTCCTGAAGGAGAAAAAGAGGGCTTTTGTTTCAGGCGACAAGGACGAGCTGAAGAGAGTGCAGCGTCAGCTGAGAAGGAGGATCCGAGAGGGGAAAAAGTCCTACAGGATGCGGATGGAAGAACAACTGCAGCGGAACAATGCCAGGGATGTCTGGAGGGGCCTGAAGACCATCTCAGGCCACGGACAAGCAGGTAAGACCCAGAAGGGGGGGGCTTCAGTGGGCAAATGAGTTGAACCTATTTTTCAATAGGTTTGATCAAATGTCTGACCCCGCTCAGGCTTCCCTGATGCAGCCCCCACCGACCCCTCCTGCCACTGCGAACAAGACCCTCTCTCACCCCTCTCTCTCTCCACAGGCTCCAGTTCCCAGCCTTCATCAGACAACCACCACTTCCTCCTGCTCAGCCTTGTTCCTCACAACATCTCAGGTGAAGAACCAGCTGAGGAAGATGAAGGCGAGGAAGGCGGCAGGCCCAGATGGGATCAGCTCCCAGCTCCTCAAATCCTGCGCAGACCAGCTGTGTGGAATCGTCCAGCACATGTTCAACCTGAGCTTGAAGCTAGGCAGAGTGCCCCAGCTGTGGAAAACATCCTGCCTGGTTCCGGTTCCAAAGACACCCCATCCGAAGGAGCTCAACAACTTCAGACCAGTGGCGCTGACGTCTCATCTGATGAAGACCCTGGAGAGACTGGTCCTCGTCCATCTGCGCCCCCTGGTCAGCTCCTCAATGGACCCACTCCAGTTTGCATACCAGCCTGGCATCAGTGTGGATGATGCCATCATCTACCTGCTCCACACTTCACTCTTCCACCTGGAGAAGGCGGGGGGCACGGTGAGGATCATGTTCTTTGATTTCTCCAGTGCTTTCAACACCATCCAGCCCACCCTATTGGGAGACAAGCTGGAGCAGGCGGGAGCGGCCCACCACCTCATCACATGGATCCTTCCGATAGAGAGCGTCTGTGTTGTTGCTCCAGTCCAGTTTATTGTTCAGATGAACACCCACGTACTTGTAAGTTGAGACCCTCTCAACATGTGTTCCCTGGAAATTCACTGGTGCAGGTGGAGAGTGCCGACGCTTGCAGAAATCCACCACCAGCTCTGTGGATTTCCCAGCGTTGATTTGGAGGCGGTTCTGCTGACACCAGTCCACAAAACCCTGCGTAAACCCTCTGTACTCCCGATCGTCATTGTCAGTGATGAGGCCGACAATCGCAGAGTCATCAGAGAACTTCTGCAGGTGACAGGTAGAGGAATTGTATTTGTAGTCCGAGGTGTAGAGGGTGAACAGAAAGGGAGTCAGAACAGTTCCCTGCGGTGCTCCTGTGCTGCAGAGGAGCGCGTCAGACACACAGTCCTGTGTTCTCATGTACTGTGGCCAGTTTATGAGGTCGTCGTGGATCCATGTGATGAGGTGGTGGGCCGCTCCCACCTGCTCCAGCTTGTCTCCCAATAGGGTGGGCTGGATGGTGTTGAAAGCACTGGAGAAATCAAAGAACATGATCCTCACAGTGCTCCCCGCCATCTCCAAGTGGGAGAGTGAAGTGTGGAGCAGGTAGATGATGGCATCACCCACACTGATGCCAGGCTGGTATGCGAAATGAAGTGGTAGAGGACAAATCCCTCCAGTGTCATCATTAGATTAGACGGCAACGCCACTGGTCTGAAGTTGTGAGCTCCTTCGGATGGGGAGTCTTTGGAACCGCAACCAGGCAGGATATTTTCAACAGCTGGGGGGCTCTTCCCAGGTTCAGGCTCAGGTTGAACATGTGCTGGACGATTCCACACATCTGGTCTGCGCAGGATTTGAGGAGCTAGGAGCTAATCCCATCTGGATCCGCTGCCTTCCTCGTTTCTTCACCTGAGATGTGAGGTACAAGGCTGAGCAGGAGGAAGTGGTGGTTGTCTGATGTGGCTCGGAACTGAAGCCTGTGGAGAGAGAGAGAGGAGAAAGGGTCTCGTTCGCAGCGGCAGGAGGGGTTGGTGGGGGCTGCAGCAGCGGACACTGAGCGGGGGCAGGCATCTGATCAAACATATTGGAAAAATAGGTTCATTTGCCCACTGAAGCCCCCCCCCCCCTTCTGGGTTTTACCTGGTTGTCCGTGGCCTGAGATGGTCTTCAGGCCCATCCAGACATCCCTGGCGTTATTACTCTGCAGTTGTTCCTCCATCCGCTACCGGTTGTACTTTTTCCCCTCTCTGATCCTCCTTCTCAGCTGATGTTTTACTCTCTACAGCTCCTCCTTGTCGCCTGACACAAAAGCCCTCTTTTTCTCCTTCAGGAGAGATTTAATGTCCGGTGGGATCCAGGGTTTGTTGTTGGAGAGACATCTTACTGTCCTGGTGGGAATGGTGGGCTCCATGCAGAAATTAATATAGGCTGTAATTGCATCTGTTAGACCATTAATGTACTCCCCGTGGGGTTGGCTGAATGCCTCCCACACAGCTGTGTTGAAACAGTCCTTTAAGGCCTCCTCGGCTTCTCCAGACCACCTCTGAACTGTGCGTGTCACAGCTGGCTGCCTGCGGACCAGAGGTTTGTACACAGGCAGGAGAGCAACCAAGTTGTGATCAGCTTTGCCCAGTGGGGGGAGGGACAGCGATATGTACGCCTCCTTGGTGTTGGTATAGAAAAGGTCCAATATTGTCTCTGGTGTGGCAGGTTACGTATTGTGTGAATGAAGGCAGAAATGAGGAAGGAGAAACATGATTGAAGTCACCAGAGATAAGGAGCAAGGCATTTGGGTGCTGTGTTTGTAGCCTGCTCACAGCTGCAGTCAGTACGTCACAGGCAGTCTCACTGTTAGCAGAGGGTGGCACGTACGCCGCCACCGCGATCACATGACTGAACTCTCGCGGAAATAGAACGGACGCATGCTCACAGCTATCCGCTCAATGTCCCGACTGCAAAGTTGATCCTTAACAGTTATGATCCCAGGGTTACACCATCTATCATTAACAAACACAGCCAGCCATCCCCCTTTCCTCTTACCGCTTTCCAGGGTCCTGTCCGCACGTATTATTTGGAAGCCGTCCAATTCCACGACGGCGTCCGGCGTTAGCTCTGTTAGCCACGACTCCGTGAACACCAGCAAGCTAGCGTGTCCATTTTATTGGGGAGGGATCTAACATTCCCCATAATAACGAACAGGAGGACGGGGTGGTATCGTCTCCTCCTTGCCTGCCGTTTAGCCCCCGCACGACATCCCTGTCTCTTCCTCCTCAGAATGTCCTTTTGTGTATACACTTCCTTCAGTTTGACAAACTCCTTGCCATCCAAGCTGCTGATTTCTAGACCAGTCACAAGGTGGGTGTTCACAATTGAGTCATTCCCCATTGTTCGTAATGCAATACTTACATTCCGTCCACTCATGTTCAGTTGGTTGATCAATGACTCTCGCAAAAGTAGCTGAGCTTCTTGGATTAAAAAATGCATAAAAGTGTAAGATGGGCTGAGGATAGGTAATCAGTTCGTGTATTCATAATCATGTTTGTATACACTCATTAATGTTTAACACACACATAGACACTTACTTGTTATTTTAACACACACACACACACACACGCACACACACACAGACACCGTATCCAGAAGATGTGTTTAGTTAAGCTGACCTTTACACCGTGAGTTATGATTTTCTGCCTGCTGGAGTCCCTGGTGATTAGTCATTGATGCTTTAGTTAAACTGACCTTTATACCGTGAGTTATTGACGTTTTCTGTCTCCTGGTGATTAGTTGTTGATGCTTTTCTGTCTTCTGGTGATTAGTTATTGATGAGTTAGTTTCAATAAAAAGGCAGAACGGAGGGTGAGAGTCAGAGGGTGTGCGGGATTGAACTGGCAAGACGCCCGTTTCGCCTCCTGGCTCCCTCGCCCATTCTGAACGGCACAAAACGAAAACTTTGCCTGGTTTATTTTGGCTTTCAGTCATATTTAATAAGTTATTTCAGTCTAAAAAAGGCGTCAGGGCATTTTTAAACCTGATATTTATTTGGTGCCGATCCCGGGAGCCACACCCGGACCGACACTCGTCGCTGGATATTTTGGGGGCCACCGAATCTGACGTCAGCGCTTCACCATTTGAGAAAGCGGGCCTCCGAGCTCCTGTTGCGACCGTCTGCCCGGATGTCGGTTCCCAATCGTACAAGGCTGATCCGGAGGAAACCAGGTTTTGTTTTTCAAGTTATTTTGTACCACCATTTTAACATTTTAAAATGTTAAAACAATTGGAAGGGGAGTGAAAGAGGTGAGTGAGACAGCGCGCGCGGAGATCGGGTCTCCACCGTTTTGCAGTAGTTCGGTTGAAGAAACTGGATCGTGCTAGTCCAAGGAGTTATAGAAATAGCGAATTAGGCCATAACTCATTGAGCTGAAGGGAAGCTGGACTTCTCAGGAGGCTGGATCTCCCCTACGGATAGCACAGTAGTGTCAATTAACGGTTCTGCGGTCCGTCTCGAAACCGAATCGCGTTATTCAAGGAGTTACAAATAGTATTAGGCCGTAACTCGTTTAGAAACAGGGTTAAACATCTCAACTCATCATTACGGATAACGCGGTAGTGTAAAAGAACGTCTTGCAGTACGTCTAAACCAGATCGTGTTATTTAGGGAGTTATAAAAAAAAAAAGAAATTAGGTCGTAATTCGTTCAAACCGATAACACGGTAGTGTCTATTAAGTGTTCCTCGATGTCGACAATGGAAGTGGTCGGCAGCCTCGAGAAGGTCTACTCACAATTTCACATTCAATTTAGGGAATCATAAGGCATTATTTTCTGTGGTTTTTATTATTTTTATTTTGAATTTATTTGGTAACTCGTTTGACTGAGATCTGTGTGTGTACGTGTGTGCGTGAATGGCGCTGCGCAGCTATGCGTGTGTGTGAGGGAAAAGAAAAGAAAGGCTGAGGTTGAGTGTGGAAGATTGGTTGTGTGGGAGTAAAGATAGCGGACTTCAGACAACAATGGAAAATGGGTCGAAACGTGGCCAAAGAGTTGAAAGCAGATTCAGATGTGAAGTTTATGAACGGGTATGACCCGGATTGTTGCCAATTTTTGGAGAAGTGGGTGAAAAAATATGACTTTTAGCCACGCCTGAAAGATCCGGCGAATTTCGAAGCAGTGAGAAGTGCGTTGATGGAAAAAAGAAAGCTGAAGATAAGAAAGGGAAAGAAAACGCAACATCAGTGGAAGTGCAATGTACATTTTGCTTGTGAATGTTTGTGAAAAACTGTATGCAAAGTGAGTGAATGGTGTGATTGGGGATTACAAATACCATTTGGTATTTTATCCCATGTAATGCAGTAGGGTTATAAACAGCAGACTGCTGTGGAAGCAAAAGGCAAGAATTCTCCACCTGAAAAGGTTGAAGTGAGAATTACCACAACAGGAAATTTGAGTTGCTGTCCTACTGATGAGAAACCAGTTTTTAGAACATCCTAGGTGTTGACAAACTCGACCAAAATTTGTAAAATGGGGAGATTAGGTAGTAAAATGAAACCCAGAAATATGCTGCAGTGTAAGGATTGGACGCATGTGAAGAATAAAAACCCCCAAAAAAACAGGATCTTAATAAAATAAATTAAAGATTTAGGTTAAATGGAAAATTAAATTAATTTTATATTAATTCGGAGGTTAGTTAAACACTCACAAAAGTACTAATAGTACCGCCAAAATTAATAACCATAGACAAGACAAAGAAGAACTCTAAAGAGATAGAGAAATTTACGCATATATAAATTTAGGAGATATTCAATTGAATAAATAGTGGATATAGGATCCATTGGCATGAATAAAAGGTCAATAGAGAGATAGTAGTTGAATTGAAGGACTTAATATTGGCCAAAGACAAGAATAGATTGTGTTGCTGTTATTACTAAAATGTTCTTCTTGTTTGTAATTGTTCAGTGTTGAGAACTGTGTGTGTCGTTTTGGGGGCCCGTGTGTACGTTTGTCTGTCTGTCTGTCTAAATGTCAGAAAGAGTGATAAAAGTGGTTAGAATTGTGCTAAAAGGATTGATGAAGTAGAGATAAAATGGAATCAATAATTAGTAACCAACAAAAGGCAACTGATGAGTGATGAGATTTTATTGAGGAAAATAATTAAAAAATTTACAAAAAGAAATCAATAAAGGGGAAAAGACATATTCCAATTTGAAAATAAAATAAAATAACTTTTACGATGGGATAGGCTCAAAGAAAAGAGATAGAAAAATAGCCTAATGTGCGTTTTATGAAAAGATTGAACCCAGACGCCTAGGCTGGTTTAGAAAGATGAGTGAAGATATGGAAAGACAAAGACCCCAAAAAAGATAAAAGAAAAATGGGAAGAGCGAAACAAAATTATGACACTTTTGAGCAATACAAAGTCAGAATGGCAGCTGTGTTTAAAAATCACAGCGGGCTACAAGAAAATGGTAATGTAAATGGGCCATTTCAACAGCAGTTGAAGAATGCTTTACATGCAGATTCAAGAGAGAGAACAGACGACAGAGAGGAGGAAGAAGAGGAGCACACAGGCGAAAAACATTAAGCTGTTGGCGTCGTGGTAAAGAAGGCCATATAGCAAGAGATTGCCATGAGAGTTTCTAGATGTAGAGGTCCTCCTAAATTTACAAGAGATATTGGCCTTTGATGAAATAACTGAGCTGAAATAACTGTATTCGTAATAGGTCACCGATTACCCTTTTTTATGTGACACTGGTGCATGAAGGATTGCTTATAATAAATCAATTCCAAATGATAGGGCAAGTGAGAAAGGTGCCATAGTCAGATTTTCAAGTGTAAAACTGTAGAAAGTAACAGAATTCGAACCTGTGTGGTTGAAGTACCCAGAAGGACACTGAGTTGGTTGCATAAATTGAACTTAGTTTTATTTTTACAGAACAATGAGCCCAAGTTGTGGGGATGTGATTAATTTACAGAAAAAGATTAGTGATGACACAATTTATACTTACTTACCAGGATGGCCGAGTGGTCTAAGGCGCCGCGTTCAGGACCCAGTCTCCCCAGGAGGCCTGGGTTCGAATCTCGAATTTCCCCATTGTGGGACTAATAAAGGGAATATTATCATTATTATTATTATTACATGATCCAACTGACAAGGTATATCATTTTGATGATGGTTTTTACTTAATTGTATACTTTTGTCTCCTTCAGAAAGGGAGAAGTAGGTGTTATGAAAACTTAATTGAATGAAGCTTTTGAAAGTGAGCATGAGAAACCTTTGCAAGAGCATAGGTGTTTCCTGATTTTGTCATTTTTGATTCAACACATTGATAGTTTTGAGTAGTTTTGGCAAGGCTACAGTGAATTCGGAAAACAGGAAAAGAGAAAACTTTGACAGGAGGCAAAGAGGAGGTGTGGTCGAAAATCATGAGTGTGTTGAAGAAACAGCAGGTCCCAAGTGAGGAGAAGGAAGTCAGAGAGAGAGTTTAGTGATTAAAGAAGGTGTCATTTGAAGAAATGAATGAGGATAGGAATTAGATTCTGCTTTTTGGTGAATTGAAGAAATATTTTATATTTCATATTTCAGTTGATTATGTTTGTATTAAGATAGACCAGAAATGGAATCAAATGCAGAGATAGAAATGACACAGGGAAAAATTTGGCTAGAAGGGCTAGAATTTTCATTAAAATAGAAAAGAAATTAGAGACTACAAATAACATTAATGTGTACCTATTCACTTTGAGGTAGAACTGGTTGAAGTAAAATGAGTCACAGAGTTAGAAATATAGGAAATGAAATAGAATTAACATGTTTACTTTTATGATAAGAAATTTGTGATTAGGTGAAGAGAAAAGAAATAACAGGCTTTTCAAATAAAATAACACAATTTAAATTGGCTGACTTGTCAAATGGAGGAGAAAATCCTAAATTATGCACAAAAGTATGAACGTGTTGAGCAGAAAGAGAGAGAAAAATAAAGAACCAGAAAGTCCTGTTATAAACATTACTTTTTCAGGACCAGTCGTGATAGCAACTGAGGATCACGTGATGTAAAAAACAAAGATAAAAAAAGTAAGTGTAGAAGCAGTTCTACATCAACGTGCGTTTTACTTATTAGGCCGTGATGCACTGACACAATTGGACCTTAATTTCAGAGTCAATAAGCAAGGGCGAATTCAAACAAACGTCAAAACTTTAAAAGCGCGCATTATCAGTGATAAGCAAAAAGAAAAAACATTACCAGAGCCTTAAAACCAATAACAGAGAAGTAAATGATGTTTTTATAGAGGTGTAATTATTGTCGGCATGAATTGCAAATTACTCAGAAATCACACGGCCATTGCTGGACATCATTTATGACCAGCCAATGACATTTGCGGAAGAGAAAAATTGTTTGAACACTTGAGGCTGACAAAGCTTTTTGAACTTGTCAAGCATTAACTCATTGATTATGATGTGTTAGCACTACCAACTTGATATTTAACCGCTAAATTGAGTCATGGAAATTCCCATGTCTCAACAGGGGGGATTGATATCCAAAGTACAGCTAGGACAACAAACCTTTTTAAAATTTTTGTAGGTCATGTCTAGTGTGTAGTAAACATAATGTTCAAGGGAACATGAGACCAAAAAGGAGCATCTTAACGCACTACCAAATTACTATGAGCATTGAGCAAACAGTGACTGCAAAAAATGGCTTCATGGACTTGTGTTGCTGCAGGAACACAGGAAAGTGAATCCATTTGCATATTAGTCACAATAATTGGATCCCGTGGTGAGAGCCACGTCAGAGTGTGTTCAAGCAGTCTTCACTGCTGCTTAAGGAATCAAAAAATGACATTCTTGTCCACCACATTCACATTGCACGGCGACCTAATTGTCACAGGGACACATTACACTGATAAGGTGCGGTGCGTTTCAGCCCAGCGTCACTTTTTCCCGCACCAGTAGAAGGCGCCACACGACTGTGGAAGCCGCTCCAAATTATCACCAAACCGCGACTTGACCTTATGGACACCTTTTTTTTCCCGACTGGAGAGACATTTTTTTTTAGGACATTTTTCTCCCGACTGGAGGAACATTTTTTGTTTTGGGGATTGCAAATAGAAATTTCGTTTCAAGGGATACTAGGTTGTGTATGTTCAGGACAAGCAGCATGATGTTTTGCACAGATTCAGGCGTGTAAGACACAAAAACCAGGTGCACATTCCAGACTGATAAGAAAGAAATGAGGTGCACATTCCGGACTGATGAGGAGTAGAAGCGTTTGAGAACCAAGGTCACAAAACAGATAATTTGTAAGAGAGAAATTGTGAGAAAAAGCAGGAAGAGCGTAGGCGGGTGTGAGCTAGTCAAAATTTGGGGTTTCCCATCTTGTATGGGTTGTATGGTTACAATGTGAACTGACGGTCAAAATAAATGTTCATGTGTTCTGTCGACATTGGGCAAACAAGGGCTTTAAAACCACAACAGAAAAATTAAAGTTGTGCATAAAACGTGTCTAAATAATTATTTGAAAAAGCAAAACTTACTTAATAAAAATGACCCAATTATAATTGGAAACTGCCTCGCTGACAATGCAGCGAAGTCGGCAGCCCAAGGCATGACCACAAAGTTGGCACTGCAATACTATAAGGGAAAATGAACACACACACACACCCCTACTTGCTTTTGTGACATTGTTGGGCCACCTGAGCAAAACTCACATTGTGGGAACCACCCTTTCTGGTGGTTGTACAGCTCTGGAAAAAATAAAATCAGGCAGTGTCCAGGAATTTAGTTAAACACAAAAACCACTTCAAATTACCAATTAAACAAAGTACAGGGTCCTTCACCTGACTACAGACGATCTTCTGGGGACTTTATTTGGTTTTAATCACTTTTGGGGTCTGCATCTATGCACACTCCCTGGTTTTGCTACCTTCCCGGGTACCACATACACACTGCTTGGTTTCTCTGCCTTCGTGGGTACCACATACACATTGCTTGGTTTCTCTGCCTTCCTGGGTACTACATACACACTGCCTGGTTTCGCTACCTTCCTGGGTACTAGTCACACAAACGTCAGACGACTCAGCACATACCGACTGTCTCAGCACTACACACTTTCACTCCAAGGCAGTACTGTGAACCAACTTACTGACAAGAGGTAGTATTTAGAATTTTAAAAAGTGCTTGAAAGGTTTTGTTCATGTCAAACCAACAGATGACATTATTATTATTATTTAAATCAGTATTAAACAGCATCAGCATAGGTTCAAGATATTATACAGACTATATACGATAAAAAAATACTAAACCACCCTTGCTTTTCCGTCATTTCTTGTATAAGTTAACACATATATAGTTGCATAACATTTGTTTATACAAATGTAACGATTAAAAAGTAGCTGATTAGAGTTTTAATTCGAGAAAATAACGAGAATCTAGCCATTGTCCTTTTTATTTACTATAGTAACAAAAATCACTTAAGTTGCATCAATAGCGATGGCATTGTAGAATTAGAATTAGAAATCCCTTTATTGTCATTGTACTCAAGAGTGCAACGAGATTAGAGAGCTCCCCTCTCCAGTGCAATACAACAATAATACAGACAAATATATAAATTAGATAAATAAGAGAGTGCAATGGAAAATAATACTGAAGGGTATATAAAAACACATCACGATGCTGTTCTGCAAGGTGAGGGTGGTCTCGTGTGTGTGTGAGAGTTCAGAATAGAGATGGCTCTCGGAAAGAAACTGTTTCTCAGTCTATTGGTCCTCGATTTGATGCATCTGTAGCGCCTGCCAGAGGGCATCAGGTCAAACAGGTGGGAGTTTGGGTGGGTATTGTCTTTGACAATGTACTGTCTCAAACAGTTTTCCCCCCCCCCTTTTTTTAAATTTTGTATTCATTAATCTGTAATAAAAATGGACATTATATTTTGGTTAATAAAATTAACAAGAAATAAAAGTAAAGGGTGGTCTAATACTTTTTTCAAGATTGTCCTAACATACATTTAATGCTTACAGTATATGTCTTCGGAAGAAGCGCAGCATTAGATTTTTTTGGTTCTCTCTCTTTGACTTCTGAATTTGAATTTCTGTCACAGATGTGCTTGAATTCTATTTTGGATGATTTGTGTTAAACTGCACAAATATTTGAAGAGCCATAGAATTCAAGAATCACACCAGTGCTGCTACTCCTCCGAACGGGTGAACGCCCTCGATTAACAACCTGCGTTGAGGTGGCTTTTGAGATTCGTGGTGAGGGAGAAAAATCTTTGAAGGCATTCTTAGACTTCAAGAGAGGGTCCACAATTTCCAAAGATTCACTTCCGTCTGAATCAGAGGCCTCACTTGTATCCGGAATATATTCATCTCCACTGTCATCTGAGTTGGAGTAATAATGCTTATCCATTCCAAAGTCAGCCTGTTTTTTTAATCTAAAAAACAACAACAACAGCGAAATATAAAGGATAGAAGGCAGGAGACCAATAAAATATATGCAATTTGCTTGTAAGATTCCCTGAAATCTATATGGGTTGTTTACCTGTATACTTTTGGTCGTCCTGAGCCTTGGGATAGTAATATGGTCTGGGTCTGAGGCGCAAAGTTCAGGGGCAGGATTTGACAATGATTCGTCAGAATCTGTGTCGTTATTCCAAGGAAGATTCAGCCCATATTTTTTGTCCAAGGGAGGAGACTGGGTTACATCAGAGTCCTAGAGAAAATTGAGAACCCATTAAATACTTAATTCCCAGAGGAATCTGCACAGAAAAAGGTCTTAATTCTATTTGGAAAAAAAACAAACTAAAATATTGATGAATGATATGACAAAATAATGTAATAACAAAATTAGAATGATTTTAGGAAATTATTTGCAAAACCAAAACATTGTGGTACGATAATAATGCATATAATTATTCTACGCAGCTATATTTAACAAAAACACTTAATTGACCGTAACAAAAAGCTCCCGGGAGGAAAACTACATTAAATGTTTTTTTACAGGGCAGTGAAAATATTGGAAAATAAAAAAAATAATAAATAAATAAAATAATATAAAAAAAGAATTCAATGTGTATCGATGGACCCATATGAAATACTTATATCGCTATGTACTTATCAGCCATATCGCCCAGCCCAATATGAAACTGCAACTTCAAAACCTCGGGCCATAACAGGATTGTAACATGGGATGCATATCTTCATTCCTAAATTTGTAGATCCCGAGGAGGCTGCTCAATGGTCCTGGTAATCTAAACCTCAACCAATTCGGTCACAGCCAATGTTCTCCATCCTTGTTAAGAAGTTTTGAAATGATTTAATAGATATACTATTGCAAACTATACCAGAATTTTAGACAATTTAAACTTTTGATCACAATTTTACCTATTTTCTAAAAATCTGAAGAATTCACTTAGAATCCACATGCCAAATCACCTGCTGTGGACACATAGGTTCTGTTCTGACAGATAATTCAGTTACAGGTTGTGTACTTAAAGCCAATAAGAGGGCAATGCAGCAGTCGACAGCCTGACGAAAGCTTAAATCTCCCAATGAGAGAACTGTGGTGGCTGGTAGGTTCTTAGATTGTAACATAGTAAAGACATATACTACGCATAACTGTATATCATATGATGATGAGGGAAAATATTATTAGCTACGATTTATGTCCAGATATATTAGAAAACTTGTCCAACCAGCACAGGTCTATCTAACTGTAATTTTAACATCTCAAGACACGACAGGATGACCACATGATACGCATACCTCCTTTTCAGAGTCTGTCAAACCTTGAGAAGGCTGCTTCGATGTTCTGGTGGCATCAACCTCAGCCGATTCAGTCATTGTCGATTGTCCTCCATCCTAATGAACAAGTTGAATATTAATTTAATGAATTAAAAAAATAAAATGGATCAGAATTTTACACATTTTTAGGCTTTGGCCACCCAAAACAAAAACTAACAAGTTCACGAATGAAACAAAACCAATTACTTTAGCGCATGACAATTAATCTTCAGTAGAGATATGTTGTGACTGATATTTCAGTCACAGGTTGTCTTTTGAATGCCACCAGGGACGCAATGGAGCACAGGACAGCCAAAAGTCTTCTTGTCGGACAGCTGTAGTGGCTGGTAGGTTCTAAGATTATAACATAGTAAAGGCACATACAACTCCTAACTGTATTTCATATGATAATGAAGGAAAAGATGATTAGCTATGATTTATGTCAACAATAAAAATGGCTCTACGGGGTCCCCACAAACACAAACCTGACAGTTGGGTGTCAGATGGCCAACATACCTACTCGCAATTCAACTCAACTGGACCCCACAACACAAGAAAAAGCTGAGTGAGCCTCAAACCAGACATACACATTCACTGACAAATATCCTGTGACACCAGATATATTAGAAGTCTTGTCTAATCAGCACACGTCTATCTAACTGCAATTTTAACATCTCAAGACACGACAGGATGAGCACACGATACGCATACCTCCATTTCTGAGTCTGTAAAGCCTGGAGGAGGCTGCTTTGATGTTTTAGTAGCATCATAAATTTATTGAATTAATTATATTTGAGGTTGGATTAGATTTTTACACATTTTAAGCCTTAGCCACCCAAAACAAAACATAAGCTCATGAATGAAATAAAACTAATTAATTTCGCCCATGCCAATTAATCTTCTGTAGACACGTGTTGTGACCAGTGTTGTTTTTGGCAGGCATTTTAGATTTTGTCCAAGTCATTTGGACAAAGTGCTGATTTGTTTACACCACATTTAGTCATCCCAATTCGTTATAGTTTTAGTCCAGTTTTAGTCAACGAAAACTAAAAAAAGGGTTTTAGTCCAGTTTTAGTCGACGGAAACGCAAAAAAAGTTTTACCCTAGTTTTCGTCAATTTATTCACAAAGGTTTTAGTCCAAGCGGCACGGTGGCCCAACTGGTTAGCATGATGGCCTCACAATATTGAGGTCGTAGGTACGATTCTGGCTCCGGCCTTCCTGAGTGGAGTTTGCATGTTCTCCCTGTGTCTGCGTGGGTTTCCTCTGGGTAATACGGTTTCTTCCCATATTCTTAAAACATGCATGGCAAGTTGCTTGGACACTCTAATTGCCCCTAGGCATGAGTGTGAGCGTGGATGGTTGTTCATCTATGTATGCCCTGCGATTGGCTGGACACCAATTCAGGGTGTACCTCGCCTACTGCCGAAGACAGCTGGGATAGGCTCCAACACCCCCCGCGACCCTAGTGAGGAGAAGCGGTACAGATAACGGATGGATGGATGGATGGATGGGTTTAAGTCCATTTGAGTTAAAACAAGGCATTCAAGGTTTCCACCCAATAACAAAGACTTTTGGATGGACTACTAAGGATTCTTCATTACAAACAGAAAAAAGTGGCAACAGTGGAATCAATGCTCACTGCTCCAAAATAAGCCGAGAAGCAAAACATTTTGTTGGGCAACTGTTGTGGCTTTATTTCACTAAAAGCAACATAAAATAATTTATGAACCACATGCTAACAATTTTGTCTCGTCAACGAAAAAAATTCATGTACATCACGTCATGTTTTCGTCATAAAAGAACCTCGTTTAGCTTGTCATCGTCATTAAAAAAGGGGCGTTAACGAAGTATTTTCGTCATAGTCATCAGTGACGAAAACAACACTGGTTGTGACTGATATTTCAGTCCCAGGTTGTCTCCTGAACACCACCAATTGGGCAAGGGAGCGCAGGAAAGCCTGGGGTCTTCTATTTTGACAGTATAGAAAGGCTAAATATCAAATTGAAACAGTGTTTTATATCATGAATATAAAGGGTTGGTGCTGGTTCTGGTAGGGAAACCACAACATAAAGATGTCCTTTATTAGTCCCACAATGGGGATATTTGCAATATGGCATATGATGGCCTAACAGGGCCACCGCCCAGAAAGGAGTAATGCAGAACTTTGTAATACTGTCACTCCCTGACCAGTTCGTTGTTCCTGCAGAGCCAAACTTTGACTCAGACCCACAAATTTGAATTACAGATAGTGGACAATGGAGAACTCCCCCAGTCAGTCAGCATGTTCAACTTCCATAGAAACCTCACATACATTTATTAGATTGCCAAACTAATTGGAAACTACATCACCAGAACACCACAAGTGGGCTCTGTTATTGTACTTAAAGATGCATCTTACAAACCTGTGTTCTCCAAGGCCAGTCAGCTGGTCCATAGTCTTAAGTTATTTCTTCGCCAACATCAATGTCTCGGAGCGCAAACAGACAGAGGTGTGGTCAGTCCTCTGTTGTCATCTTCTTCATTTTACAGTTGGGGTGCATGTGGTCATCATTAACCAGTCTTCCCAGACTGCCATCTTCTTGAGCTGCATCAACACTTAAAATAGATTTAAAAAAAAAAAAAAAAAATTATTCAATCAATGTCAGAAATTAATCTTTGAGACAATCTTGTGTACACAAAACATAAAAATAGGAAATCCACAATTTTTAAATCTTCTAAATCAAATCATACAAGAAATTACTATTGGAATCAGACCCTATTAACAGCTTGTCTTTGAGACTTCAGGTCTATATTTTCATTTGTAAAGATTCAACGCATGAATAAAAGTAATTATACATTTTTGCTTAGAGAATGATTTTTCCCCTAACACTTATGGGATGAGTATGTGTTTATTTTTTTAAATAAAAACAAAAATAAGATAACATCTCAATCTCAGCCTCACCTCCAAGTTTTTTCTTGCCGGCGGAAGTCAAACAAAAAGACAGTGCCTCTTCCATCCATCTTCCTGCGTTGAGATTCATCAGAATCTATCAATTTTCCTCTGTACTCCATAATAAAGAATAAAGTCGTCTTTCCTGAAAGGGGCCTTGGTAAATACTCCTCGACCTAGTTAACAGGGAAATCAAGTTAGCTTCGTAATATTTTTAAGCACACAAATAAGGAGTCATCGTATTCATTTGGGCCACTATACTAATGTAGGGTGGTTTGAAACATTGCTTCTTGTGAGGGATAGAGCAGAGCCCTTCTTTATGATTTTAAAGGAACAGACCAGCCAAAATTCATTTTCCAGCATTGCATTAGCCAGTATGTATTAGGACTGAAAGTACAAATGTCAATGGCACCTGGTTACGTAAAAAAAAAAACTTTAAGTTTATTTAGTTTCAAAACAATGACATCCACTGTACACAGTCATATTGGATCGCGTCACGTGATGTCTGTGACGTATTACGTGCTTTACACTAGACTATCAAAATCAGACTTGTTAACCGGTCTATTGTGGTATAAAAATGCCGGAGGGCGTCATCAAGTACAGCCTTAATTTAGATAGAACTCCTACCATCAGGTTTCACGCTCACTGAAATAACTTGAAACTGACAAAAGTGGCAAATTGTGGCAAAAGAAAAGGTCAAGACACTCTTAATGTAAAATAACCACTTAAAAAACGATGTCAGCTTGGTTATCAGAAAACAATAATATATCTTAGCAAAAGCGTTAACATCATACCTTTAAATGAGTTTATATACTTCGCTTCTAACTCTGCAGTCTTGTCCAGACCCTTGACTGCATGTTCAATAGTATCCTGCTTTGGGGACTTCCTGCATCTCAGGGAAGGCATTGTTTATTCTATAAAGAAAAAAGACAGTTTTGTGTTGATAATTATTCATACTATAGGCTAAATGGAGTTTTAACAATATCAGCGTAAGAAAAATAAATTATAAATTAAAAAAAATATCAATCCCTCCATCCCAATTAACGATTTCAACCATAATAGTTTATATTGAAGTTTAAACAACAGACACAGACAGATTTATGCAGTGTGACTACAAAAATCTTACCAAAATTGCATTCACAGTAACCTTTGCTTTAAGAATCATGTAATTAACCAGTGAACATCGTGTCTTACACAAAAATTAATGACAGAAATTATCATGGTACTTGCATTCTGTTGTTCTATAACAAAAGTGCAAGCTGTTAGCTCCGCAAAGCTAACGCAACAAGCTAGCGTCCCTCGTGCTCACATTCAATGCAAACCTGACCACCGGATGACAATACGCGTCGGTTTAGTTCTTTAAATGAGTAAAAGCACCATGACGTTTTATAATTATTCAATGCTTAACTGGAGCTCGTCAATTATGTCGATGTAGGAGCACATGTTTGCTAGGCCAGTGTTGTAGGCCCACATCCATGGTGCTACTTTGTATAGTGTTTTCCACACAACTATCTCTAACCATGAACAAATGCACTCGAGGCATGTTTTGAATAAAAACAAACGAAAAACACTTACCCATCCGTTTCAACAGCAGTTTGAACTTCGAAGTGGTGATATTCTCCAGCGTTAAGCACCTGCTCGAACTGCGAATAGGTCAAATTCAACAGCGTCTTTTTTCTGTCCTAATATTGCAACACTCGGCGCGACAGGACGTCACTTTCGGCGCGACATCTTTTCCTCCGCTTTTATCCACCGGGCGAGTAAACGCAACTATGGTTTCGTGCACCACCACATGCAACACTTGCACCATTCTCATGGAAAGACTCTCCCTGCTAGAGGGACGTGTCCGCCAGCTAGAGCAGAGTAATGTGGTAAGCGTAAACGTGGCGGACACGACTGTTAGCACGGGTTGTAGCCAACCTGCTAGTCTGGTTCGCATTGGCCGAAAACGGCTTGCTAATCGCGGTGAGCCTGTTAAGACACATAGCAGTTCCATTCCACCTCGGTCTCATGGCTCCCGCACCTTAGTGATAGGTGACTCCATTACCCGCAACATTAAGCTTGAAAATCCAGCCACAGTAATGTGTATTCTAATTTTTTTTCTTTTCCGGTTCCGGCGCCGCGCGAGTGGCTGCCTGTTTACAGCAGCGTGGCTCACTATTGAGCCTTTTTCATGTGTTTTTTCCCTTATATATACACTCGGTGTTGTCATGATCCGTCCTGTCATGCCTTGTCTTGTTGTTATTGTTTTCCCAGCTGAATGGGCGTTTCCCTCCAGCCTTACCTCCTCGATCCGTGCCGCCCTTGCGGAACAGACGTGCCCACCGGTTGCGCACCAGGCTCTGATCAACACCATGATTACTACGCTACTTAAGCCAAGGGAACGGACTCCTCAGCGTCGGAATATTGCTCATCGCTCACGACTCATGATCCCACGTCTCGATCTCGTACCTCTCGATCTCGCTCCTTGTTCTCGCTCCTTGTTCTCGCTCCTTGTTCTCGCTCTGCATTTGCAGTAGACGCTTTTTGTTCCCTCGTTTATATCCAGCTAAGGCTACTCTCCTTTGTTTTCTCGTTTGTTCGTTTGGCTCCCTCTTGCCCTTCAGCGGTAAGCAATTTAAGTTCTATGTTCCTTGCCTTTTGCAAGCGATTTCTGTTTTGCCGTCAGTTCCTTTTTTCCTGGCGTGACCTTTCCGCCAGCGCGTTTAGTTCTCTAGTTGTCGGCACCCTGATTGTATTGATTATATTGATTGGAAAATATATACCATTTGTAGCAATAAATACCTTTGTAAACTCGCATCTTGCTGTGTCTGCAATTTTGGGGTCCACTCCGCGACTCCCAGTGTTCGCTGGGAGGCGCGCACAACAGGTGTTATATTTGACGCAACTATGTCATTTCAAATGCACATTAAAAATATTACTCGAACTGCGTTTTTTTCATCTGCGTAACATTGCTAAAATTCGCCCAATTCTATCAACGTGTGACGCGGAAATCTTAATCCATGCGTTTGTTACGTCTCGCCTCGACTATTGTAACGCTTTGCTCTCGGGTCTCCCCATGTCGAGTATTAAAAGTCTGCAGTTAGTTCAAAATGCAGCAGCTAGACTCTTAACTAAGACGAGAAAATTTGATCATATTAGCCAATTTGCATTGGCTTCCGGTCCACTTGAGATGTGATTTTAAAGTTCTGCTACTTACTTTTAAAATATTGCACGGCTTAGCACCTTATCTCGTTGACCTCGTGGTACCATATGTTCCGTCCCGAAACCTTCGCTCACAAAATGCTGGTCTTTTAGTGATCCCGCGAGCCAAAAAGAAGTCCGCAGGTCCTAGAGCGTTCTCTATTCGGGCACCAATGCTTTGGAATGCACTACCCTCAGATATTAGAGGCGCCACTTCAGTAGAAATGTTCAAAACACTATTAAAGACTCATTTATGCTCTTGTGCATTTAGCTGAAATATTTGTTGGCCTGTTTACTGCCGCTTTTTTTTTCTTTTGTTTTCTTTTGTGCCCCCTTTTCCCCCGGCTGGGGGATTAGGTGACGGTGACCCACTAGGAAGTTTAAGGCATTGACCAACTGGGCATGCACCTGTTCCAGTGATGTCGTCTTCCTGCAGCGCGACATTTGATCAATTTATTTATATACTTTAGCATCTAATTTAATTATTTGTTGGCCTGTTTACTGCCGGTTCTTCTCTTTTCTGCCCCCTCCTTCCCCTGCTTGGGAATTAGGTGATGGGGACATGCTTTGAAGATTACGGCACTGACGAACCGGGAAGGGACCTGCTCTGCCGAAGTCGTCTTCATGCAGCGCCTTTTCTGATTTCCTTATATTTCAGCACTTCATTGAACTACTTGTTGGCCTGTTTGCTATTTCTGTTCTTTCTTTTCTGTTCCCAATTCCCCGAATTAGGTGATGGCGATTCACTTGGAAGTGGCTGTACTGAATTTACACCAACTGACTGGTACAAGATCGAAGGCTCATCTTCGGATATGCTGCCATGGATATTACGGCCCTGGATGAGGACCCACTCCACTGAAGTCATCTTCCTGCAGCACTTCATTCAATTGACTCTTATATTATCTCATCTATTATTGCATAGCATCATTGTATGTGTCAAATATTGCCCAGTTGGCATCCATTGCAGCCTGGTCCTCCTGGAAGGGGGATTCCCCCATCTGTGGTCCCTTCTCAAGGTTTCTCACTTTTCCCCTAATGAGGTTTTGTGAGTTTTTCCTTTCCCTCCTGGGGGTTAAGATTGGGGATGTCGATTGTGGCTATGTAAAGCCCTTTGAGACTGTCTGTGATTAAGGGCTATACAAATAAAATTGACTTGACTTGACTTAATAAGGACGCGACGAGAGGAGGAGCGCTTGCTTTTTTGTCAGCACGCCCCGCACGGGTGGTGCTGCTTTATCACTCTCTATCTGTGCCCGCCCGCCGGCATGTCGATAGAAAAATAATATTCCTTCAAACATTACTTTCATCTTCTTAACGTTTTGTAGTGAATTTAACAGGTTCACCACTTTTTTCAAATACACCAATGGAAAACGGGTCTTAATTGAGGAAACATACAAAGAGCATCTCACAAACACCTTATGATGAGCAATGTAATTTGATCATGTTTTTTGTCACTGCCTGGACGTCGGGTTCACTGGCCTGGTGGCAGTGGCTTGTAAACACTGTCACTGAGTGGGAACGGATCTCAAGGTGGGTCAAACTAACCCAAGCAGTGGATCGGTCAGTTTTTTAAATTTATTAATTTTTTAATTTTATGTATTTATTTATTATTTAATACAAGGACTTCGGCTCACTACCAGTGGGCGGGACCAAAGAATTTGGGTTTCCTTTGAGCTAGGAGGCAGTCAAAGGCAGTCCAATCCCCTGCAACATAAAGCGCCTAGCTCTGGGGACATGGAATGTCATTTCTCTGGTAGGGAATGAACCCGAGCTGGTGTGTGACTAGACCAGTGGTTCTCAATTATTTCCTGTCATGCCCCCCCTACCAAGAAGAAAACAATTCGCACCCCCCCCCCACCACAATTTTTTTTACATTTCGTACTAATGTAGATGTTCTTTGCATTTTAATGTTAGATTGTCAATAAAATATCTTACCTTGACAAAGCTAAATTGATAAAAAAAATATATCATTTTGAGAACGACTATTGTGAGGATCTCGAAACTCAGTACTCTGTGGTGCTAATATTGATGAGATGATAAATATTTACTATACGTTTTTGTTTTTTAACTTTAAGAAATCAAACAGTTATTAATACGTACATAATATAGAAAAGACAAAAAGAGCAAGGGGGATTTTAAACAAAAATTCTTCATAAAGCAACAGTTTTAATAATATACGTTTTTTTTTGTTTACAATACGTTTGACGTCGAACCTCTTTGTCGTGATGACGTCAGCCACTTCCGTGGTCCAGCCTGAGAGCATCTACTAAATTGCTCACGTAGACGTCGTCTTATTTTGTTTCGATAACTAATGGTTGCAATGCAACATTTCTGTTCATAGCTGCTGGCTCTCCGCCCAAACGCGGTTCGAGTCAGACTTCTGTTAAAAGTCGAGCGTCCATCGAAGCAATTCATTTTAGCGATTAGCGCGCTTAGCGCCTCCTTGCTTGCCTCCTCATTTAGAACGCTACTTGTTTGCAGTGTTGTTTATTTGCCATCACGTTGCTTGTTGCTGCTGCTGTGCGCGGACTTACATATAGTTCCAATGAAGTCCGTTGTGCTGCGGCGCAAGATAGCTTGGCGCGGGGCATTTAAGGAGCGGCGAAAGAAATCACTTCACTTTTTTTTTAATCAGTGCTGCGTGACAGCGCGACCCTTTTTTTTTTTAATCAGTACTGCGTGACAGGGCGACACTTTTTTAAAACCAGTACTGCGTGAACTAGGGGCACAAACAGCTTTGACGAGCTCAAACTGGCGTTGTCTGAGATCGCCTTTTTCTGTCCCAAAACCATGCAAAAAAACATGTCCCCCAGGGTCCCACACGCCCCCCCTCAGCATCGCACCGCGCCCCCCCACTATTTGAGAATCAGACAGAGTCGGACTCGGCTCCAGACACAGTGTGTGCTCTGGTATCAGTCCTCTCAAGGGGTTTTGGACTCTGTTCCACTCTGGAGTTCCCCAATGTGATATTTCCAGGGCAGGTGTGGGTTTATTCCCCCTGGGTTGGTGCTTGTAAATTGGCGTTCATCCCAGTGGACGAGAGTGAAGCCTCCCTCCGCCTTCAGTTCGGGGGCGGGTCCTGAATGTTGTTTGTGCTGATCCACAAAATTTTTAATCATTGGACTTCTGTGACTGTCATGTCATGTTCAATGATCAATTTTGTGGTTATCGTATTTGCGACTGCATGTTTTGGACACTCGGGTGAAGAGAGGGACGGATCTTTCAACTGATCAACACCTGGTGGTGCGTTGACGATTGTGGGAGACGTCAGTCCAACCTGGCAAACCCGAATCTATTGTGAGGGTTTGCTGGGAACTTCTGACAGAATCCCCTGTCAGAAAGAGCTTCAACTCCCACCTACAGCAGAACTTTGAACATGTCCTGGAGGAATCGGGGGACATTGAGTCAGAGTGGACCATGATTCATGGGTCAATTGTTGAAGCATCCAATCTGAGCTGTGGTCGTGGTAGATGTCATTTCAGCAATTCCCAAACCCGCTGTTGGACCTCAGTGGAGCGGGATGCCGACAAGCTGGAGAAGGTGTCTTTCTGAGTGTATCCTGTGGGTGTCTGTAGACAGCTGACGGGTACCAGCTGGCCAAGCGAAATGCACCTGTGGCAGTCGCCGTAGCAAAAATTCAGGCTTGGGAGAAGTTTGCCGAACTCAAACAAAATGCTTCCAGGAATTCTGGTCCTTGTCGATAGACCGGTCGATCTATAATCTTACCCTCAGCTATGGTCACCAGATGTGGGTCGTGATCGAAAGAATGTGATCCTGGATATAAGCGGCCAAAATAAGTTTCCTCCACATATCCCTTTTAGATAGGGTGAGAAGCTTGGTCATCCAGGAGGGACTCAGAGACGATCTGCTCCTCCTCTAACTTGAGAGGCGCCAGATGAGGAGCCTCGGGCAGTTGTTTAGGATTTCTCCGGGACGCCTCCTTGGTGAGGCATCCCGTACTTGTCTCACTGGCAGGGGGCCCGAGGAATTTCTCTGCTAACACCTTTGAATCCCCCGAAAGAGTTTGAAGAAGTAGCTGGGAAGAGGGAAGTCTGGGCTTCCCCGTTAAAGATGTTGCCACCATGAACCATCCCAGGATAAGTGGTAGAAAATGGATGAATGGATGGATTAATAGTTTAAACCACAAACATTATTGACTGAAATTTTCCATTTTATTGGATTTTTTTTATCTACCCAGTAATGTAACATTGACATTAAAAACTTATTTTTCTATGGAGTCCAGAACAAGCGGTAAGGAAAGGCAGCTTAATTTATGAAGCACATTTCATTCGCAAGGCACAATGTGCTTCACACAAGCAAAGACACATCACAAACGCATTTACAAACACCACAGTGAATGAATTCAGATTGAAGACAGCTGTACTGTAGGGATGATTCTTATTTTCATATTTATTTCTACTGCATAGTATTTCTGTTTTTTGTGTTAACATGAGTTTCTTGATGCAAAAGGTTTGGATGCCCCTGCTGTACTATTTTGTATGGTGGGGTAGGCATAAGCTTGTTCTTCAGCTTTCATTACCATGTAGTGAATATTGTATGTAAATGTCAATGTAATCTTTTTTAAAAAACCAACATCCTTTGGTACCTGCATACTTCTTTTGAGTTATTCCTTGCCCTCCAGGGGGTTAAGATCAGGGGATGTGGATTGTGGGCATGTGAAGCCCTTTGAGACTTTGTGAGCTTAAGGGCTATACAAATGAATTTGACTTGATTTGACATACTAATCACATTGTGCAGTTTATCACTTTCAGCAGGAACATGTTTCGTAAGGCTCCTTTTACTTTGTTGGTAGCATTGTACTCCATGTTGACAGCTCTTAGACCATCATCTAGATGAGCTCAAGGTTCACATTTCAATCACATCTTCAACCATGACTTTGCCATCTTGAGTTAGGTAGATCGCTTCCTGTTGCAGCCATTTTGCTCAAGGTGAACCCACAATGCATGAAAACCTAAATTATTGTGTGTGCTGTAGCCATCTTGCGCAAGGTGTCCCCGCATTGTATTAAGAACTGATTTTTTTGTGTGTGTAAGCGTGTGTTTTGTGTGTGGGTGCAGTACCATTTTCGGCCACTAGGAGCAGCATAGAGCAAACACAGTTATACACAAAAATGTTGGTTTTTGTGCATCTTGGGGCTACCTTTGAAAATTTGACAGGACACTTCTTAGGTCATTTTATGACTAAATCAATGGTTAAATTCGTGGGGACCAGGTTTTGGCTCCCCACGCTATGATTGTGCTGTCAGATACTGGTCCTCACAATAGTGCAAAGACAAACACCCACACACACACGCACCCCCCCCCCCACACACACCCCTTCTTGCATTTGTTACCTTCTTAAGACCACCCATAAAATGCCTACTTTCCAGGACCACCCTTTCTAGACATCACAGGAACAAATGAAAGGCATCCTTGAACTTGGAAAAAAATCTATTTTAATTGTATCACAATATAACATTAGATTTTGCCTTTTTAAGACTACCCATAAAATGCCTACCTTTTTAAGACCACCCCAAAAAAAATGCCTACCTTTTTAAGACCACCCCCCCAAAAAATGCCTACCTTTTTAAGACCACCTTTTTTAGACATCATAGGAACAAATGAGACATCCCCGAATTAATATATATATAGATAGATAGATAAATAGATATATATTTATTAACAGTGTCACAATATTACCTAAGAATATAACCTTTAAAACCCCCAAATAAATACCTACCTTTTTTGGACAACACTTCCTTGGCATCACCAGAATTAAATACATCTCTCAACTTGGGTGTGGACAATGTATTTTAACAGTACCACATTTGGCAAATGTTAAATAAACCCTGACATGAACAAGCATTTTGCTTCCTTCAACAGCAAAAGCAAACGTTTGCTGCTCAAGTTGCAAATGTTAGCCGCGCAGTGAGGGGCTTAAAGCTCAATTCTCTTTAAAGTAAGCCATATGTTGGATCTAAATTAAACTAAATTAACTATCCTATTGATGTCGACGGTATGATGACACTTACACCTGTTTTTTTAAAATAAGTTACAAAAGAGCAACCACTAAATAAAAGAATAATATAATATGAATAATAAAAATAATAAATGAAGTAAATAGATCAAATTTGAGACAAGTCTGCAGTTTCTCCTACCGACTTATTATGTCATCAAAGGATGTCATTTATTATACGTAATAAATATATACATTATACAGTGTGTGCAGCACATTATACAGCGAGAAAGTAGTGGTGACCTGTGTCTATAGCCTCTGATCAGAAACAATCCTGTTGTGGACATAGAATTTAACGGCCTTCCAGTCCCTCTCAGCAAGGGCTCCCGGGGAAGCTGCGATGCATCTCTCGCAGTCTGCTTTTCCCGGGGTCTTACCCGTGCGTATAAAGTCCATCAAAGAGTGTTCAACAGCCTTAACCTCTTCAGTTGACCACTTTCGTTTGGGTCGATTCGTACCTTGAAAAGAGAGTAAAAACACTTAAAGCACAGATACTTTGGAAATTAAAGACATTCTTGACTTTCCTCCCTGCCCAATAGGTGTAGTCTCTGTGCCTATTGTTTTCCAAGAACTTGGGTTGACCTGAATAGGTTGTCAGTGAATATAATCGGGGCTGCGACGATATTACAAAAAATATATATTTTATAATATATAAAATAAATACATCACAATACATTTATCCTTATTGATAGCTTCTTTTTGTTCTCAAACAAATCACAGCCGACACATTTGTTGTTGATGCTACCAGCAAAAGAGGATTCTGAATTAATCATTAAAAAAACAGACAAGGCATTCCATTTGGAAGGTGAGGAAAGGAAAGGAAAATTCACTTCATGTTAATTAGGTGTTGAACTGTTCACTTGTGCAGTACGATTTCATTTACATTTTTTGTTGTTGTCTTTTCCTACCACACCAGCTTTAGGCTATCATCTTATTTTTCTTCTTAAGTTCTTTTACTCAGATTAACTAGGTAACTACAAGAGGAGTTTACGTCAACTCAGGGTGATCTGCAGGTCATTGCCTGTGAATATTCTCATTCATGCAGGTCATTTTATTCTGAAGGCATTGAATCAATTGCAACTGGACTGTTCTGTTTGACTAGGTTCACATTGAAGAGAAATGCAATCCGGATTGGATGTTTTTTTTTTGCCCATATATGACCTGCATCTTGTTTTTTGTGATAGTCTGATTAAGATTTTTTTCAAATCCAACCTGGGTTGCTTTTATATGTGGTCCTATTGGATTTTTTGCAAAGCAACCACAATCTGAACAGCCGGCTCACATATGTACATCCTTGATTTTACTGATTCGCTTCACGCAGGCATAGACAACTGTTTGATTGTCCGTGAATCTGCAAAGTTGTAATGAGTCACGGTATTGGCTTTATATTTATCTTTAATTTAATTCCACTTGAAACAAAGCAAAAAGTGCACATTTGTCATAACTGTAGTCACCACATAAACGGCAATGACGTAACATTATCTTTAGGGGTGTCTCCATGAAACATCAGGAGGTTATTTTCACATCTTAACACTATTTGTAAGGCAAAGGCAATGCAATGAGTAACTATCCCTGCCGAGCAGAAGAGACTGGACGTAGTAACTTGTGTCTGGCATGAAAAGGGTAAATGAGCATTTTGTTTCCCTCTTGCTATTCAGTTACAGTGTCTAGAAACTTCTACAACAATAATTTAATTTACATGTACAAGGCACAGGAGACCTAAAAATGATAGGACATTCTTACCTCGTGATCCTCGCTTCTGTCCAAGTTGTCCACCTTTCTTATCCTGAGGTGGAGGTTCCTCTCCTGGAAAATATTCATGGGAAATAAAATCATTTACAATGCATCACTAGCCTATTGTCATATCATTAAGTGGTGAAAACAAGGCATGAGTTAATATTTTCATTCTGGTACAATTTATCCACCCATTGGGCAACACTACTTGAGTAACATTGCCCTAGCTCGTTGCAAGAGGGCTCTTTTTTGCGAGTCGCTTTTTTTTTTTTTTTAATTTTCAAGTCAAAATTCTCAATTTTCAGCTCAATATATTCATTGTTTGGTGAGCCAGTGACATAAATGTAAAAGTCAAAGCCATGTTTCACACACCTGAATGCTGTTCTTCTCCAGGTTGTTGTTTTTGTCGAAGAACTGAAGCTCCGCCTGGAAAACATTCATAGAAAATGACCTCGGAGAAAGAATGAGCCTCTGCAACTTTTGTAATTGTATGCCCATCCAGCGTCACTGTACAGAAACATTCATAAAACAAAGCAATAAAATTCATGTCGAAACACAGGACACATAAAACAAAATTCTAGCCACCAGAGCCTTGATTCTGTCCAAGCTGTTGCTTTGAAGCACCTTTTCCAGGATCCTCCCCTGGAAAATAGTAATCAGGAGCAAAATGATGTAGATAGCTTGTCTAGCCTACTGACACCTCATAGGCAGAGAAAACATGGCAGAAATTCTCAAGATATATTGGTTCCGTTTATCAGCCCATTGGGCATCACTAGATCAGGAACATTCACCACCTATCTGTTGGTGAAAGTTATACAGCAACATTACTGTTAATAGAGCTGACGGACATATTTGACTGACATATTAGTTAGCGACCATCAGGACACGTAATCAACATGCAAAATTCTTACCTGCTGAGCCTTGCTTCTGTGCAAGCCGCCTCTGTTTTGAAGCACATTTCTTCTTCTGATTAACCTGTTCCCCTCCTGGCAAACATTCAATTTGGCACTGATGTTATTTTTACATGCAAACCGACCGTCAATGAAACATAACTTTAATTTACAAAAGAAATTTCTTGTCTGGCACACAAATCAGAAGAATACCTGACATATCTGCTGCAGCACCAAGATCATCATCTTGAGATGAAGAGCTTTCTTGCATTATGTCAGTTTGGTCTTTATGGTGACAAACAAAGGCAGATTAAGTCAAATACCAGTGAATTTAAATTATAGAGGTGGAAAGGCATCTTATCCTTAGAATAATTTTCTTACCATTGGGGCAAATCACGATTTGATCCAGGCTTTTTCCCTTAAATTCTCCTAGTCTGCCCTGTTCACAGGCCATCAAGACCTTGCTTATCTTTGCCAATTGCAAAGTTCCTTCGGGGAGGCGATAAAATTTTCTGTGCACCCTGATGTCATGTCCTAGAAAGTCTGCCAAAAGATCTTGTTCAGTGTCATTGAGATTGAGTACTCTTGAAAGAGTGGCCACTTGTTTTCTCAGTTTAGTGGAAGACAGAGTTGCAGGACTTTGGGCCCCACAGTTTTTAGCCAACTCCCGGATACAGTCAGACCCACGAAGTCTTGTTCCAAACCCTGGTCTAGCAAACAAATACATATTTTCACCAACACCACATGAGCTTCGCTCCTCAACAAGTAGCTCGAGAGACTGCACCATAGCAGGAGTTAAGATAATAGGCACCTTCCTGCCGCGCTTCCCACGAATTTCTACACGCTCAAAATGTTGGCAAAGCTTTTTTTCCAGTCCAGTCAGGGCGTCTCCAACATCCTCATTAAATGTTGACTTATCCCGTGTGATAAATACTTCTAAGCTCATCTTCGAGACTTCACCTTCGCGCCTTCTGTTGAAAAAGATTATCTGTGCTAATATAACTTTAACAAGATTGCTCCAATTCCTTGAGTTTTTTTCGTACAATAATTGCTGGTGATATTGTTTTTGCTTGTCCGCCATGTGCATGTGCATTTTTTTGACATCCTCTGCTAATGGTATGAGCTTCGGTTTGTTCCACTTCTTCTCCTCCAGTGTGCGGTACGCAGCAGAAGAAATCATTTCGTTCCAGGTTAGACTGTACATACGCCTAAACTCTTCGACCACCTGCCTCTTTTCGTTGTTTTGTGTTGAGAGGGCTACAGCCTCCATAATGTCTGCAACCCTCTGGATGCTTTGCCCTAGCTTTGTAGCTAGTGTGGGTTTCTCAAATGTATTGATCTGATCATCAAAGCCAGCTACTAATTTCACAGCTCGAATTACATGTTCAAAGTGTTGTGGATTACTATAATCCTCCAGTGTTTTTAGAGGGGTCACTGTCCTTCCGAAAATCACAAGTCTCCCCAGTCCTCGCATAATTTGGCGGATGTTGTCGTGCTGGGAAGCAGTTTCACGGTGCTTGTTGTACATTTTTTCTCCGACTTTCATGATGTATTTATCACCTTTAATAGCAAGGGTTATTTCATCTTGAGTCATCTTATTCACTAGGGCCCATACTTTCGTGCTCACATCTTTAGGTGCTGGTTGAGCAGAAGCACACAGTGATTGTATTCTTGTTTTCCCCGGTAATGTTCTGCGAACACTTTGTGCAAGCACGCACCGTTTCGCATGCTTCCACATAGACTTGCGCTTGAAGTACCCAAAGCATGCAAAACAATGCTGATAGTCCTTTGGATTGCTCTTGCCTTCACTTTGTTGTCTACAAGCTACCAGTGTCCCTTCTCCTTTCGTGAGTGCATCAATGTTTTGTGCTCGATTTCCCTGCTTGCGAAGGAGATCCAGCAGATTTCTCCTTTCCTTCGACTTTTTGGGATATATCACTGCATTGGCAACTTCACTTTTATCCTTATGTTTCCGTTCCAAGTGTCGTGCAATTTTTGATTGTGGTTCCCTGCAGTAAAGGCAGTAGTTTTTCTTCTGGTGGTATTTTTTAGATCCATCTACTTTTGTAACATTAGCTACAACAGGAGAATCACACTTTTTATCAGACCGTGCCTTATGATAGGATGTTTTAAATCTAGTGTAAGTCTTTTTCTTTCTTCTTTCAAACATAGAGTCATCTGTGTCGTCTTCTACTCGAGAAATTTTGATTCTCTTGTCACTCTTTTTCTGTCTTTTTTTGGTCTTCAGTCTTGATTCACCTGAATTGTCTTCTTCACTCACACTTAAGCAACTCTTATCACGCTTTTGGGGTCTTATTTTGGTCTTCACTCTTAGACTTGAATATCTCTTGTCACTCTTGCGCCTTTTTTTTGTCTTCAGTCTTCCATCATTAGAATCTTCATCTTCACTCAAACTTGAGCATCTCTTGTCGCTCTTTTTGTGTCTTTTCTTAATTTTCAATCTTGATACCCCTAAATCCTCTTTGTTGCTAGAAAACAACGTCAGATTGTCGTGCGTCCCTGTTTTTAGCTGGGGTTCATAAGAGTCTTCTTCCCTGGAATGTATTTTTTCATCTCTGCTTTGTTCTGATGATTCGTCAGAATTGGCCTCTGATGATGCTGGTACATACTCATCCCCACTGCTGTCATTGGAAAGTGACACTTCAGAGTTGTCCTCCAGCATTCCTTTGGTCAACTACAACAGGACAGAGACATAAGAATCAAAACAGATGCAACTTCACATCACAAGTCTTCCCTAAAATAGAATAATTTATTAAGCTGACAATACAAAAAGGACAATACAAAACAAAATTTGACTCCTGTGACTTCCATTTAAATCTGACAATTACAAATACAAGCATGTTCTGAAGAACATAGGAGCTATACTTACAAATACACTCTCTTCTCGTGTTAAGGGCGGAACCACTATTTCATCCTGCAACTGCCAAAATTGTAAAGGGAATTATTAGAATTTTAGTTCAAGCATTTTGAAAGTATAACAGACAATACACCAGATGTTATTATATATACATAACAGGCTATGTTACAGCTTGCGCTGTTGTGAAACTATATAAAGTTGTATTGTATAATTTAACATTATAGTATTACTATTTAAAATTAATAATAATTAAATATAAATATGTAAAAACCTTTTGGGGCTCGTTAACTTGTGGAAGAGAAGATAAACCGCAATCAATGGGGAAAAAAAATGGATGGATGGGGAGATAAAGGGCTGAACGATTTATCGTTTTGGGACCGAAATCTCAGACAACGCAATATCGAGATCGTCAAAGCTGCGGTTTGCGTCACACATTCACGAAGCAGATCACAAAAAAAAAAAAAGAAAAAAAAAAAAAAAGAAACAAAAGCCTTGTGCTGTTGTCCGAAGCCCCGAAAGTTATTTCTTTCCCCCCTGCTTGAGTGCGCAGCGCCAAGCTATCTTGCGCCGCTGGACTATGGACTTTATTTGTACTATAAGAAAGTCCGTGCACAGCAGCAGCATCAAGCTGTATAATGACAAATAAACGACCGCTCTAACACGTAGCGTTTTCTCAGAGGCGGCAAACAAAAAGCAAAGTATAGCGTTAGTTGTACAGTCGACTTTTCACAGAAGTCTGGTTAGAAACGCGTTAGGGTGGAAAGCCGGCAGCAATTAACATAAATGTTATCTTGCAATCAGTACGTATCTAGGCATAGACACAATAAGATGACGGCTATAATAGCAATATAGCAGACGCTCTGCGACCGGAACACGTAAACGGATGACTTAATCATGACGAAGAGGTCCGATGTCAAACGTATAGTAAATATTTATAATCTCATCAATAATATTTGCACCATAGAGTATTGGGTTTTGAGATCTACACAATAATAGGTCTCAAATGTATATATTTTAAGCAATTTTGCTTTGCTAAAGGGACAATGATTTCATTGACATAATCTGACATTTATGTACAAAGAAAATGTACATTAGTACAAAATGTAAAACAATTTGGGCTTTAAAAAATACATTTCAAATACACAATTACACATAAATACAAAAATACAAATTTATAAAACTATTTTTTAAAAACTTGGAAAAAACGGCCCTGCTCACGAAATCTCTGAAGTGTCTTTGCATTATTACAGTAATAGCTTTTATTGTTTTTACTGGTATAATGGCATGCTCTGTAATGTCTGTAAATGTCACTGTACATTATGCAGAAAATCGCAATCGTAATATCTGTCAGAAAAATGACAAGTTTTTCCTAAAATCATTCAGCCCCAGACAGAGAGAGAGAGAGAGAGAGAGAGATGTAAATTAATGTTACACTTGTCCATAAACAATCAGTATAAAGAGATTATTATGCAAGTTAGCAAAGAAAAAGGCTCGCTGAATATTAAGGAATGTGAGTGTGTTGCTCAGCTGGACAAATGTAAGGTTTTCCCCATGTGTTGAAATTAAATTAGATTACATTACAAAAATAAGGTTGAAAGCCAATTGAGAGCCAAAGGCAAAGTAAGTAAGTCTGTCTTTTTCTCTGTTAAAACAAAAATTAAACCAAAACAGAATAACATGAAAAAAATGTTGCCGGGGAGACCTCATTAAAAAATTTTCATGTTTTAATTTCCACTTTCCATTTTAAGATCTCAAATATAACATATCCTACCTTTACGTTCTGTTCAACATGACAGCTATCCATTACATCAGCAACTGCAACGAAATCACATGAGAGAAGAGCATTAACCAGGTTCCTAATGAGCTAACAGCAGCCATGTGCCTTTATTATAAACTTTCACCTCACCATGAAAATTATTAGAGTTAGCGCATCCGAGACAATAAAAATACATAAAGCCATGATCAGCCATGCTAAGTACACGAAACATCTTTCACTGAAGATGCACAACTACTTGGAACAAAGGTCACTCAGTAAAAGGATAAGTTTGGCTCAATTCCATCTGTTACATTATTTTATTTGTTGTAGTTTTCTGTCAGATTCTCAAGGAATATGGTTGAGGTAATTCAAACATTGGAGAAAGCCCTTGCGCGATGAAGAACCCACTTGTGGTAAAAGCCATCAATAACAAGCTTCCTGAATTTGTGAAGAAAGCAAAGCTTGTCTTTATGGTCAATCGAAAAAATAGTGTCACGTAAGTCAATCATTTTGATTATTATCTTGCATTTCTGAATGAGCAATAGGATAACCTCAAGAGACTTGAGCATCTCAAAAGCACATAAAAGCTCTGACAAGATGGATAACAAACTAACACACACAAAAAATGCTGCGACTAAATCCATAAATGATTGTGTTGTTTGTGGAGATGAGAATCACAAACACCATGACAAGATCCTACTGAAAATGTTTAAGGTCTGAAGACATGCCCAAAAAGAAGGTATTGCGAAACGGAATGATGTATGTGCCTTGAGAGGCACGTCCATGGTGGTGGGTGTAAAGACCAGTACATGTGCAAGAATAAAGACTGTATGAAAATGGGCTCTTCAGATCGCCACTACCTCCTTGGCTCCAAAAGTGAAGCTAAGAAATATGAACGAGGGAAAAGCACCGCAGGGAAAAGACAGCGGAAATAAAAGTCAAACAGAGAAACAAGAAAGATTCTGAAGTGAACGTTTTCCAGCTATAGCAGAAAGATGCAAAAAGGCTGTAAAAAGGCCTGGAATAAGGAATTCCACAATGTCAAACTTGGTGGTTCTCAAAGAAAGTGGACTGCAAGAGAGTCCAGTCCTGATGATGTTGTTGAAAGTCCTGACTAATGCAGGACAAAATAAAGTTCCTCTTACGTGCGGGTAATTGTGACACAAATCTAACACCATACTGTAGATCAGGCATAACCAAATGGCGGACCTCGGTCCGGATGCGGACTGACTGATGGTTCGGACTGGACCCATGACCAATTTATGATAAATGTACACGAACAGAATTTTGTTTCAGGCTACATTCGCAAATGTGGTCGCTTCTATTACGGTAAATGCGTCACTGATTTGAGCCAATCAAATCTTTTGTTTCTGATCCACTGCCAAATGTGCAGCAGACATGAAGAGAGTGCTTGCTCAAAAGTTAGCAAGGTCGATGCGTGTTGTTTTAAAAATGAATGGACGGAGAAATTGATGTTCATTCTGGCTTCAGCCGGTTTAAAACCAGTGTGCGTCATTTGCTCCGAAACCGTCGCACCAACACGAAGTGCCACTACGAAACAAGGCACTGCTCTTTTGCTCAAAGTTGTCTGCTGAAGTCTGAGGAGAGAGCACGCAAAAACATCGAACTTTGAGTGCAGTCTTGCGGATTTTTACATTTTCCATTTTCGTTTACAGCCAGCGGCATGCAAACGAATGTTCACTAAAAGTATCATTCATGGATTTTGGGCAAACATTAAAAAAAAAAAAAAGTTCAGTCAGGGCAGTTGCGAAGGAGTGCTAAAATGCGGCTAACAAAAATTATTTAAAGGAAAACACAAAGACCAGGTATGTGAAATAATCAACCAAATTCTAAGCCTTCCCTTTTTTTAGGCGGACAACTCTTTGATTTCAGGAAAAAAACGGGAAAAGACATTAACTCAATGCTCAGCAGTTGATTTATTTCTGCAGGAGATATTTTCCTTTTTTTTATCTGCAAGTGTCGCCCTTAAATCCTTTAACCTGGAGCCGCTTACATTTTCTTGAATGTGAAATAAACCCCTTATATTTATTTGACTGGGAAATGTGTTTAATGGTAACATTGTTAAATATTTAGTATATAAGTGTGCTCTATTTAAAATTACTCTAAATATTAAAACTATATAAAAATGTGAACATAGGCTAGACCAGTGATTCTCAAATTGTGGGGCGCGCCCATGCTGAGGGGGGCACGTGGGACCCTGAGGATGCTTTTTTTCCGCCGTGGTATGGCTGAATGATGCATTGTTTTAGGACCGAAAAAGGCGATCTCAAACAACACGAGTTTGAGCCCTTTGACTCTAATTTTTGTCTTTTCTATATTATGTACATTTTAATAACTGTGTTTGGTTTGGTAAAAAAAAAAAAAAAAAAAAAAACTAAATATTTATCATCTCATCAATATTTGCACAACAGAGTACTGTATTTTGAACTCCTCACAATAATAGTCCTAAAATTTATATTTCTTATCAATTTAGCTTTGTTAAGGGATATTGTATTGACAATCTAACATCAACATACAAAGAACATGCACATTAGTACAAAATGTAAAAAAAAAATTGGTGGGGGGGCGCGAATTGTTTTCTTCTTGGTAGGAGGGGCGTGACAGGATATAATTGAGAAGCACTGGGCTAGACAATAAGGGAAGTAGGACTTTGATTCGAACCTTTTGATTGGAAGAAATTTTAGTAGTGGGCCTCTGTGACTTTTAATTGAATACCCCTGCTGTAGATTCTGCCTACAGCACGGAGAATGCAGGGATCTGTGATTTATTCCTGATTTTGATTAATTGAACAGTTTATCAAACGCATTTTGTAGTGATATTGATTACTGGCCTATCCTGACACAAATTAGATTTACCCCACCACTAAGCCCCCACCACCCCTTCGTCCCCCAACTCACCTGCGCCGTCAAAAGTGTCACCACTGGAAAAGAAATCTGTGCCTTCCTCCTGTAAACAGTGACACAATCAAAGATCATCAGATCACAGAACTACTTTCACTTTACAGCCTCAGACATTTTAAGTGTTGCTTACCAGGAGTGTTAAACTCACTACACTTCACATATAGCATAATTTGTAGTAATATTTACTTGAAAAAAAACTTGTCAAGTTTTTCAAGTAAATATCACTCCCCAATATTTGCAGTGTATAGTTTTAACCCCTGGCTTACACAACCATTGGGCTATCATATTAATCAGTTTGGTCATTCAGTTTTAACAGACTAAAAATCAAATAATTTATTGTGTCATAAGGTGGCTTGTACCAAAATATACCGTATCTCAATGAACAATATCTAGAGCACCTACGCGAAACAGGCCTATACTAAAAAAGTACAATGACGCATGTAAAAAAAAAAAAGTAAACCGCATGACAATGGAAGGAAGATGAACTAATCATCATCATCCATCATCATCCTGTCCTCTGCTTCTTTCTCTTTCGCACTCATCGTGCATTCTACTTTACACAGACTTTAGAAGCTTCATTATAACGTGTATTTCACAAAAACAATAAACCAAATTAATGGATTCAACTGTTTTACTCGACGCTGGCGCGTGTACAGGCCGCTTATTAACAAATAACTTAGCATTAAATATGCGGCAACCATCCTGGAGAAGTTCCACCACACTGACACAAAGTTAGCTCATTTTACATTGCTCGAACTCCCGTGTGAAAATTGAAGGCAAGTAAAAAGGGAATACAAAAATAAAACACTTACCATTTCTCTTGAATGCCCGGCAGCTTGAGCCCAATGTCCTGTACTCTCGATGCTTGTGGTTAGTCGAGCGAATTTGCCGATAAGCAGGTGAGCGGTCGAAAAGGGAGTGCTTGTTTTTAACACAGCACACACCACCGTAACAGCGAACGTAGTTATCAAGAGCAAAAAAGAGAAACTGGTTAAGATTTTTCAATCCATTATGCGGCCAAGAACTCATGATAACTTATATCTCGTCATGATATGTTTTTTCTTGAAACGACAAGTGATCGGTGAATGGGGAGGAGGGGGCAATTGTTCGACTTCGCACCAGTAACGGGAGAAAGATAGTACGTTTGGGGACCTCTCTGTTCCACACAAGCATACAAGTAAAAGAGACACACAAGCGGCTGTCCAGTTAAATCGCAGCCGCAACACGGCCACCAAATTAGTTATTAGTTATTTTTTGTACTACTACCTGAGCTTGCTTAGTTGTTTTACTTACTTTCTATTTGGTCTGTTTTAGACATCAGAAATGTAATTATGGTAAACACATACTTCAAATCAATTACCCCCCACGCCCATTTATTTTTCAATGCAAGTTACAGTACAGTAAAAGAATTTCTCAAACAGTTGAGGGAGTTCAAGAAGGAGTGAAAGTGCCAAAATTAATTAAACAAATACACCATGAAATGTTTAATTAAAATTATCAATAACAAATTCGATGTTTAATTTATTAATTAAATGTAGAATAAAATAAATAAATGTGTAAACCCGGTTAGTAAAATATGGGTGAATCAACGTTGCAATATGATTTATATATATATATAGAGAGATATATAGAGATAGATAGATAGATAGATAGATAGATAGATAGAAAGATAGATATAAATATATATATATAAATATATATATAAAAATATATATATAAATATATATCAGATCCAAGAGGAGCAGTGCAGTTTTCGTCCTGGCCTTGGAACAGTGGACCATCTCTACACTCTCTGCAGGGTGCATGGGAGTTCGCCCAACCAGTCTACATGTGTTTTGTGGACTTGGAGAAGGCGTTCGACCGTGTCCCACGGGGAGTTCTGTGGAGCGTGCTTCGGGAGTACGGGGTACAGAGCCCCTTGATACGGGCAGTTGGTTTCCTGTACCACCGATGTCAGAGTTTGGTCCGCATTGCCGGCAGTCAGTCGGATTCGTTTCCAGTGAGGGTTGGACTCTGCCAAGGCTGCCCTTTGTCACAGATTCTGTTCATAACTTTTATGGACAGAATTTCTAGGCGCAGTCGAGGCGATGAGGGGATCCGGTTTGGTGACCTGAGTATTTCATCGCTGCTTTTCGCAGATGATGTGGTACTGTTGGCTTCCTCAGGCCGTGATCTCCAACTCTCACTGGAGCGGTTCGCAGCCGAGTGTGAAGCAGTTGGGATGAAGATCAGCACCTCAAAATCTGAGACCATGGTTCTCAGCCGGAAAAGGGTGGAGTGTCCTCTCCAGGTCGGGGAGGAGATCCTGCCCCAAGTGGAGGAGTTTAAGTATCTTGGGGTCTTGTTCACGAGTGGGGGGAGGATGGAGCGGGAGATTGACAGGCGGATCGGTGCAGCCTCCGCTGTGATGCGGACGCTGTATCGGTCTGTCGTGGTGAAGAGGGAGCTGAGCCAAAAGGCGTGGCTCTCAATTTACCGGTCGATCTACGTTCCTACCCTCACCTATGGTCACGAGCTGTGGGTCGCGACCGAAAGAACAAGATCTCGGGAACAAGCGGCCGAAAAGAGTTTCCTCCGCAGGGTGTCTGGGCTCTCCCTTAGAGATAGGGTGAGAAGCTCGGCCATCCGGGAGGGACTCAGTGTCGAGCCGCTGCTCCTCCACGTAGAGAGGAGCCAGATGAGGTGGCTCGGGCATCTGTTTAAGATGCCTCCTGGACGCCTCCCTGGTGAGGTGTTCCGGGCATGTCCCACTGGCAGGAGGCCCAGAGGACGACCCAAGACACGCTGGAGAGACTACGTCTCCCGGCTGGCCTGGGAACGCCTGGGCATCCCTCCGGCAGAGCTGGAAGATGTGGCTGGGGAGCGGGAAGTCTGGGCTTCCCTGCTGAAGCTGCTGCCCCCGCGACCCGACCCCGGGTATATAGAGATATAGATCCGTTGGCACACCATTATGATGAAAATATGTTTGTTTTTAACTTGAAAAAGACAAGTCATTGGTGTAGGTGGGGGAGGGGCATAGTCCTTGTGAGGACCACTCTGAGTTTCACACACATGTAGAGGCCTGATTGAGGCACAAAAAGCTGCTGCCCAGTTACATTGTAGCTACTACACGGCCACCATTTTGTTCATGTTGTACGACTACCTGAACTTGCTCAGTTTACTTATTTTCTAATGTTTTGTTTTGTTATGATCAGTAATATAGTTACAATACTCCATACAGGTTCAAATGTACCCCCCCCCAATGTATTTTTTTCCATGCAAGTTAAAGTGGAGTAAAACAACTGTTCAACAATTGTTGTCTTATGTATTCCAAAGCTAATTATGCATTAGGGCCCAGAGAGAAAAGAAATGTCTCAAACACAGCAAGCGAAGTGGCTGAGTAACATCTCGCAGAACTCTATGGCCACAAGCTAGCTAGCAGAGGAGTCGGTTAACATCCTAAGGCAAACCCTGATTGGTGATATTCATGGAAGCGAATAATAAATTGTTTGCTGCTGTAATTGGGAATGGAATAATGCCCGAGTTGAATAAGCTATTTGCTTGATAAAGGCATATTGAGAGTCGGAGGACGACTAAATAGGCTAGGAATGCCAGAAGGCCTGAAGCACCCAATCCTTCTCCCAAAGGGACACCACGTGTCAAGACTCCTGATGGAACATACTCACAGGCAAGTGGGGCATAGTGGGAGGAATCACACGCTATCAGTATTAAGACAGAAATATTGGATCCCCTGTGCCAACACTCTTTGCCGAAAGGTCATCCACGACTGTGCAGTATGCAGGAGGCTAAGAGGCAGTACTGGTGAGCAGAAGATGGCAGACTTACCAACAGACAGGATCACTCCGGATCTGCCACCATTTACTAATGTTGGAGTTGATTACCGTATTTTCGCAGTCATAAGGCGCACTTTAAAGTCACAAAAATTCCCCTTAACAAACAAAGCGCCTTGTCAGTCGATGCGTCCATTAAATGGACAAAGTACCACTCACGTCCATCAGCCCTTGTCATCAACGAGCTGTTGGAAGTGCATGTTAGCACACCCTGCTGGGCAAAGAGTGAATTGTTCATGTTTACAATCGACCGTGACAAATACACTATCTGACTATAATGTTTGGGTGATGGTGTTGGAAAAAGCTGGACAAAGGGCAGCTGTCCACAATGTTTTAGTCTGTCTTATCATTTATGTTATTGCAAGCAAGAAACGTCCCAGGTTTAGACAACAGACAAAAAGTCCAAAGCATAACAGCACATCTCTTTAAACAGCCATGCAAATCTCTCTAAACAGCTATGGGATTGTGGGTCTCTGCTCCCAGAATGCATTGCTTGAATTAGCTAAGGCTGAGTGGCTTTTGTGTTATTTTAATTTTTTTGGGTATATTGATGGCATGAGAGATACATGTTTGTGTTAATCTTATTTCTATGTTTCATTGTTTGCTTGTATGATGAGTTTTTTATTTTTTTTTTAAACCGTGACTCTAAGGAGTGTGGTAAGCAGCCAAGTCCCTCCCCTGACGTTGCTTTGTAGGCTATTGCCAATGCACCTAATATTGGCCTGAGCCATTGTCAATGTCAGCTATTGTCAATAGAGACTTGGCGTCTGCTGGGGTGATTGCTTATGTTATTGGGGCATAGTAGGCTGCTATCGGCTGTGTCAGTGTGGGCAGCTCTGCCAAGTTCATGCTATGCTAACAGCAGCTGTGCTATCGTCTTGTCAGGCGGTGCGTCCAGTATATGTTACAAAGACAGAAATAGCGCCCTCAACAGGTGTTGCGCCCTTTGACACGGCGCGTCTTTTGGGTGCGAAAATACGGTATTTCGGCCCCATTGAAATCAAGCGTGGGAGGAGCATAATGAAACGGTATGGAGTCCTCTTCACATGTTTGGCCAGCCGTGCAATGCACCTTGAAGTGGCCCATTCGCTTGATACAGATTCTTGCATAAACGCTCTCAGACGCTTTATTTGTCGACGAGGTCAAGTGAATGAACTACGATCCGACAACGGGACTAATTTTGTCTCTGCAGAAAGAGAATTGAAGGAAGCGATTGGGGAATGGAATCAGGATCAGATCACCCAAGCCATGCAGCAGAAGGGCGTAAGGTGGACCTTCAATCCCCCTGCCGCTGCCCACCATGGAGGCGTGTGGGAAAGATTAATCAGGATATTGAAAAGGACTTTGCTTTCCATTACAAGGCAGCAAATTCTGGACGATGAGAGCCTTGTCACTGTCATCTGTGAGGTGGAAGCCATCCTTAATAGCCGTCCATTGACCACCCTGTCCGATGATCCTAACGATTTGGAACCTCTGACCCCAAATCACCTCCTGCTATTAAAGGCAAAGCCTTTGCTGCCACCTGGACTCTTCAAGCAAACCGATTCATATGCCAGACGACGCTGGCGACAAGTACAGTATATAGCAGATTTGTTCTGGTCCAGATGGGTAAAGGAATACCTTCCACTTATGCAAGAACGCCATAAATGGAGCAGAAGCAGAAGAAACTTTGTTAAAGGAGATGTTGTGCTGATTGCTGATGCCAACTCCCCAAGAGGATCTTGGGTTATTGCCAGAGTGGTAGATACAAACCCTGATCAAAGAGGAACTGTAAGAAGTGTGAAACTTCAGACGCCGACCAGTATTATAGGGAGACCGATAACCAAGATCTGTCTGCTGGTTCCAGCTAGTCAATGACGCACCTTATCGAAAGTGCGATTGGCCAAATTGGTATTTATTTATATTGTACGATGCTCCAAATTTTGAGTATTATTATTTCGCTTTGCCCATAATAATAGGGGCCGGTATGTTGGAGCAGTTTTCTTTTGAGTAATGCAGTATGGCAACACCACCACTAGGGCAATTGATGACGTCAGCACTGGTTGCGTTCATCCATAAATAACGAATGCAGGACAGGTGGGGGAACGCTGGTCGGATACTGTTTTTCAACCGCACTTACAAAGACGCATTATTTATGTACAAACTGGAAGATAGAAGATAGTATATTGTATTGATTACCGCATATGCGCGTATGTTTTTGATTTGAAGTTTGGAAGACCGTAGCCATTGATATATTTATTTGATTTACTTGACTTCACGGCATGACATCTGGACTGAAATGACTACGATTAAGACTAACCCTTGACTGTTTGACGTAACATACATAACTACACATCAACATCAAGACCAGTGAAGCCGAGCGAACGTCATCGCAACTTCAACTCATGGTGAGTGAGTGCGCGTTAAAACTTTCTTTAGCCAGCGTATCATTGAAACGGCAGTAACACTAGTGTCATTGGAGCCGACGTGTATCACTATATCTGAATAGCTAGCGTTGTTTGCACTGCGCTGGTGTCTAGGTCTCTTGCGTGCTAGCTCCATAAGATTAGCTTCAATGTCGGGTGCTCTGGCCCCAGCAATACACATTCTGTGGTTGGATTTTCAAGCTTAATGTATCGAGTAATTGAGTCACCTTTCACTAAAGTGCGGGAGCCAGGAGACCGAGGTGGAATGGAACTGCTCTGTGTCTTAACAGGCTCAACGCGATTAGCAAGCCATTTACGGCCAATGCTAACCGGTGCTGTCCGCCACATTTACGCTTACCACATTACTCTGCTCTAGCTGGCGGACACGTCCCTCTAGCAGCGAGAGTCTTTCCATGAGAATGGTGCAAGTGTTGCATGTGGTGGTGCACGAAACCATAGTTGCGTTTACTCGCCCGGTGGATGAAAGCAGACGAACAGATGTCGCGCCGAAAGTGACGTCACGGGTTGCGTCTCCTCAGAGTTCGTTCGTGCCTCAGCTTGGTTGATACATTACCAACACATACCTGTCAGGGCACAATAGTGACATTGAGAAAACGTTCTCGGTGCACAGCCTCTCTTGCGTCATCGCTAACTGACTGTTCTTCCACGGTCGTTCACCATCTCCATATGAGACTGTCAAGTTTGGTGAGTTTTCGTGTATGTTTAGGGGGTCAAAAATGCGATCGAACGATCGGAAAATAGAAAAAAAAATAATAACTAGCGCTGCAAGCAGCGATAAAGGGCCCTCGCAGCCCTGGCAACGTTGGGGTACCGGCACGTTGGAAATGTGAAATATTTACGAGAAAAAACGTGAGGAATCCTCACAAGGAATTTTTGTGGAGTTAAAGTTCAAGCAGTTTTTGTTGTCAAAGCCTCGTCCATGTTTTAAGTAAATTCAAAATGGCCGACTTCCTGTCAATTTAGAATGTGGCTCCCAGACACTTCTTATTATGTCTTGGCTTTATACATGCATCATCAAATTTTCAAAAAGTTTGAAGAAACACAGATCCAGGGCTGTTTTTTTTCAAATGTTCAAGGCGGCGATAGCGAGCCATTTAAAAAAAATTAAACAACAAACTAATAAAATATTGATGAATTTGCCAGGCCTGATTTTTCATGAGTTTTCATTTAAATTTCGAACCTCAAAATAAGCAAACTTGTTAACCTACTCTGAGAAAAATATCAACAAAAATAACTTGTATTTGCTTTAACCAGTAAGTGGCACTACCACTACGATGAAAAATAAGTTGGTAGATGTCTTCAGGATTGGACTATCCTTAAATTTGAAAATATTATAGAAGTTAGGATCATTTGATTCATGTTACGGTAGCTTTTGTTGCCACAGAGATTAATAAATTTCTGCAGCACCGTAATGGCTACGCCCTTTGCTGAAAAGTCACAAAATTCAGCATAGACTAAGATCAACGTCTTGAGGCTGTTCTGACAAATGTTCAGTCAGCTTCCTGAAAAGGGATCCGTGCAGCATATTAAAATGTAAAAAAAATCTATTGTTTTGAAACCATGAGGTGGACCTGTGTGTATAATAGTATAATAATATATAGATGTCTTCAGGTCGGGACGTTTTATGTACAGGGTAAGTTTGGGATTTTTTTAGAGCATGAGCAGGGGAGTTTTTAAGCATTTAGTCCATTGTGGTGAACCGCCCCCATTTAAGTAAATTCAAAATGGCCGACTTCCTGTAAAACCTAGCGCATGGCTCCAAGAGACTTTTTGGTAGGTCTTGGCCTTATACATACTCCATCGAATTTACAAAAAGTAGGTGAATCACTCAACCACGGCTGATGTTTTTGAATATTTCTAGAGGGCCATGGCAAGCCATTTTAAAAAAGCTGCACATTCCATTCCGCAGGATTGCTATGGTCATTGTGGGTCCTTTGACAAAAAGCAGTGGTGTAGTGTGTGACAACGCCACACGTTTCCCAGAGGCATTTCCATTGCGCACAATCACTGCTCCGGCAGTACTTTGTGCCTTGGTGCAACTCCTTTCCAGAGTTGGCATACCAGATGAGATTCTAACAGACCAGGGAACCAATTTCACTTCAAGGTTAATGCAACTGTTCAACAAACAACTGGGCATCTCCGCCATCAAAACCACTCCATACCACCCACAGACTGATGGACTAGTGGAAAGGTTCAATCAGACCTTAAAGAAGATGCTCCAGAAATTTTTGGATGATACTGGAAAAGACTGGGACCGGTGGCTGCCCTTTTTGCTGTTTGCCTATCGCGAAGTTCCTCAGGCGTCAACAGGTTTCTCTCCCTTTGAACTCTTGCATGCTTGGGAGGTTCAGGGGCCATTGGACTTGCTCCGAAAGGCCTAGGAGGCACCTTCCACCACGTCAAGTGATCGGGGGGTGGTGAAATTTGTGCTGGAAATGAGGGATAGACTGGCCAGGTACCAGTAGGAGGCAGAGGTCAACCTGCGGGAGGCCCAGAAAAGCCAGAAGACCTGGTATGACCAGCAAGCTCGCCACCGGGAGTTTAAACCCGGCCAAAAAGTATTGCGGCTTCTCCCCACATGCAACAACAAGCTTTTAGTAAAGTGGCAGGGGCCATATGAGGTCACCCGGAAGATGGGTCCAGTGACCTATGAGATTTTCCATCCGGAGAAGAAAAAAAATAAACATACTTATCATGTGAACCTCCTCAAAGAGTGGAAGGAGCGTTCAAACCAGGCTCCAAAGGAGGTCATACTCGCGCGGAAGGTGGAGGAGGACGACGACGACGAGGACGACGACGACAATGATGATGATGATGATGACGAGGCAGAGCTGGAGTCCTCGACGACGACAGATGCGCCTGCACTGGCACATCTGAAACCCAAGCAAGTCACAGAGATGTGCTTAATTTTCAAGACGGTGCCTTCTCTTTTTTCCGCCAGCCCAGGGAAGACGACGGTGGTAGAACACGTCATTCGTCTCAAAGAAGGATTACCAATTCGTCAGCGCCCCTACCGAGTTCCGCAACACTTGGTGGAGAGACTAGCCAAGGAGCTCCAGGAAATGCTGAAGCTTGGAGTCATTGAGCCTTCCAAGTCGGAGTGGTGCAGTCCGGTGGTTATCATCTCCAAGAAAGATGTGTGCTGATTTAGAAAGAGAGTGAAAGACGTTTAAGAGAAGAAGCAGAAAGTACTTAATATGGAGATAAAGAAAGACGAAGAAACAGGAGCGAGAAAAAAAGGAGGAAATGCACCAGCCGAGGATCAAAGAGACAGTGACAGTGAAAAAGGAAGTCAGGGTGAGAGAGCTGAGGAGGCGGGCCAGCGAGAAAAGGAGCCGGGATTGCCTCAACAAGTGGACAACAGCGCCCTGGGAAGCCTGCCACAAGAGATGAATGCAAAGCGGCCTGCCAAACAATCACACCAATCCAAGATAATATGCGTAAATGGGCTGCGGGCCTCACGACCACCCCGTCAGCACCGATCTTCTACCAAGGACGTGGAAGAGGAAGAGGACACCTGCCAACAAAAGACGACGTCTGCTACAACTGTAGGAAACATGGCCATTTAGCTCGAAACTGCCGTCAACCACCCAGGAAATTACAATTTACACAGACAGAATCAAGTTTGATAAGAAATTTGTGATTTGTCAGGACCAGTCGTGAAAGCAACGCAGGATCACGTGACGTAAAAAACAAACATAAAAAGCAAGTGGAGAAGCAGTTCTACATCAACGTGCGTTTTACTTATTAGGCCGTGATACACTGACACAATTGGACCTTAATATCAGAGTCAATAAGCAAGGGCGAATTCAAACAAACGTCAAAACTTTAAAAGGGCACATTATTATCGGTTGCTACATTTGGAAGAACAAAATAGGACGTCAATAAATTATTAGAAGTAGCTCACAATAGAGTCTGTTTGGGCGATGGCGTGCAACACATGGTTAGTCTGCAAGGGACTATCAGATAACATGTATCAAAAGTAAGTGACTTACTGAGGCCTCATTTCGATTCAAAAAGGGCGCATTGTCAGTGATAAGCAAAAAGAAAAAACTGTGCCAAAGCCTTAAAACCAATAAAAGAGAAGTAAATGATGTCTTTGAAAGAAGTGTGCAATTATTGTCGGGCATGGATTGCAAATTACTCAGAATACTCAAGAATACAAGATGGCGGCGCGCATAGACGCAGCGGCTAACGGCTCTCCCTCCCGCACTAACTATTCTCTTATTTATCGAATTTATATATTTATCTGAATTATTGTTGTATTGCACTGGAGAGGGGAACTCTCTAATATCGTTGCACACTTGAGTACAATGACAAAGGGATTTCTGATTTCTGAAATTACACGACCATTGCTGGACATCATTTATGACAAGCCAATGACAAAAAATAGTTTGAACACTTGCGGCTGACAAAGCTTTTGAACTTGTCACGCATGAAATCATTGATTACAATGTATTAGCATTACCAACTTGATATTTAATTGATAAATTGAGTCATGGGAACTCCCATGTCTCAACAGGGGGGGGATGATGATTGATATCCATAGTATGATGATTGATATAATTGATATCCATAGTATGATGATTGATAGCCATAGTACAGGACATTTGCTGTACCACTAGTTCTACAAATAAAATAAAAAATAAAAATAAAAAAATTGTAGGTCATGTCTAGTGTGTAGTAAACATAATGTTCAAGGGAAGATGAGACCAAAAAGAAGATTGTATTGACAAAGCATCTTAACGCACTACCAAATTACTATGAGCCATTTGAGCAAACAGTGACTGCAAAAAATGACTTCACTAGCCTAGGTTACTGAAGGAACCAGGGCAAAGTGAATCCATTTGTATATTAGTCACAACAATTGGATCCCGTGGCGAGAGCCACGTCAGAGTGTGATCAAGCAGTCCTGACCGCTGCTTTAAGGAATCCAAAAATGACATCCTTGTCCACCACATTCACATTGCACGGCGACCTAATTGTCACAGGGACACATTACACTGATAAGGTGGGGTGCGCTCTGCGTCATTTTTTCCCGCACCAGTAGAACATGCCTCACGACTGTGGAGGCCGCATCCAAATTGCCACCAAGCCGCGACCTGACCTTTTGGACACTTTTCTCCCGACTGGAGAGACATTTTTTTTAGGATTGCAAATTGAAATTTAGTTTCAAGGGATATTAAAATCTGTATGTTCAGGACAAGCAGCAGAATGTTTTGCACTGATTCAGGCTTGTAAGACACAAAACCAGGTGCACATTCCAGACTGATAAGAAGTAGAAGCGTTTGAGAACCAAGGTCACAAAACAGATAACTTGTTAGAGAGAAATTGTTAGAATAAGCAGGAAGAGCGTAGGCGGGTGTGAGAAAGTCAAAGTTTGAACAGCAAACTTGACAATTTGATCTCACACCAGGAAAAATGCACCACTATTTGAACGCACACATTGGGATAACAAAGGTGCAAACATTGCTGAGGACAGGTTCCGCAAATTGGTAGATGGCAAATCCTGGCTGCCTAATTCATTGGTTTAAAGGAGTAACAAGAGTGACACATGAGCGTAGCTTGGTTCCTCTCTGGCCTTGGCCATTTCAATAAGCTCGCCCAAAAGGAGTCAGGACATTTAAACCTGACAGTGGCACTACCACTACGATCAAAAATAAGTTGCTAGAGGTCTCAATGGCTGGAATATCTTCAAATGTGAAAAATTTCAAGAAGATGGGATCATCTGAGTCATGTTGCCGGAGCTTTTGTTTCCACGGTGAATAATCAGACTTTGCAACACCGTTAAAGCCACGCTCTTTGACAAAAAGTCACAAAATTTGGTATGGGGTAAGATCAATTTCTTGAGTCTGTTCTGACCAATTTTAAGCCGAATTTGTTTAAAGGGCTCCGTGCAGTACGTTAAATTGTAAAAAAAACAACATTTTTTGTCACCACTAGGTGGCGCAAGGTGTATAACTGAATACAAACATGTAGATGTCTTCGACTACCGACTCTTTATGTACCTGTGATGTTTTGGATTTTTAGCAGCTTGTGCAGGGGAGTTATCAAGCATTTTGTCCATTGCGGCGAAGGAAATATTCAACGAAAACTTTGAAGCCCCGCCCCCGTCATATAGTATTTCGGAAACTAAAGATTTTTGTCCCAGTGTTTGTCCCAGGTCTTAAAATGGTACAGCCGGAATTGTAAGGCAATCGGATGAACCCTGTAGCATCAGGGTGCAAAAGAATGACCTCTGTAAACGTGCAAAAATGGGCGAAAGTTGGACTTTCAAAAATTCATAACTCACTTTCTGTTCATTATAGACTATTGTCGTCAAAGAAAGTATTTGTAAATCTCGGGGTACTACACGTGCCTGGCAATTTTCGGAGGCATACGTCAAACGGGCCAGTTTTTCCTTTGATGTTTCCCACTCTAGTTGGAGCTAGAGAGCCAATTTGTTTGCGTCGTTTACGACGACGCAAAAATATCAAATTTTTCGCCATGCCTGATGAGACTGCCAAGTTTGGCGAGTTTTGTTGTTAATGTTAAATATTTATGAGAAATAACGTGAGGAACCTTCAAGAGAAATTTTTGCGTTGTTAAATTTAGAGCAGCTTTTGTTGTCAAAGCGTCATCGATGTTTGAAGTAAATTCAAAATGGCCAACTTCCTGTGCAATTTAGCTCCTGGCTCCAAGAGAATATTTTGTAGGTCTTGGCCTTATAAATACTCCACAAAATTTTCAAAAACCTAGGTAGCACACTCAACCAACTGCTTTTTTGAAAATTTCTAGAGGGCGATAGAGAGCCATTTTTTAAAAGCTGCATGAGAAACTAATAAAATATTGATGGTTTTGCCAGGCCTGATGTGTATGCAAAGTTTCATGAGTTTTCATGCATATTTAGAACCTCAAAATAAGCCTAAGTTTATTAGCGAACTATGCAAAGCCACACCCACAGCTTTTCACGAAAAATGATACATTTCGTATTGCGACATCCGGAAGGGCTAAACATTCATCCAAGCAAATATGAGTTAGACCTTATTAACCTGCTCGGAGAAAAACATCAACAAAAATAACCTGCATTTGATTTAAACAGTTGGTGGCGCTACCACTACGATTAAGAATTAGTTTGTCGATGTCTTCAGGGTTGGGCTCTCCTCAAATGTGAAAAAATTTGAGATGATAGCATGATCTGAGTGATGTTACAGGAACTTGTGTTGCCAAAGAGAAAAATCAGACTTTGCGGCACCGTCGTGGCCACGCCCTTTGCTGAAAAGTCGCAAAATTCGGCATTGACTAAGATCAATGTCTTGAGGCTGTTCTGACAGATTTTTAGTCAGATGTGTTAAACGGGCTCCGTGCAGTACGCACCATAACGGCCATGCCCATCGCCAAAAAGTTACAAAATTCGGCAGAGAGTTCAATGTCTAGAGGTGCTTGTGTCAAAAAATTTTGTCAGATTCGTCAAAAGGGCTCCGTGTAAAAAAATAAAATAAAATTGTTTACACTAGGTGGCGCTATGTATATAACAGAATAAGAACATATAGATGTCTTCAGGTCCGCGTTTGACGTACAGGTGAAGTTTTGGATTTTTTGGAGCATGTGCAGGGGAGTTATTAAGCATTTTGTCCATTGTGGTGACACGCCCCCTTTGAAGTTAATTAAAAATGGCCGACTTCCTGTGCTATTTCGCTCATGGCTCCAAGAGACTTTTTTGAAGGTCTTGGCCTTATACAATCAAAATAAATTTTTCAAAAAGCTAGGTGAAACACACAACCGGGGCTGCTCTTTTGAAAATTTCTAGAGGGCGATAGAGAGCCATTTTTAAAAAAAACTGCACGAGAAACTAATGAAATATTCATGATTTTGTCAGGCCTGATGTGTGTGCAAAGTTCCATGAGTTTTCGTTCATATTTAGAACCTCAAAATACGTGTTGTTTTATTGGTGATATGTGCGATGCCACGCCCACAGCTTTCACAAAAAATGAAGAATTTCGTATTGTGACATCCTGAAGGACGAAACACTCAGCCGAGCAAATATGAGGGCGATCTTGTTAACCTGCTCAGAGAAAAACATCAACGAAAATAATTTGTATTTGCTTTGACCAGTTGGTGGCGCTACTACTACAATCAAAAATAAGTTGGTAGATGACTTCAGGGCTGCAATATCCTTAAATGTGAAAATTTTCAAGAAGATAGGATCATCTGAGTCATCTTGCCGGAACTTTTGTTTCCACGGTGAATAATCAGACTTTGCGGCACCGTAATAGCCACGCCCTTCGAAGCAAAGTCACAAAAATAGGGATAGAGTAAGATCAATGTCTAAAGTCTTTTTTGGCCAATTTTCAATCAGATTCGTTAAAAGGGCACCGTGCAGTACGTCAAAATGTAAAAAATTATAATTTTTGTCACCACTGGGTGGTGCAAGGTGTATAACTGAATATAAACATATAGATGTCTTCAGGTACCGACTCTTTATGTACATGTGAAGTTTTGGATTTTTAGCAGCATGTGCAGGAGAGTTATTAAGCATTTTGTCCATTGCGGCGAAGGAAATCTTAAGTGAAAACTTTGAAGCCCCGCCCCCGTCATATAGTATTTCGGAAACAAAAAATTTTAGCCCCAGTGTTTGTCCCAGGTCTTAAGATGCTAAAGACAGAATTTTAAGGCAATCAGATGAAGCCTTTAGGATCAGGGTGCAAAAGAATGACCCCTGTAAACATGCAAAAAAGGGCAAAAGTCGGACTTTCAAAAATTCATAACTCACTTCCTGTTCATATTAGACGTTAAAATATCAAATTTTTCGCCATGCCCGATGAGACTGCCAAGTTTGGTGAGTTTTTGTGCATGTTTCGGTGGTCAAAAATGCGATCGAACAATCTGAAAAATAATAATAATAATAATTTCTAGAAAAACAATAGGGACCTCGCAGCGGTCACTGGTCGGGCCCTAATAATAATAATAAAAATAATAATGATTTCCACAAAAACAATGGGGACCTCGTTGCGGTCGCTGCTCGGGCCCAAATAATAATTTCTACAAAAACAATAGGGACCTCGCCGCGGTCGCTGCTCGGGCCCCAATAATAATTTCAACACAAAGTCCATTGTGGTGACCTGCCCCCTTTTAAGTAAATTCAAAATGGCCGACTTCCTGTAAAACCTAGCTCATTGCTCCAAGAGACTTTTTTGTAGGTCTTGGTCTTATACATACAGTGAACCCTCGCTACTTCGCGGTTCACCTTTCGCGGCTTCAGTGCTTTGCGGGTCTAAAAAATATTCGGGGGCATTGTAGTTTCGCCGAGCGGCACGACGGGGCGCTGGAGCGGTTCGACGGCCGGCGTGCGCCGAAGAAGAGCGTGGGCGAAGAGGAGAGTGGACGAAGAAGAGCACGTTCCCCCGGACACAATCGGTGGCGACGTTTCGCGCGGTTCGGACCGTACCAGAGCTCCGGCCGGCGTGCGTGGCAGTTAAGCCGTAGAGGAGCACCGGGCGGTGCAGAGCGGCCCCTAAGTTTAACCGAATGGAAGCTCCGGAGGAGGAGGGCATGCTCGCGTCACAGTAAGCCGAAGAGGAGCACCTTCCCCGGGCACGGGCGGTTCCAAGCGGCCCCTAAGTTTAACCGAATGGAAGCTCCGGAGGAGGAGGGCATGCTCGCGTCACAGTAAGCCGAAGAGGAGCACCGTCCCCCGGGCACGGGCGGTTCCAAGCGGCCCCTAAGTTTAACCGAATGGAAGCTCCGGAGGAGGGCGGGCGTGTGTCACAGTTAAGCCGAATTGGAGCACCTCCTCCGCCCGGGCACGAGCGGAGCGCGAGGCTGTCAGTTATGAATGAATAAATGAATAAATAAATAAAGAATGCCACCTTTCATTTCACAGGGCACACCGGACGGCGTACCAGCAGGTAAAAGTCGGAGTAATTAAATAAATACAAAAAGAATGGCTGGGGAATAAAAAAATAATACATTTTAATAATAATTTGTTTTTTTTGTTATAACATGAATTTCACTCTCTCTCTCTCTCTCCCCGTGTATGTATATATATATATATATATATATATATTGTATATTTTTTTAAGCATTTTTGAAGGTGCGCCGCTACTTCGCGGATTTTCAGTTTTCACGGGTGGGCTCGGTCCCCATTAACCGTGATAACCGAGGGTTCACTGTACTCCATAAAATTTACAAAAAGCGAGGTGAAACACTCAACCAGGGCTGCTTTTTTGAACATTTCTCGAGGGCCATGGCGAGCCATTTAAAAAAAGCTGCACAACTAACGTATAAAATATTGATAAATTTGCTCGGCCTGATGTGTGTGTAAAGTTTCACGAGTTGTCGTTCATATTTAGAACCTCATAATCAGCGTTGTTTTATTGCCGAACAGTGCAATGCCACTCCCACAACTTTTCACGAAAAAGGACGAATTTCGTATTGTGACACCCTCATGGCCGAAACAGTCATCCGAGCATATATGAGGGCGACCTTGTTGAGTTGCACGGAGAAAAACATCCAAGAAAATAACTTGTATTAGCTTTTACCAGTTGGTGGCGCTACTACTACGATGAAAAATAAGTTGGTAGATGTCTTCAGGGCTGAAGTATCCTCAAATGTGTACAACTTCGAGAAGATAGGATCATCTGAGTCATGTTGCCGGAGCTTTTGTTGCCACAGAGTACAATCGGACTTTTCAGCACCGTAATAGCCACGCCTTTTGCCAAAACGTCACAAAATTCGGCAGAGAGTAAGATCATTGTCTTGAGTCTTTTCTGACTAATTTTCAGTCGGATTCGTCAAAAGGGCACCGTGCAGTACGTGAAAATTAAAATAAAAACAAATTTTTGATTCCACTTGGCGGCACTGTGTGTATAACAAAATAATAACATTAAGATGTCTTCAGGTCGGGACGTTTTATTTACAGGTGAAGGTTTGGATTTTTAGGAGCATGTGCAGGGGAGTTATTAAGCATTCATTTATTTGTATTAGGTTCATTTTGTCTTCTTATTATTGATATTTGACTGATTCATTAAAAGCAGACAATTATGTTTTAGGTTAATTTTTTACCTGACATGTTTCGGCGAGTCTTTCCCCTTCTTCAGAGTGTCGCATGATGGTGTCTTGAGACCCGTCTTTATCAGCTGATGTTCCATGAGGGTGTGACTTACCTGTAAAAAAAAATTAAAAAATCAGAGCAGTAAAAGAACAAGCACAACATGAACATTACAAATCAGCAATCACTGACCACTGCAAAAGGGAAAACCACATCATGGACTGGGAGAAGGGCAGGGTCATCCGCACCGAAGAGAACAAACAACAGCGCTGGATCAGAGAGGCCATTGAGATCTGCAAGCGAGGCATAAAAACCATGAACAGAGACAAGGGAGCCTTCATCCTCTCTACCACCTGGAGCAGCATCTTGGCGGAGTGAACGGACAGCGGGGGGCGTGACTTGCCTTCATTCTTGTGACAGGTAAGGCACGCCTTCATGGAACATCAGCTGATAAAGACAGGTCACAAGACACCATCACAGGGTTCGAAGTTAACTTTAAAAACTGCTTGCCCATAGGGCAAGTGCCACTAAAATTTGCCTTGCCCGAGTGGCCAAATTACTTGCCCAACTTGGGCAAGAATGGAAGCTCCGGAGGAGGAGGGCATGCTCGCGTCACAGTGAAGCCGAAGAGAAGCACCTTCCCCGGGCACGGGCGGTGCCAAGCGGCCCTTAAGTTTAACCGAATGGAAGCTCCGGGGGAGGAGGGCGGGCGTGTGTCACAGTTAAGCCGAATAGGAGCACCTTCCCCGGGCACGGGCGGGGTGAAATGAAACCGAGTTCAACCGAACGGAGACACGCTTCGGGGGAGCAGGTCCGGCGTGCATGACAATTAAGCCGAAGAGGAGCACCTCTTCCGCCCGAGCACGAGCGGAGCGCGAGGCTGTCAGTTATGAATGAATAAATGAATAAAAAAAATAAATGAAGAATGCCACCTTTCATTTCACAGGGCACACCGGACGGCGTACCAGCAGGTAAAGGTCGAAGTAATTAAATAAATACAAAAAGAAGTAATTGAATAAATACAAAAATAATGGCTGGGGAATAAAAAAATAATAAGTTTTAATAATAATTTTTTTTTTTTTGTTATAGCATGAATTTCACTCTCTCTCTCTCTACCCGTATATATATATATATATATATATATATATATATATATATATATATATATTTATTTATTTATTTTTTAAGCATTTTTGAAGGTGCGCCGCTACTTCGCACTTTTTTTTTTTTAAGCATTTTTGAAGGTGCGCCGCTACTTCGCGGATTTTCAGTTTTCGCGGGTGGTCTCGGTCCCCATTAACCGCGATAACCGAGGGTTCACTGTATTTTTTTCATTATCGAAATTTTTTTTTTTCTATTCTAGTTTTTAGTTCATTTTCGTTTACTAAAATAACCTTGGGCTGCAACTACTATCACAGCAACGGCTCATTAGATTTTGGCTGCTAAATATGCCAATTTGTCAGAGAGAAGACCGTGACAAAGAATGGCCCAATCGCAATAAACACTCTACACCATACGTTCCTCGTTGACGTGTACATGGGGTGTTGCAGAGCACAGGTTCCAAGCGTACCGATATTGCAGAATTAGGACAATGCGTGTGACGACACCAACTTCCGCCTCCTATGTCATCGAGCTTGGCGGCACGTTATCATTATTTATTTATTTGTAACAATTTTGACGTTTAGAGTGATATTAAAACTTAAGTAATGTGGTAGTTAAGAAAAAACCCTAGCTTGGGACCCACCGGAACAAGCTATAGCTTCATTTGTACTATTTGAGGCGCTCTCACAATCTGCGGCGCATGCACACAAGGTCGCTAAGTACGCTAGCTGCACTAGGACAAAACACATAGGTGACTTTAAAAGAGTGACCGAAATTGCACACATGCAACTGTTTATCATAATGTCATAATTCGATATGTACATTTGAAGAGAATTTTTTTCAGCATGGGCACAAGAATTCCACCGAACATCGCCAGTTCAATGGGATTTTGGTTAAGTCCGCAAATAATTGTGGACAATATACTTTGGCTGCGCGCTCGAATAATTTTACTCGTATATACTTCAATGAGGGTGTAGTGTGGGTATCGGGATCTTTAACACGCCCTAACACGAGGCTGACTCTCCAACCGCCACAGCCTTTTAATGACGAAATTATAAAATAAACAAAAACACTGTTAAACAACATAAAATAAAATAAAAAATCACATCATACTTACATTTATAAACTTTAATCCTCAAGAACATTATTCTCAGGTTGACCGAAAGACGAGGACACGGGAGCGCCTCGGGCATGTTCTTCTTCCTTGTGTAGGCGAATGACGTTTTAAGGTGCTTGTCCGCCACCTGCTGTGCTGAACTATGTATTAAAAAAGAAAAGCAAATTGTTGAATGTTTTTTCCCCAATGAAGACTGAATTGTAAAATACCCGGAAATGGCTTTTCTGTTTTATTGTGCATTTTTAAAAAATTCCGATTGTCCTTTTTTGTTGAGATAATTGTTGAATATTGAAATTGCACATGTAACTGGTAATTTAGTTTTAGATATTATTTGAACCAGTGGAGGGCCATGCATTTCACACCTGGGCCTTCAATGAAGTCCTACTTCGTCCAACTTGAATAAATCCCCCTCATAATACCATAATTTATGACACCACGGGTGGACAAACAATATACAGAAAAGCACTTAGACAGCACTGAGCGAGTGTTGGACGATATAGCTTCTCTTGAAAGGTCCGTGTTGAAAATGGCCTCGCAAGTGAATCTTCAATTTATAAAGATAAAGATGTCTTTTAATAGTCCCATAACGGGGACATTTGCAGTGTTACAGCAGCAAAGATATAGATCACACAGTGGCACCGACGTAATGTAGCCGTTAATGTATAACATTGGCAGCAGGCATTCATAAAAAGCATGCAAATATACACAGTATATACGTATATACACAGATCCCCATGTATATACACACTTACAGCCCACAACATATACAAGTGTAAGGAAACACTCCTAATGCCTGTCTATGGTTCAGAGGGGAAATAAATAAAAACGCTGCAATGATAAAAAAAAATACTGAATGATTGAAAACACTGCAATGATAAAAATACTGCAATGATAAAAGTACTGTACCCAGCCAACATGTCCAACTGGGCCCCAAATGGGGCAAATGCGGGATTCCTGGGTACCAAGTGGGAATGGGCTAGAAGTGGGCAATGGTACAGGGTTCCATGTGGGCGCCATCTGGGATTGGTGGGCATGGGCTTAAACTGGGCAATGTCATGATCCGCGTCGGACATGACCGGGGTTTTGTTATTGTTTTCATGTTCATGCGGTTTTGTTATTGTTTTCTTCACCTCCCGGCCATGTGCACTTGTTATTGTTTTGATCTGCTGAGTAGGGGCGTTTCCCCTCAGCACCTCGCCCTCACCAGCCACGCACCTGTTCCCCGTCAGCTCACACACCTGATGCCCATCCGCACTCCTAATGACTGGACTATATAAACACCTCATCCCAACAACTCATGGTCGGAACATTACTCCTGCTACTCCGTTTGGACTGTCACGACCGCTCCCTGATCTCCTTCACGGCCATGTTCTTGCTCTCGCCCCATCTCATGTCCCTGGTTTTTGTCACTGTCTTGTTCTTCGGCTTTTGTTCTGTTTAGTCACGTTTAGTTCGTCTTAGTCATTTTGCACCCTGCCACGTTTGTTTGTCCACGCCATGTTGTTTGTTCATTTGATTAATTTAATAAATTCCCTTTAGTTTACCCTTTTCCCTGCTTCCTCGCACCTCTGGGTCCACCTCCTCCTCGCCTACCGGCGAACCTGACAGAATGTTCCGACCAACCACGGACCCAGCGGGAAGCTCTCGGCGACATCGTCGTCGCTGCTCGGACTACCCCCCTCAGCCTGCCGACCAATCCCGCGTCCTTCACGTAGGTTCTATTTTTCGTTCCCCACCGGTTTTCTCCCCTGCGTTTCATGATAATGTTAAGGATTACCCACCTGTCATACCTCCCCATTTTATTATAGATTCAGATTACCAAGAAGATTTTGAGCGCAATGCCATTACACCACCTCACATTTTAGTAGACTCAGATCACGAGGATGACTTTGAATACATTTATGACCAGTTGTATGCCCAGCATGACACAGATTCCGTTAGGATCCGTCACTTTCCTCCCCCCGAACAATTTCCGTCACCTTTTTCTTTTGACCATTTTGAGACCACCTCCCACGTCACCTCGCGTCGTTCACCTCGTGCCAAATCACGTAGATCACGGCCACGTCGTTCACCACGTCCACAGTCTGTTTCTGCTCCTAGTCACGTTCCCCTCGCGTTTCATAGCTCACGTTCACCAGCACCAGTAGTCACGGTCCCTCATGTTTCCCGTTCCCCTGACTCCCTATGGCGGCAGGCTGATAGGGATCAGTTCCCCCGTTTCGGCTGCGCCCGGCCCGGCTGCTGCGCCCGGCCCGCTGCAGCCTCCACGTCAGCTGCGCAACCCACGCCGCCTCCACGTCAGCTGCAGCCTCCAGCGCCGCCCCCTCGCCAGCTGCAGCATCCAGTGCCGGCCCCTCGTCAGCGGCAGCCCCCAGTGCCGGCTCCTCGTCAGCGGCAGCCTCCTGTGCCGGCTCCCCGTCGGCTGCAGCCTCCAGTGCCGGCTCCCCGTCGGCTGCAGCCTCCAGTGCCGGCTCCTCGTCGGCTGCAGTCCCGTCCCGGCTCCTCGCCAGCTGCTGAGCCCAGTCCCGGCTCCTCGCCAGCTGCTGAGCCCAGTCCCGGCTCCTCGCCAGCTGCTGAGCCCAGTCCCGGCTCCTCACCAGCTGCTGAGCCCAGTCCCGGCTCCTCGCCAGCTGCTGAGCCCAGTCCCGGCTCCTCGCCAGCTGCTGAGCCCAGTCCCGGCTCCTCGCCAGCTGCTGAGCCCAGTCCCGGCTCCTCGCCAGCTGCTGAGCCCCGTCCCGGCTCCTCGCCAGCTGCTGAGCCCCGTCCCGGCTCCTCGCCAGCTGCTGAGCCCCGTCCCGGCTCCTCGCCAGCTGCTGAGCCCCGTCCCGGCTCCTCGCCAGCTGCTGAGCCCCGTTCCGGCGCCCTGCCAGCGCCGCTAGTTCACGTTCAGGCGGAGCACGTTGTGCGTCCGTCCCAAGCTCACGTTCAGGCGGAGCACGTTGTGCGTCCGTCCCAAGCTCACGTTTCGGCGGAGCCCGTCCGGCGTCCGTCCAAAGTCTATGTTCCGGCGGAGCCCGTCCGGCGTCTGTCCCAAGTCTATGTTCCGGCGGTGCACGTCGTGCGTCCGCCCCAAGTCTATGTTCCGGCGGTGCACGTCGTGCGTCCGCCCCAAGTCCAGGTCCCGGCGGTGCACGTCCTGCGCCCGCCCCAAGTCCATGTTGCGGCGGAGCACGTTCCGCGTCCGCCCCAAGTTTATGTTCCGGCGGTGCACGTCGTGCGTTCGCCCCAAGTTTATGTTCCGGCGGTGCGCGTCGTGCTTTCGCCCCAAGTCCATGTTGCAGCGGAGCACGTTCCGCGTCTGCCCCAAGTCCATGTCCCGGCGGAGCACGTTGTGCGTCCGTCCCAGGTTCACGTTCAGGCGGAGCACGTTGTGCGTCCGTCCCAGGTTCACGTTCAGGCGGAGCACGTTGTGCGTCCGTCCCAGGTTCACGTTCAGGCGGAGCACGTTGTGCGTCCGCCCCAGGTTCACGTTCAGGCGGAGCACTGAACGTGAACCTGGGACCTTTGGGGTTCCTTTTTTGTGTTTTTTTTTTCTCCGTGTTTGTTTTTTTGGGACGTCTGGAATCCGTCCCTTGAGGGGGGGGTACTGTCATGATCCGCGTCGGACATGACCGGGGTTTTGTTATTGTTTTCATGTTCATGCGGTTTTGTTATTGTTTTCTTCACCTCCCGGCCATGTGCACTTGTTATTGTTTTGATCTGCTGAGTAGGGGCGTTTCCCCTCAGCACCTCGCCCTCACCAGCCACGCACCTGTTCCCCGTCAGCTCACACACCTGATGCCCATCCGCACTCCTAATGACTGGACTATATAAACACCTCATCCCAACAACTCATGGTCGGAACATTACTCCTGCTACTCCATTTGGACTGTCACGACCGCTCCCTGATCTCCTTCACGGCCATGTTCTTGCTCTCGCTCCATCTCATGTCCCTGGTTTTTGTCACTGTCTTGTTCATCGGCTTTTGTTCTGTTTAGTCACGTTTAGTTCGTCTTAGTCATTTTGCACCCTGCCACGTTTGTTTGTCCACGCCATGTTGTTTGTTCATTTGATTAATTTAATAAATTCCCTTTAGTTTACCCTTTTCCCTGCTTCCTCGCACCTCTGGGTCCACCTCCTCCTCGCCTACCGGCGAACCTGACAGGCAAATGTTGTGGGTGCAATACGGGTTGTGTATGGGCTAAGTGGGCATGGGTTAGAACTGGTAAAGATAAAGATAAAGATGCCCTTTATTAGTCCCACAATGGGGAAATTTGAGGTGTTACAGCAGCAAAGATATAGCTCACACAGAGTCGGCGGCGTAATGTAGCCGTTAATGTATAACATTAGCAGCAGACATTCATAAAAAGCATGCAAATATACACAGTATAAACGTATCTAAGTGTAAGGAAACACTCCTAATGCCTGTCCATTATACAGAGGGGAAAACGCTGTAATGATAAAAACTACTGAATCTACTACTGAAATCATTTATAGGTCCTATTTGGGTTATGTGTGGGCTAAGTGGGCATGGGTTAGAACTGGTCAACCATGTGAGGGTCTCATATGGGCTGTATATGGGCCAAGTGGGCATGGGTTAGAGCTGGTCAACCATGTCTGGGTCCTATTTGGGTTATGTGTGGGCTAAGTGGACATGGGTTAGAAGTGGTCACCATTTATCGGTCCTGTTTGGGTTATGTGTGGGATAAGTGGGCATAGGTTAGAGCAGGTCAACCATGTCTGGGTCCTGTATGGGTTATAGATGAGCTAAGCGGGCATGGGTTTGAAAATTTGTTCTGTAGCCTTTTTTATATTTAATGCATGCTATGCTAATAGTAACCACCCGAAGACTATTCTCAGTAGAACTATTCAATGGATGCCAAAACGATAGAGACATGGCCATGGAGCCTATGCTGCGAGATTGTGAAAGGACTAAAATAAGTGTCGGAATTTTGAGGACCAGAAGTCAGCTTTTATTAGGTTTGACATTGATTTAACTTATGGAACAATGCAAATTATGGTCGTGTTGTTGTTGGACTTTTTCAGCTTTTGACTCAGGGACGGGTGTTTTTATTTTCTGGGACTCTTTAGAACAAGCGGCACGGTGGCGGACTGGTTAGCAGGTCCGCATCACAGTACAGAAGTGCAAGGTTCTCCCTGTGCCTGCTAGGGTTTTCGCCGGTTTCCTCCCACTTTCCAAAAACATCCATGATAGGTTGATTGGTCACTGGTCCAAGGTCTGAGTGTGAGAGCGGATGGTTGCTTGTCTCTGTGTGCCCTGCGATTGGCTGGCAACCAGTTCAGGGTGTACCCTGTCGACTGCCCGAAGACAGCTGGGATAGGCTCCAGCACGCCCGGGGACCCTTGTGAGGACAAGAAGCAGTACAGAGGATTGATTGATTTATTAAAATTAAAATTAAATTTATGTATTTATCTATGCTAAATTTAACAAGGCTGGATGTTATATTTTGTGAATTTACATGTACCCCCAACTGTGACTTAATAACCCTTAAGGGACAAGATAACATTTTATAATATACCAGACAGCTAAGATTGTCATCTATGAACTATTTGACAAGGCAGGTCCAGCATTGTCAGCCACATCCAACAGGAAAGCACACAGCGACACATCACCTAGCTCAAATCACCTATCTAATTAAGAAGCCGAAACTAAATGGTCATTCTTGGTGATACGGGTGTAAACGTAAAGTGGCCAACTCATACTACACATGGCCCAACTTTGCTAAACATATTTGGGGCAGTTTTGTCTTAAAATATGGCCAAGCTAACGGGTGATGCGGATATGAGCCAAAAGTGGCCGAAGTAGTTCAAGAAACTAAAGCACCCTAATTTACCGTTTTTCCTCAAATATAAAACCCAATTTTGTGAGCCAATAATGCATTCAACATTTTAAGATGAATACTATAAATGGCTTTATGCTTTTTCCCTACCTAAACTCATTACATTTCAGACATTTTAAATGGCTTACAGGTTTGTGAAACATTTTCTTTACTCTCAGAGTGGTATTTGATGTCAAATTTACATATTTATGTATAATAGCATAATTTATGGTATTAGTAATTTATCCCAATAACAAGAGCACCATAATCTTCAAATTTAGAATTACATTTGAAAAATTAACTAAGTACTTTAAAAGTATATCATTAGTTAGTTATTCATGTCAAAGTCATAGAGAGCTAAAACAGATGAATGAGAGTCGTTGGTTCCACAAACAACACAGTCCCGTTACCTACATGCAAAAATCAAAACGAGAATAACGTGTGTGTAAAGGAAGTCTAATGAGTAAAATGCATGCTCTCACTTATGTATGGGAAAATGATTTGGATTAAACACAGCCTTTTTCACACAATGTTTAGAACGCTTGAACATAGAGTGTAATGTTCACTTCTATATATCTGTCTCAAGTCAACACAGTTACTTTTTTTTAATAAACAAAGTCAACATTATTAATTAATGTTATTTTATTAATTCTTTATGTTGTGAAAGATCTTTATTCAAAGTATATTTGAAGTTATTTCTACCTTATTGCTTGATTTTTGTAGATTCAAGTTGGAGTTATCAAAATTACAGATTCTTTTGAAGGCAGCATATTCAAACTGTGAGAAAAGGAGCAAATGCAAGCTACGCGGTCTTTGAGGTGCGGCAGAAGAGCTGAAAACACGGTGAGTCCCGAACGATAATTGAATTAATTAATTAATCTCGGGTAAATGTCTGGCTCTCATTTTTTAGACTTACTTTACAATGTGTTTTGTAATTTTTCAAGGTTGCCTATGTTGGAAAACTGCTTGGTGCGTTAGCTAAAACACAGCATGCTAAAATGATAAGTGACGAGAACACAGAGGGTATATTAACAACGTACATACTCGAATTTTTTTGGGGAAAACTTAAGTACATTATAATCACCCTTTTAATAATACTGATAAGCGTTGTGTGTTTTATTTATTTTTATGAGGACCTTTACAACGAGCTACATATTGTTAGCATTGGGCCTACGACGCTAAACACAGTGTCCCTCGATCTCTCTCCAAAATTCTCCAAAAGACTTCAGCTTTCACTCAAATTAATACAATCTACTCCACTAGCTCATTTAAGGCTTTTTTTGTGATGTGTTTGATTTGGGTAAGTAAAGCAAAACACATTAACTGTTGAATGTTGCCTATTATTTAAATAATAGAAATTCAAGATGAAAGTTGAACAGATGTTGAAATGCTAGATTGGCTCATTCAGAATCATGCCGCAATGTGCTTTGTATGTTTTGTGTGTAGGTTTATCAAGCTCTAATTCAATGCAGTGTCAAAAACGAGCGCGCATAATTGTTGGATGAATGTTGGTTAATAGAGTCAGATAATAGTTAAAATTCCAACAGTTGAACAGATGTTGAAATGCTAGATTGGCTCATTCAGAATCATGCCACAATGTGCTTTGTATGTTTTGTGTGTAGGCTTATCAAGCTCTAATTCAATGCAGTGTTGAGCTGCATTTGAGAGGAACTACGTAAGTAACTAATGTGGAAAAATTGTGACTTCTTTGTGTACTTTTATTTTGAATATTCAAATTTTGTGGGTAAAGGTTAGAGAAAATAAATAAAAAATGAGAGCTGTACAGGTATTTAAGTTTTTGGTTTGTAAAATACCCGAATGTGGGTTTCAGCAGGTGAGGCAATGATTGGACAGAGCAAAAGCTATGCTCCAAAATAGAAGTGATTACACCTTCACTAGACTAACCTGCAGCTAATTACATAATTATAAAATTAACACTTTAACCTGGCTTCCCCATCACAGATGTATTCTTTTAAATGCAAAGCTTTTTGTTCTAGCTTTTGTTGTTAAATGACATTCATGCCCAAGTGTCCATGCATCCATTGCAGGGATGTTTTCTCAAGTGACGAGTCTGAAGCCTGTGATGACGAAGTACCATCTACACCTCCCCATGGATTATCACAGAGAAAAAGCTTCCTAACCAAGAGAGGAGCTGCAGAAGGTCCTTGAGTACGTCCAACGTGTTGAGTCTGTGAGTCTACTGCAGGATCTAATGCAGGTATGAAAATGATGGTATTTTAATGTATTATCTTCAAAATTATAAATGATTATTTAATTTCTTGAAATATAAAATTAGGTACCCTAATTCCAAGTAGGAACCCCAGTCCCATTACATTCCTGATTCTGGAGCGACAGAGATCAAACCATCTTACTGTATCCCTAAATAGCCCCACCTCTAAAACCCTGATTCGGAAGGCCGAGTTGAAAGACTTCAGAGTTCAAGATGGCCAACTGCAACTATGATAAGCCGAATGTGTTCACCCCAAGTCGGAAACTGAGAAAAAGACTCAATTTTCATATGATTTCAGTCCCTTCTATATTTAAAAGAATGTATTGGGGCTCTAGAAATGTGAAATATTTTTACAAGTATTTCTTTTACTACTCATAGGCAGTTTCATAATAATAGTACAATTTGGCATCGTGTATTGTTTTTTGGTTCCATTCAAAATGCACAAAACATATAGACATATTTTGTTTGTGGATCGCTGCAGCATCACACGAGCGCACAGAGACAAACGTGGCAGCAACTTAAAACAATTAAAATAAAATATCGAATCGAAATCGGGAACTGAAAAGCAAAAATCGAATCGGGGCTTGGGTGAATCGTTACCTCCCTAATCATAATCATTTTGGTAGAATGTTGGGCTCTTGCCCTTTGAGTGTATATGGCGTTACCGAAGCTGTTCACTTAATCGACAATTTCTTTCCTGTGACGTTTATCATACCCAGTTTAACTGCCAAAATATTTTTAAGTGTGTGATGATTATCTGGATCGAGTGACACCCATGTTATAATGGGTGAGGAAAAGTACACCATTAGAATGCTTCAGTTGAGGTATCATACAGTGGAAAGACAGAATTTCATCATACTTAGTTCCCTCAACTTTCAAAATGATAAAAAATGTGAATTAATAAAGAAATAGATGCATTAAAGCAAATGTAAAATATTAAATGAAAAAGAATCTCAAAGGTCAAACCATTTTTCCGCTCGCTAGGTCAAAACTTTAAAGTTCAAACCACGGCCAAAGGAGAACGCATACTGCTCTGATTGGTCTGTGATGTTATCCATAGCTTTATGCCGTCATCAACCAGAATGGGGAATTTTATCACACAAAAGAATTTGAAGTGAACATCATTGCACCTGAATGACAGTAAAGAAATTAAAGATGTTACCTTAAACATTGCCAATTGCACTGACAATGGTTTGATCCTGGAGCAGATCATTTTTATTTCCATTTATTATGGAAAATGTGGTGGATCTGTGTGGTGGATATATATATATATATATATATATATATATATATATATATATATATATATTAGTGCTGTCAAGTGATTAATTTGTTTTAACGAATTAATCACAAAAAATTATATGATTATCATGATTAATCACATTTTTAACTAAAATTTTTTTGCGAAGCTTATAACAGATATTTACTTGAATAATATCTTGGAATTGTTAAATCACCAAATATGAAGTATATTTAATTCAAAGATTGTTCTTGAATACGATCTAAATGGAGACATCTTTGCAGACATTTATTTTCGAAACATTTCTCAAAACGGCCCACAAGCGCCACACTCCAGCAGTGTTGGTTTGCAAGGCCCAGGGGTAAATTAGACACAGTGTTGTGTTCTGAGACGTGCTAAAGACAGCTAATATGGCACAATATTTGCAAAGTATGCACATTTTTTTAAGTAAATCAAACTGAGTTAAAATATTTAACTGAGTTAAAACTTTTGGGATTAATCACCTGAGTTACTGCTTTAATTTTGATAGCCCTTATATATATATATATATATATATATATATATATATATATATATATATATATATATATATACAGCGAAACCCCGGTTATCGCGGTTAATGGGGACCGAGACCACCCGCGAAAACTGAAAATCCGCGAAGTAGCGGCGCCCCTTCAAAAATGCTTAAAAAAACCTATACAGCACAGTATACCCCCCTGTATACAGTACACCATATAGAATACGGGTAGAGAGAGAGAGAGTGAAATTCATGTTAGAACAAAAAAAAACAAATTATTATTAAAACTTATTATTTTTTTATTCCCCAGCCATTATTTTTGGATTTATTCAATTACTTCTTTTTGTACTTAGACTTTTACCTGCTGGTACGCCGTCCCGTGTGCCCTGTGAAATGAAAGGTGGCAGTCTTCATTTATTCATTCATAACTGACAGCCTCGCGCTCCGCTCGTGCCCGGGCGGAAGAGGTGCTCCTCTTCGGCTTAATTGTCACACACGCCGGACCTGCTCCCCCGAAGCGTGTCTCCGTTCGGTTGAACTCGGTTTCATTTCGCCCCGCTCGTACCCCGGGCGGAAGGTGCTCCTCTTCGGCGTAATTGCCACGCACGCCGGCCGACCTCCTCCGGAGCTCTCGTACGGTCCCGAACGGAGCGTAATGTCGCCCCGCTCGTGCCTGGCGCAAAGGTGCTCCTCTTCGGCGTAACTGCCACGGACGCCGGCCGGCCGCCTCCGGAGCTCTCGTACGGTCCCGAACGGAGCGAAATGTCGCCCCGCTCGTGCCTGTTAGCCTGAATGAAAACTCCCAAAGTGTTGACAACTTGTAACCGCACTTTATTCGCCACTTTTCCCCATAACACCACCGCATACATACGCACTTCCTCTTTACCCAACCCCAAGTAACACTGCCCCCTAGCTGTGTGGCATGTCAATGTTATTAAACAAAAATAAGACAACAATCTCAGTCTCTTAAAAAAAAAATAAAATAAATAAATAAATAAATAAACAAATACACAATTGCTCAATTTAACAGCAAAACATTAAACATTACATTCAATTACAATATAACGTGAATGTGTATTTTTCTTTTAAACTAACGGTGTAAACAGTATGTTGGCTAGGTTATTTAATTCTCCAATGCCCTTCATGGAGAGCCTTGAGCAACAAGGCTGGAGACGCTCCCCTTTTAGTTAGACAGTCTGCCAGTTGATCTTTAGTGTCTAACCACAGCACCTGTTTAAGCATTTTGGCTTGGATCAGCTCCTTAATAGAACTGATTTCCAAACGTAATCTTTTTTCAGCAACAAGCTTAGTAGATTTCAAAGCATCCATAAATGAGTGATTATCGGTAACACAGATTATTGGCACATGTTGATCAGGACTACCAGCATACAGTTCAGAAAATAAAGTTGACAGAAAAATGGCATTGTCAATTCCCTCAGACATAGCTAGTGTCTCACCTGCTAGTGTACTTCTGACAATTCTCTTAATTTTCTTTGACTGCCAGCAAATGGGAGAAAACTGTCCATTTTCACCCATCAAAACAACAAAGTGCCCACCTTGAGTACCCCCATCAGATAGATTTGCGAAAGATGCATCAGTGAATGCAACAAACTGTAGGCTATCATCTTTCCCAAGGGGTTGAAATTTCAACTCAACTGACTTGGTCTTGAGTTTGGATACGACTTTGTTTGCTTTGATAATTGTCTGTATGGTAGCACATTTGAGATTTGAAGCCAGATTACTGGCATCAAACATGGCATCAGGTCTGCTCTGTCTTGCAACCCACAAAAGTTGCCCTATTTTTGATCTTAACTGATCTCTTTCCTCTTCAGTGACAGGTGAAGTATGCTCAGCTGCACGCGATGGAGTGAGATGTATTGGCTGTAAATGGTCAATATATGTGGCCTGGTGTATTTTTATCCCTTTTTCTGAAGTAACAAAATCTACACCCACATACGAAAAATTATCATGAGCTTCACGACCAACACTAAACTTGACTTTGAGATGTGCCATGACAGTCATTTCAAACATTTGAGAACCACCCCAAATGAAATCATCAACGTGACATGCAAGCACACCCGTGACGTTTTTCTCATTGTCCAGCCAGTAGAAAACTGCTGGGTCAACTTTGGATACTGTACCTCCTGCACCAATCATTATGTCTTTCACTCTGTTATACCAATACAGAGAGGCATCTGCTAAACCATACACACACTTTTTCAATTTCCAAAGCGCCCCTCCGCAGTTGGCTTCAGGAGGAGGTTTAACAAAAATGACGCGAGACAGTTCCATGCCTTGTAGAAAGGCTGACTTTATGTCCATCGAATGAAGTGTCCACTGTCTTTGACAAATCACAGCTACAAGAAGCCTCAGCGACTCTGAGGCACAGGTTGGTGAGTCTTTTTGCAACTCAGCAACTTGCAGCTCCTCAAAACCTCTGGCAACAAGCCTTGCTTTTGGTACTAATCCAGTCACTGTCTCTTTCAGAGTGCATACCCATCGTGTGGATATGTACTTTTGTCCCTTGTCCTCAACTTCCTCAAACACATCATTTTTTCTCCAATTTGGTGACTCTTGTCCAAATTCCGACTTCATTTTTCCAGCTTTCGTAGGGTTTTCCTTCTTCAAACGGTGGCGGAACTCTGTAGTTGATAACCATCCTCTGCTACCAATGTTAGCCTGAATGAAAACTCCAAAAGTGTTGACAGTGCCCGGGCGGAAGGTGCTCCTCTTTGGCTTAACTGCCACACACATATATATACAGTGAACCCCCGCTACTTCGCGGTTCACCTTTCGCGGGTTCAGTGCTTCGCGGGTCTAAAAAATATTCGGGAGCATTGTAGTTTCGGCGAGCGGCACAAGGGGGCGCTGAAGCGGTTAGACGGCGGGCGTGCGCCGAAGAGGAGAGTGGACGAAGAAGAGAGTGGACGAAGAAGAACAGGTTCCCCCGGACACGATTGGTGGCGACGGACACGATCGGGGGCGACATTTTGCTTCGTTCGGGACCGTGCGTGAGCTCCGAAGGAGACCGGCCGGCGTGTGTGGCTGTCAAGCCGAAGAGAAACAACTTCCGCCCGGGCACCGGCGAAGCGCGAGGCTGTCAGTTATGAATGAATAAATGAAGAATGCCACCTTTCATTTCACTGTCATGATCCGTGCCTGTCATGCCGCGTGTGTTTTTGTTTTTTCAGCTGTGTGGGCGTTCCTCCAGCGATCGTCTCGCGCCATGTCGTCAGCTGCTGCGAGACGCGCTGATTACACTGACTATATTGTGATAATAAATATCTTTGTATCACCACCTTTTTTCCCGGGTCTGCGTTTGGAGAGTCCTGTTCAATCCTCCAGTTCTGCTGGAGGATCATAACATTCACAGGGCACACCGGACGGCGTACCAGCAGGTAAAAGTCGAAGTAATTAAATAAATACAAAAAGAAGTAATTGAATAAATACAAAAATAATGGCTGGGGAATAAAAAAAATAATAAGTTTTAATAATAATTTGTTTTTTTGTTATAACATGAATTTCTCTCTCTCTCTCTCTACCAGTATATATATATATATATATATATATATATATATATATATATATATTTGTATTTTTTTTAAGCATTTTTGAAGGTGTGCCGCTACTTTGCACCTATATATATTTATATATATATATATATATACAGTGAACCCCCGGTTATCGCGGTTAATGGGGACCGAGACCACCCGCGAAATCTGAAAATCCGCGAAGTAGCGTCGCACCTTCAAAAAAAAAAAAAAAAAAACACCGTGTATATATATACTTCGCACCTATATATATATATATATATACCGTATTTTTACGGCCATAAGATGCGCTCCCTCAAAGGGCGCAACACCAGTTGAGGGTGCTATTTCCGTATTCAATGCATATACTAGGCGCGCCGCACTACAAGGCGCTAGCTCAGCCGCTCGCGCTAGTTCAGCGCTAGTTCAGGCGAGACTAGCCGCTCTCGCGCTAGCTCAGCCGCTCGCTCTATCCAGCCGCTCGCTCGCGCTAGCTCAGCCACTCGCGCGCGCTAGCTCAGCCACTCGCACCTGAGTCGCGCTAGCTCAGCCGCTCGCACCTGAGTCGCGCTAGCTGATGTCAGCTCACCAAGACTCAATCCCCCAAGTGATCGTTTCCAGAGGTATCACCCCATTTCAATGACAGATGCTATGAATCTATTGGGAGTCACTGCCAATAACAATGACTATAACCAACAAAAGGTGTCTTGGCATTAGTCTACTAAACAACGTCAGGGGAGGGACTTCACTGGTCACCACACTCCTTAGAGTCACGGTTTCAAACCAAAAAAAACCTCAGCTTACAAGCAAACAATGAAACAAAGAAATAAGATTAACACAAAACATGTGTCTCTCATGCCATCTATATACCCAAAATAAATAAAAATAACACAAAAGATTACAGCAATGGCTTCTTGGGAGCCACTCAGCCTTAGCCAATTACAGCAATGGCTTCTTGGGAGCCACTCAGACTCAACCAATCACATGGCTGTTTAGAGAGATGGGCTGTTGTGCTTTGGGCTTTTTGCAGTCTGTTGTCTAAACCTGGGACGTTTCTTGCTTGCAATAACATAAATGATAAGACTGACTACAACATTGTCGACAGCTGCCCTTTTGTCCAGCTTTCTCCTACACCATCACCCAAACACCATAGTCACATAATGTATAATTCACGGTCAATTAGAAGCATAGATGACTCAGACTTTGTCCAGCAGGGTGTGCTAACATGCACTGAACAGCCCAATGAGTAAAAGGGTTGATGGTCGCGAGAGTGATGCTTAGTCCATATAATGGGCGCGTCGCTTTACAAGGCGCTTTGACTGTTTTGGGGAAGATTAGGGACTTTAAAGAGCGCCCTATGGCCCGGAAAATACGGTATAAAAGAGGAAAGATTGCAGCCGTACAATGAAGACGCTCTAAGATGAACAGCTTGTTGGCTTTTGAGGTGAGTGGTGCAAAATCAAATGGATGATGACACTTGTTAAGATGAGACTGTCTTTTCCGTAGCGGCCCCGGACGAGGAGGAGCAGATGCTACGGCGCTTGGAGAGCAAAATGCCAACTGGACAGGGAGACTATTTCTTTGTTGTTCTTATCTTTGCTCTGTCACTAACTCACTGGGTGTGCACTGCCAACACTGACTGCATGATGGGGAGAAGTCGAGTTCCTATTTGCCCCTTCTTCCACTGTTTTTGCCCCCCTTTCTTGTAACAGGCTGGCAGCGGAGCGGGATGGCCCAAGTGGTGCTAAGAACCACTGGACGAGAGTCGTCATCGCACAATTAAGTGAGAAGTCCACAACTGAAAGTTTTGCAGGATGGGCACAGCCATGAAATAAGATGGTGACATACAAGTCAATGTTTGTTGTTGCAGGTTGGAGAAGGAAGCGGTCGAGACGGGAGTCTCAGAACAGCAGCGGAAGTCATAAAATCGAATTGACGGGGCAGAAGAGGAGCCGGATGAAAGGGTGGAAAAAGTTAAAACGCATGCATGCAAATCCATCAACAAGTGGCACATGAACATTTTTGTTACAGGCCGTTTGTGGACAAGGAATGATCGCTCCGTCAAGTGATGCTCCAAGCTGAGCAGCTTCCTGGCTCTTGAGGTAGATGACAGCATTCTTCTAACAACGCTTGGAGAGCAAAGCACCAACTGGACAGGGAAAGTATTTTTGTTGTTCTTATCTTTGCTCTGTCACTAACTCACTGGGTGTTCACTGCCAACACTGACTGCATGATGGGGAGAAGTCGAGTTCCTATTTAACCCTTCCACTGTTATTGCCCCCCCCCCTTTTCTTGTAACAAGCTGGCAGCAGTGCGGGATGGCCCAAGTGGTGCTAAGAACCACTGGACGAGAGTCGTCATCGCACAATTAAGTGAGAAGTCCACAACTGAAAGTTTTGCAGGATGGGCACAGCCATGAAATAAGATGGTGACATACAAGTCAATGTTTGTTGTTGCAGGTTGGACGGGGGTCTCAAAACGCACGGCCAATGCATCAACAAAGTGGCGCAGGGCTCAGAGATGGATTCAAAGAGGAAAGATTGCAGCCGTACAATGAAGACGCTCCAAGATGTACAGCTTGTTGGCTTTTGAGGCGAGTGTTGCAAAATCAAATGGATGATGACACTTGTTAAGATGAGACTGTCTTTTCCGTAGCGGCCCCGGACGAGGAGGAGCAGATGCTACGGCGCTTGGAGAGCAAAGTGCCAACTGGACAGGGAGACTATTTCTTGTTCTTATCTTCGCTCTGTCACTAACTCACTGGGTGTACACTGACTGCATGATGGGGAGAAGTAGAGTTCCTATTTGCCCCTTCTTCCACAGTTTTTGCCCCCCTTCTTTGTAACAGGCTGGCAGCGGAGCGGGATGGCCCAAGTGGTGCTAAGAACCACTGGACGAGAGTCGTCATCGCACAATTAAGTGAGAAGTCCGCAACTGAAAGTTTTGCAGGATGGGCACAGACATGAAATAAGATGGTGACATACAAGTCGATGTTTGTTGTTGCAGGTTGGAGAAGGAAGCGGTCGAGACGGGAGTCTCAGAACAGCGGCGGAAGTCATAGAATCGAATTGACGGGGCAGAAGAGGAGCCGGATAAAAGGGTGGACAAAGTTAAGAAAACACATGCATGCTAATCCATCAACAAGTGGCACATGAACATATTTGTTACAGGCCGTTTGTGGACAAGGAATGATCGCTCCCATCAAGTGATGCTCCAAGGTCAGCAGCTTCCAGTGTTCTAACAACGTTTGGAGAGCAAAGTGCCAAGTGGACAGGGAGAGTATTTCTTTGTTGTTATCTTTGGTCTATCACTAACTCACTGGGTGTGCACTGCCAACACTGACTGCATGATGGCCATTTTGGACTGAGTTGTGCATGAAGGCAATGCTTCATTTGAGGCAAATGTGGTCTGATATATTAATTTGAGATTTTATTTTTTTAATTATTTTTTTAAGTGAATTGTCAAACTTCCTTTTTGTATGCTCCACATGTGCGTTTGTACGTGAATTAAAATTGTCAAGTGATTTCAAGTGGTCTATTTGAACTTGTGAGTGGCAGTATATGCATGTTTTTGAAAAATGACAAGTGTAGAATGGCATTTCCCCCAAACATTCGAAGGGTGACTTTAAACATGCTTTCAAACTTTAAAACTCGACTAACAATGTTGATAAACATGCAACAGGTTCGGCATTCGTAGAAAGCAGAAGTTACATTTTTCATGTAGATAAAAGTAATGGAGGGTAAGTAGTTAAATGTCAATTCTCCTAACATTAAAAGTGGTACATATATAAAACTTGTATAGTAAAACAAGATGAGTGAAGCTTTGAACAAACATTGCGAGACAGCCAATCATACGAACAAGGTGGGCAAAATCCTGCCTTCTGTTAGCTGGCCAGGTTAGCATTGAGCTCATGACTTGAAATTCCACACAGGCAAAGTAAGGCAATAACATCCCACGTAGTTTGAATTTGGTGTTTTAGCCGTTTCATTTTTTACATTTGTCTTTATAATACTGGGCCTGTTTTATTTAATTGTCATTAGAATGTATCTAATAATCAGATACCCTTATACCATATAATATTTGATAATTGGTTTATTTTTTTAATTGAATGTGATATTGTTTTGTTTCATTAATTCAATAAAGTTTAAAAAAAAGAAAAAACAATCTCTGCCTATTCATTCAATAGTTTTTTTTTAAGTCACGTGTCCATGTTCAAAATTTAAACGTCAACTTGGTTGTCTCAGTGCTTCTTCACGCATGTACGCCCCTCCCCCCTATGTACATCTTATTTCTTGAAACAACTGAGCATTAACTCTAAAATTGACCTTTTCCTCATTGCAATGTTACTCGTTATCCTTAGGTCTTTAAACGTGGAGAAAGGGTGATATAAGTTTCGTTTTCGTCCAAGATGCAGCATAATCGCGTGCATGAAATTTGTCCCTCGAGGCTTCCGTAGTTGAGGCGTCACCTTAGGCGCGAGCTGAATTTTCGTTCTTTCTCCTGCGGACCTTCGAAAGGTAAGCACCTCTCTTCGCTGATGCTTTTTAGTTAAATGGCTAGCTTATTTGTATTGTGGTGGAATTGTTTCATGCTGTTAATGATGTGTGTTGCTGCTGGGTTGAACTTTAATGCTCGTTTTGACGGCTGATGCTTGAGCTCCGGTGTAGTTTTTTTACCTCCTTGTAAGATTGTTGCTCCTTGCGTTGTTGTCCACGGTTGGTTTTCTGTGCTTTGGGGCTTCGTGGTGGCTGAGGTAAAACCGGATTTAATGGCGCGCTGAGCGCGAGTAAATTGCTGGGGCCTAGGAGTCACCGAGCTAACTGCTAAATCGGAGTTTAATGGCGCCCTTTTTATTTAATTTTTTATTTGCCTCCCCTGAAATGTAGTTGTCACTTATGATGTCCACGATTGTTTACTCTGCATTGTGGCGGCTGGGCTAACTGCTAAAACCGGTTAAAATGGCGGGTTCAGCTTGTGTTAATTTGCGGGGGGCCATTTAGCTACTGAGCTAACGGCTAAGATTAGAATTAATGGCTCGCTGAGCGCGAGTGAATTGGTGGTGCCTAGGAGTCCCCGAGCTGACTGCTAAAACCGGATTTAATGCCGCGCTGAGCGGGCGTAAATTGCTGGGGATAAGAGTCACCGAGCTAACTGCTAAAACGGGGTTAAATGGCGCGCTTCTTAATTTTTTATTTGCCTCGCCTGCAATGTAGTTGTCACTTATGATGTCGTCCATGGTTGTTTTCGCTGCATTGTGGCTTCGTAATGGCTGGGCTAACTGCTAAAAACGGTTTAAAATGGCGGGCTCAGCGTGTGTTAATTGCGGGGCCTTTTAGCTACCTAGCTAACGGCTAAGATTGGAATTAATGGCGCGCTGAACGCGAGTAAATGGCGGGCGGGGCCAAAGTAGCTTCTGAGCAAACTGCCAACTTTGAGCAAATGACACGCTGAGCGCAAGGAAAAGGCGGGAGCCTTGTTCCGCTGTGATTGGTCCAGGTTGAACAAGTTATGGTGTTTGAGTCCCTGTGCTTGGCCTAGTTTGAAATGCGTCATGTGGTGTGCTGTTCAAGCCCTGTGATTGGCCTCGTTTGAAATGCGTCACAAGGCTGGCTGGTTGAACACCCCCCCCCCTTTTTTTTTTTTTTTTTTTTTTTCCCCTGAACACTGATTCATTTTAAATGCATCATGCTATATTGCTGTCCCATGTATATCATACTTGATTTTTTTATCACACATGTACTGCTGTTTTTAATCAGTTTTCAACCTTACGCTGCACAATGAGTGTTTTTATTCCTGTTAAGCACATCCACTTTTTTTTTTAAACATTGTTCCACTTGGCATTGTGGACTCTTTGGCATTGGCTGTATTGTGGAATTTTTGGCATTGTGGAATTTCTTGCATTGTGGAATTTTTGGCACTGTGGACTTGTTAGGGGTTGGGGTTTTAGGGTTAGGGGTAAGGGTTTCGGGCACAGGTGTCAAACTCAAGGCCCGGGGGCCAGATCCGGCCCGCCACATCATTTAGTGAGGCCCGCCAAGACAAAACATGCACGACTACGTTTCTTGTCAAAATACCAAATGTTTTCTTTGTGACTAACCACACTGTTAAAATGAATTGAATGGTAGTTAAACAAACAACATTTTCCTGGATTCAGATTTTTAAAACTCATTAGCCATCACTTTGTTGTGTATATGTAATAATAATATGATAAACTATGATGTGGCCCACGAGAAAGATGAGTTTGACACCCCTGGTTTAGGGTTAGTGGTTGGGATTTAGGGCTTTAAGGGTTGGGGGCTTTAAAGCTTGGGGGCTTTAAAGGTTGGGGGCTGGGGGGTTTAGGGGTTGGGGGGTTTAAGGGTTTAGGGCAGCGGTCGGGAACCTTTTTGACCTGGAGACCCATAAAACCAAACTATTTCTAGATATATATTTTTTGAGAGCCATATAGTATTTTAAACATATAATAATAATAATAATAATAATAAAAGGTTTACTTTTAATGTGACTTCTGGTGCTGCATGTTTTTTTTTTTTTATGTCCTTAATTTGTGTTTCCTCGACTTGATTCGCCATCATGATGCTCCGATCGTGAACCGTTCTTGCTGACAGTGGCATGTCTCTTATTTTTTTGATTATCTTGGCTTTATTTGGAAAGTCATCAAAAAGTTCATTGGCCACATCAAGCATAAATGTTTTGGCATATTCGCCATCTGTGAACGGCTTTCCACAATTCACTATTGCCAAAGCACCCGCAAAGCTAGCGGAATTACCGTCACCTTGCGTGGTCCAGACACGCAGTTGCTGCTGGCTCGTCTGCACTTTCAGTTGCAGCTCTTCGCATGCCTTTTTCCTGCTGTCCCCCGGTGGATATTTCAATGCAAAAGAAGCATGACGCGTATCGAAGTGCCGCTTTATATTTGAGCGTTTCATTGATGCAATTTTGTCATTTCATATTCGACATACTGCGGATCCTGCTCTCTCCACAAATGCAAATTCCTCTGTCCACGCAGCCTGGAATGCACGGTAATCATCGTCTTTTTTTCTTTTCGCCATCTTTTCTGTTACAAGGGTTGAGCGGGTTGAAGGGTTGAAATTTTATCTCTGATAAAATTAATTTCCGTACATTGACAATGACCCGTGACGTACTTGCGATCGATTGGTTCCCGACCTGTTCCAAAATATATATATATATTTTAATTTAATTTAATTTTTTTTTTGGGCCCCCTCAACTCCAAACTGTCTGGGAGCCATATGACGTCTCCGGAAGAGCCATAGGTTCCCGACCGCTGGTTTAGGGTTAGGGTTTTATCACACATGTGTTTCACTCTGTCCTGTTTCTCATACAGAGTGGACGATTAAAGCATTGACTTGCTTACTTCACTTTTATTAACTTCTTAACTTGTGCAGTACAGTACGTTACTTCAGTCAGTTGACATAGGGAAAACGTCACTTCCTCTTTTTCTCGTCCGTCCCTGTAATCGGCCCCTAAGCAACATAACATAACTAACAATAATATTGTTACATCTTTTCTTTTTTCAATTTGAAGCACTTCCTTGCGATGTAAACGTTGCACACACATTTTCATGCAGATTATGTATTCATACTAGAAAATATGCCTAACATAACTTTGTCAACATAAAGCGTCACTTTCAGTGCATTATTTGTAAATTAACCCAAACTATATTAACAAATTCCAATCCTTCAAATAAATATAACATCTTCTTTCTATTATGTTGGCTCCAAAACATTATGTAAAACATCTTGTCAGTATTATCCAACCCCCCAACCAGCAAACAAATTATACCTTGACATTTACAGTTTTTTTTTTTCCTAACCTAAATATCGAAAACCTCTTTTCCTTTTTTTTTTTTCCAACATAAATATCCCAAATCTTCTGTCTTCACTGCGTGTAGTCCTCCAAATATCTAGGCTTAAACACCTGACGACCTGATCTGGTGACAACTTTGGTTTGGTCCCTGGTGCCACACTGCTGGGTTGCATCCACACAGTCTGAAGTCCCCTGAGTCCCACTCCTCGTTGACGTGACAGATCCTGTATCATGGTCTCGTCTAAGATGTCGTCGATTCCTCCTCACAACTCCTCCTGAGTCCAGCTTCACCTCATAAGATCTGTGATCCACCGGTCCTACTACTCGTGCAGGTCTCCAGACGCCACGAAGATCGAAAGGCTGGACCCTCACCTTGTCTCCATTTTTCAGGGCATCCAAATTTTTAGCGGTGCGGTCGTAATATTTTCCTCGACGGTGTTGGTTGTGTCTAATTCCTTGCACATTGTTATGCAGCTCCGGTTCTAGCAGAGTATCTCTTGTAGGGAGCAGTGTCCTCGTCCTCCTGTTTAGCAGTCTCTGCGCAGGGCTAGTTGCAAGACCTTGGCTCGGTGTGTTGCGATGGTCCAATATTGCCAGAT